>NC_041371.1:18732058-19039558 GCF_900634415.1 Cottoperca gobio
TCTCGTGAAAACACAGAAAGATATTTCAGTTTATTTTAATAACAGTGATGTAAGGCTCACTTTGGCTTTTGTGAAGAATTTATGCTTCAGCAACTCAGCTGCAGTCGGCCTGAATAGGAAAGAGACACAAAGTTCTTCATTACACAACTGGGGAATCCAACGGAAAGAAAAACAAGCACAACTTTAATCTGGCGAGAGGCAAATAAAGAGCTTGAGGGACTAACCTTTTTTCAGGATCTTTCTGTAAACACAGAGAGAGCATCTTCCTGAAGGACTTGCCATACTTCTTCACCATTTCCTTGTCTGTGATGCCCGTCTCCAAACAGGGAGGGTCGTTCTGCAAAGTCAGCATCAGCACCTACAGACACGCAAAGATCAGGGTCAGTAAACTGATCCAATCAACTGTTAAATCTAAACTGAGGGACCCTTCATCAGACACAGACACAAATGGACTCCAAAAGTTTCATTAAGAATCAGGCGTACAGTATTTCAAAAAATTAAAAACAACCCAGATTAAAAAGTGTATCTTAAAAATGTGGCTAAAGACTGAAAACAAATCAATTTATGACTTTATTTATGCAACTGGCAGACAACCACAACGCTGACGAACGCACAAAGGGGAGACGTCGCCATTGCAGGCGACCAAATGAAACTGACAATCACCTTGATTTCTCTAACTTTGAAAATTGATGGAAATATTTGGGAAAAAGTACACAACTCAACAAGATTTATAACATAGGTCTAGTTATTTTTAAGACATTTTAATGCAGATATTATACATATTGTGTACAATTGGCTTTTTAAAATATATTTATTTTAATCTGCCTTGTACCTAACGAGGCAGTAAATGTCTTACTTACTTACGTGCAGTAAAGTACCAGTAAGCACACTCAAGTTACCTTCATGGGTGGGTATTTGTGATATGGTGCAGCTCCAGTGGCCAGTTCAATGGCTGTTATCCCGAAACTCCAGATGTCGGCTTTGAAGTCATAACCGCGGACCTGCGGATTAAAAACAGAACCAAGTGAACAAAGCTCTTCAGTCTCCCTTTCATCTCCGGGTTATGAGGCATTACTGAGAGAAAACAGAGGGAGAGAAAGATCTACAAAACAAGCCTCCTACCTGCTCCATGACCTCGGGCGCCATCCAGCACGGCGTCCCCACAAATGTCTTCCGAACCTTGTTCCTAGTCATGTCTCCTCCCGCTGCTAGAAAGGCACTCACACCAAAGTCTGGGGAGTGTGTGTGATTGGGAATGTGTGACAGAGAAGAGAAAATCAGAGAATTCTAATTCAATCACTTAAATATTTAAGACTAATCTCCAGCAATAAGGCCTGTAATGTTACATTTACAGAGAAGGTTAAAGCACAGTAGACACAGAAGAAGCAGAAACACCGTACCAGCAATTTGCACCGAGCCATCGTCGCCAAGAAGAATGTTTCCAGCTTTTAGATCCCTGTGCGTGACGAGGATTAAAACAGGATAAATAGAGATGCACCAATAACCATCAAGTTTACACACATGGGTCTTTCTCAGCAAATACAGTTTTATATAGAAAATAAATAGCTGACTCTATAATTTGTCACAGAACAATATAGAATATATTTTCTCTGATATGTAAATAATATTTACATATGCAACTGAATTTTCCATTAAAGAAAAAAAACCTGTAAACTTTTCACATTAATGTGACCAAGAGACACGAGCTGATCATTTGAAACAGTTTCACTCAGGAAACAAAGCACTGAGGGCTTTTCTTCTCAGCGGTGGTTCACTGTTCCTCAGAGGAACTTCTATGTAAAACAAAACTCCTCAATTATGCATTTTCACTGTATTAAATATTGAAGGAGTGAGGTCTAGTTCAAGCCACGCTCTCATATGCGGGGATGAAAGGCTCTGTGCCAGAGTGAGCGGAGACAGCAGTGTGTGATGGGACGTACTGGCTACCAGGAACACAGTGTACAGCGATAACAAGGCTCTGCCGTGCAGCCTGGCTACACGTCATTAGAACTCACCGATGAATCTGCCCGTTTTTGTGAAGGTACTCCAGCCCCTCCAAGACTTCCTTCAGGATGCTGGCGATGCTGGCCTCATCCAACACTCCGGACTTGTGTTCGCCGCGAGAGATGATATGCTTGATGATGTCCAACACTGAGCCTGAGAGAGAGGCAGAGGGCCTGTCACGAATAATGCTGACAGTAGATGGAGGGATTCTCCAGTTTGGCAAGTAGTTAGTACCTCTGGAAGAGGTGCTCGATATTTTAACCTTGGTCCCTCCAACATTAAGCAAGTAAGGCTGATGAATCTATTCATGGACGCTTATGTAGGAACAGTATCTATGTTGTACGACATGTAACGGATAAATAAAATAATCTAAGGAGAAGTTGTGCACACCCCCAGATAATACAGATAATTAAATGTATTGGGGCTGTTACATGTCTGTCTCCTTATCTAACCAGACCTGTTAAGATAAGGCTAGGCCTATATATATATTTTTTTTTTCTATAAATTAACTTAAAGCTGTTTATTTTGCACTTACCTCATTTGTCAAAGGACTATACAAAAATGGGCTTTATACATGTTGTTATCGAGATATGAAGTAACCCAGAACGAGGGTAGGGAGGTATGACAAAGAAAGTCAATTGAAAGTCACTGTGAAGATAAGAATTAGCCAATTCAAGTCAGAAGCAAAGTTCCTTGAAACATTACAGCACTTACCACCACTGAGCAGCTTCATCACCAGCCACAGTTCATCCTTCACCACAAAGGAGGTATAATAAGACACGATGTTCGGGTGGTGGCACTGGCTCATAGCCTGGATCTCCTTCTGCACAGAGGAGGAAGTACGGGATACAAGGTCACACGGGGAGCAGAAAGAGTGCGGTACAAAGAAATCCCAAAACAAATATTTATATTACGCTGCAGCTTAGTCATACTGGATCTGTTAAATCTGTTCAAATGAACCAATCCTGAACCAGGAGTGCACAGGGATCCAGACAGTGGAGTAACCTGTGTTACATCACCACTGAACCACCAAGACATTTTCACATGAAACACAAAGGTCAAGTGTAGAAAGAAGTCCAGAAAGTGAGGGTATGTAATGAAATATTAACATCAGATAGCGTACATTGCAATGTCAGTATTTGACAGTGTTGAAAAGCAATAATCGTGCGAAGATGAGGAGAAAACGACTCAATCAATCAGTGCATCTCTCCGACTTGTAGTGTGTAGGATTTAGGGGAAATGTATTAGTAGAAATGGAACATAATATTCATAATTATGTTTTCATTAGTGAATATTCACCTGAAACTAAGAATGGTTGTGTTTTCTTTAGCTTAGCATGAGTCCTTCATATCTACATAGGGTGTGGTTCCTCTTCCACAGAGCCTGCCATGTTCATTATTCAACTAAATCCTTCACACTGGACATTTAAGTTTCATTTTCATGTCAATGTCTCTGTAAATTGCAAAGCTGAAAAAACCCCACTAAGAATCAGCACATAAAAATAAGTCATACTTGTAACTGTATGGCTGTACGGTCAACCTATAAAGCAATACAATACACCAGGAGACAGAGACATGACAACCAAAAGAGATTTTGCTACACCGATTGTACAAAAGTAGCCATGTCTTAAATATTTATGGTTATAATAGACCTGTGCTTGAAACAATGATCAGGACTGTTTTATGGCAGCATTTGGTTTACAGGATTTTTCTTCATCAATGTGATTAATTACCTTGATTTGTCAGGTGTTTGATTTATTAGATTAGACAAAGTTTCCCCCAGAAAATTGGTCAATGATATTTTTAAACTAGCCTAACTCATTGCAGACTCTGTTGGTTAAAACATGTGTCCAACGGGTGATTCTGACTTGAGCCTGGTGTGTAACCTGCTGTTAGTGTGTTTTTTCCTCACACGATTGAACCTAATTATGACTGATGGGCTGTTTCTCTACTTTTAACATCTTGGGAAAAGTAAGAAAAGTAATTCAGAGGTGTCTTCTTGTTCCAGACATTGTGACGTGATGCTCAGATTAATTATGGCAAAGCTAACATACAATGTGATCAATTAATGAATCACAGTCGCAGCCTCCCTGGATTACTGTATCACAATATACACTGTTGTAGCATGAAATCAGATATTCCCTGGTCAGATGTTATCAATATTGCATGCATCTACACCCTACAGTATCCAAAGGCTTTTTGTGAAGCTGATACAATCACTTACTGTAAATAACAACACAATTAACATGACATAGCGTAAGTATTTATCCACTGTTTAGTGTAAAACCAATTGTTTACTGTGGTTTTAACAAGAGATTGGCAGATTCCAGCAGATAACTTGGTGGTATTGAGATATGTCACAGAGTGATGCAGTATGTGTATGCATGTCATCCGAGGGTTTCCAGTTATGCCACATGTGTACATCAACATTCAAAAGTAAAATAATGTGAAGAAAACATTATATCAGGAAATAAATAGTTGCAAAAAAACATATTACATTCACATGTTATTTGTCTTATGAGTCTTATTGATTTTACTCAGCTTTAGTACAGTGGTTGTTGTAGCATCAGGCTTTTGATCTGCCCTTGACTAATCTGCCCCCACCACTCCCAGCTATCTAAAGAACATCTGGACTGCAGATACTGTCCCACACACTGCTACAGCTTCTTACCAGGAGCTCATCCATGCTAGTTTGACACTTTTCCAGGTTGATGCGTTTGATGGCCACCTTCTCCTTTCTCGGCTTGCAGTACGCTGCCTGGACAACTGCAGTGGCTCCGCTCCCTGAGAAAAAGAAACAGGGTGAAACCATCCCACCGTAGGAGCAAAAGAGCCTTTGGCTTTTGAAGACAGCTGTCAGAATATGACAGCTCAACTAAATGTTTAGTGTACAATGCGAGAAACTGCTTCATATGAGTAGAAACTAGTTTCTAAGATCTGGGACTAAGGTCACTTACAGTATTATACAATACTGCAATTTGCAGTCCAATCTTTGTCATCACCCTGCCCTGGTGTCTTTGCCTGTCTCCTCCTGCTGGGTCCCATTCTTGTGATTAGTGTCCATGTATAAATACACCTGCCTGTCTCATTTGTTCCTTGTTCGGTTCGTCTTCCTATGTTACCTGGTGTGGTGGTCTTGCTGTATCTATGTATCCTGGTGTTCCATCGTGCCATCATTTCCATCCTGGTTTGTTCTTTCAATTTACTTTAAACCTTTAGTTTTTCAGCTTTTCATGTCCTACCCTCAGTTTTGCATTGTACCTTTTTGTATTTATAAGCTTTGTTAATAAAGATTTATTTTCTTTAACACTCGTTTGGGTCCTCCCCTTTACACCACACATGACAGTAGGTTCGGTTCGTACTGTAAACTAGTTTACTATAAAACTAGACCTGACATAAGGGGACAGAACTTTTCAAAATAAAATAGGAAGCAGGAAAAACAGGAGCACTATGTTTTTGTTCCCAAGCCAATCAGCAGACTGGGCTTTTTAGGGATGGGGGCTTAACAAGACTGGCGCCAAAATGGTGCGTTTCAGACAGAGGGTGAATACAGGTATATTCAGACAGACATTGTGAAAACGTTGAAGCATGTAAAAATGTACTAGTAGAAACCCAAAATACAAGTATGAACCTGAAAATGAGCACTATATACCCCCTTTAACATAAAGACTTTACTTTTTTTGTACAAAAAGTCCCATATACTTTAAAGTAAATTGTACTGCAAGTTACTTTGATAAATTTGATTATTTATTCACATATCAAGCTAAAATGACATTTAGCTAGCTAAAATGAGCTTCAAACAGAGTTATAACTGGTTATAGCTAAAACAATTAGCAACTCTTCACATGATAATGCACAAAAGGCTAGTTGCTATAGGCTAATGCTACATTTTAATAACAGTGGCAAGCTAACTAACGTAGACGACCCTTTTCTAAGTCCCGTCCTCCGCTGCTGTCGAAGCTACCATGGAGCCCAAACTATCTGTAACTGCACTCCTAAAGAGATTGTATGTAATTATTGGAAAAAGAGATTATAGAGAGAAGCAGACGGAAGTGTGTACAATATGCGTTTAATGGATTTCAAACTGATTCAGCAGCGAAAACTGAAAAAAGATTAAGCTAGAAGCTAACGTTAAAGCTGACAGATCAGTGTAAAAGTGAACCACAACATCACATGGTGGTCGAGAAAATGAAAGCGCAACATTGTTCCTGTAAAGCAGGGTCGATCTTTATTCAGGGCTACAATCAATAAAAATGTATATACATTCAGTATACCTTCAGTAGCTAGTGTAGACACACTAACACTAGGTAATAATGTGCAAACTTACTCTTCCAGCTCCACTGATTTTTACTGAGAAATGTAGTTTTTTTTTTAGAAACTTATAGATCTGTGTCGTTCTCAGGTGGTAATGGGTGTGAGTCAAGCAGGTTGAACTTATCAGTGGGAGCAGCTTCGGGCAAATCGGTGTCACTCAAAAAAGATAAAAAATTGTCAGCAGGGGTATTCACAAAACTCTCCGGATCAAAAAGATTGGAGGAATCTTGAGACAGTTCAAGGAGAGCTCCAGCACCGAGGTCTCCTCCTACGTCTGATGCATGAAGTGGTTCATTTGGCTTTTGAGCAGATTCATTCGCATTTATCTGAATGGCCAACGGGTCAACAAGGGCTGAACTACTACTGTCCCCAAAAAAATCATCATTATTTGGAGCACTCAAAACTTTATCACCACTTTTCTCAGATATAAACTGGTGGATTGACTCCTCAGACACTAGGTTCACTGATTGCACAGTTTTGGAGAGATCTTTAGTTTCAGGATTAGTTACAGAAGGACTACTGCTTTGTAAATTTGATTCTTGATCAACAGTTTGTTCAGGAGCTTTTAGATAATTTCCATTTTTGCCTGTTGAAGTCTTGAGCAGGCTGGACGGCTCTGTAGATTGGCTTACAGCCTCACTTATGTTATTCTCCAGTGTGTTGGGCTCAGCAGAATGTAACTGTGGAAATATCCTGTCCACACACAGGTAAAAGGAGGAAGGAGAGGAGGATAGAAACACAACACACTTTATTAAACTCAGCTTCAGCCTTTACAGGCAAACTCAATGCAGAAAACGTTCTCTAATGTCAAGCTGTCCAAAAACTGTGCAGCTGCTCAGACGTCTTCGCTCCAGGTCCCAGCCGACCGCAAGAGATCCAAAACCAGGTTACCCGCATGCTTATATTGTGTCGTTGATTACCTGATTCTGTCTAGCTGTCTGATTCCCAGCTGAGCCACTCCCGTCTCTCCCCAGCAGGCGGCGCCGTGATCACACCCCACTGCTACATACCCCGCTGCCCGACTCAGGCCGGGGATCCACCGGCCGCAAGCCGAAAGCTCCAAACAACCCGAATGGAAGTCACAAATTGGTACAATCCGTACGGAGCTCAGAAGGCCTTTTTCTCCTTGGACTCTGGAGACAGGGGAATCTGCCAGTAGCCCTTGGTTGAATCCAGTGTTGTGTAAAAACGAGCTGTGCCTAGACGACTACAGTCTTAAGAGTCCACAACTAGGTTTTATATCTGGTTTCTTGGCATCTTTTGCTTCAATCTTGTTTGTTGTCACTTCTACCTGATGTGAAGAGCTTGACTGCTCTCCACTCTAAGATCAGGCTCTTGGTTCGATGTAATGGCATTTATATTCAGGGATATCAAGGTACACCTCACTCTGTTCTTTGCTGAACTCAAGTGACAAATTATAAAAGTTATTTTTGTCAATGACATATTTTATATCCACAGATTTATTAACTTTGCTCTGTTCAGTTTGGTCTGAAAGCAGTGTACTGTGCTCTTCATCTTTTGTCTGAGAAGATATTCTGAGCAAATTTAACAAACTTCCTAGCTTCATTTGGATAAGCGTCCGGCCTCTTAGATTTTGGATTATAGTTTGTTTTTGTGAAGGATGGAATTTGCAACTCCACTGCATATTAGCTCATGTAAATTTGGAATTTAGACAGTAAATGGTATCTGACGGTTAACCAATCATAATGCAAAACCAGCTGACAGACTGATAAGAAGTTCGTAAAGCTGGAGGTCACAAGTTGTAGGCTATTTCTTATTAGAACAGGGGCTGTGTGCTAGCTTGTCAAATCCAGTTGTGATGAGAAAACATGTAGTGCAACATTCTCTCATGGACTCTCACCCCTATTGTGTTTACGTTTCCAGAACCCCTGAGGACATTATTTAGAATGACCATTTGCACACATATGAAACCAAATTCACTCGCATACAGAGTGAAACGCTCTCATATTCACGTGTTAGCTGAAATGGTGACGCACAGTAGGTCTGTCGATAGCTCAGAAAATGTGTTTGTACCAACAGCCGAGAGCTATCTTTTCCTATTTGTTTGCCCATGATAGAAATGTGAATTTCCTCAAACTGCCTAACGTTTATGACACTTACAATAAGATGTAAGCTTAGTCAGTTAAGATGAAAACCTCTGTCAGCGTTAACAATAAATTAACCTTATAAGGCTCATAAAAGTAATATTCATTACAAGATCGGATTGGATTGCATAATGTGTAGCCTACTTTGAATACCCAGAGTAGGTTTGATGTCAATGTACCCTTTATATGTTTTTAAAATTCTGTTTTCGGCACAAGGTTATTTTGTTGTCATATGTGCTATTTCATAATGATAGGAATATAAACGTTTTCTGTTTAATACAAATAACAGTTTCATCACATTTGTCTACCCTAACAAACGGACAATGTGCTTTTTAATAAATGTACAGAATAAAAACATATTTAGTCTTTTCTGAAATGAAAGGAAATGCAACCTTTGCCGCAAGGTTGCATCAAACATTTTCATAAACTGCATAGAATACAATAAGTTTGAGTTACCCATTGTATTTTATTGAAACAAGCTTCAACTTTTATGAGGCTCAAATGGTTCAGTTGTTAAAACTGACCTTTTCACTGTCTCGTTTTTAATCATTCATCTGTAGCCACAGTTTACCCTCCTAGCTTTCTGGCTTGTCTTTTCTTAACAATAGCTAGTAGCAAAGCTTGCTTGTTAGCTAAATAGCAACCAAAGAATTTCTCTTATAATTCACATGAACTTGTGCCAAGCAGCCCTTTGTTTAGGTTTTTGTACCTTTTTTTAATCTTGAAGGCAAATAACATCCTTAGGGGGACCAGACAACCCAAATCTATTGGGACGGTCCTAAATTACGGGCAGTTGTAATCTGAATACTGATAATTGTGAAACATTATTTTGGTGTTGCCCAGAGATGGACACTGCTATGTTCGTAGCGTACATGAATTATGACTGTTTTAGCCCTATACAGTGCTGCCGCAAATTGATAAGCAACCAGATGTTACTGAATTAAAACATTAACGGAGGGAAAATCAAACCATCCATGCTGACATGGAACACGGTGTCTCAGGACCTGGTCAACATCAAGCCAAAAAGCAAAACACTTTAGTATGAGTCACAGGAGGAGTGTGGAGAGTATTACCTGTAGATCATTGATTCCTTACGAGATCCAAACAACGCTTTTTAAAGTCTGCAGGAAATAATATTATTATTATTATTACTACTGTTTGTTGACACTGAATGTAATGTTCTGGAGGACACGCCCACCCAAAACTCCCCTCTCCCGAATTTCACACATTCTCATCTGGTCACCCTGGACATACTGTAGAGAAAACTACAATAATAGGGGGGACTTTCCTTTCAGTTCACGTGCAGAATTAGCTGGTATATGATATTTCAAATGTATCGTTGTATTCCTGAGGATGTTCAAACCGGCTGTGAGGCCAGCTAAATGCTAAATACTAGGCAGACGCCAAATCAAATGATTTCACCTGCATCGATTGTGCAGCAATGTTGCAATAACCCATTTTGTTTGATGTTTGGCGATGCATTAAGGGAATATTTATTTGAAACTCCCTATGCCATTTTATTTCACTTTATTAATAATATTTGCTAATGATGTATATGTGTATATCATGATGACAATGATTTTTGACACACCTCTATACCAAATGAATAAGCTTTTTTTTTTTTTTGTTGCTACTGTAATGGCACTATCTAGATCAGTGGTCCCCAACCACCAGAGAGTGCGGCCTGGTCATTTGGTACCGGGCCGCACAGAAAGAATGAATAAAAAAATATTTTATTTTGAAAGAGGTTTTATTTTGAAAAATCACCGGATACATCTGTCTGTGCGTCTGTGTTTCTTGACACATGTCAAGACCATAGGTCAAGACCCTCGTCTCAGTCACGTGATACTTTACTTAAACAATTAAGCCCACAAGCAACAATGAGGCTTAACAAATGTCTTTAAAGAGCTTTTTTGGAAAAGGGGAAAAGACCCAATGAGGAAACAGAAGAAGAAGAGCCTACGACTTCCAAGAAAAAGAAAGCTGCATTTAAAAGACAATATCAGGAGTCTTACTTAAAATACGTGTTTATCGCTACAGGTGATTCTCATGCGCCACTCTGCATAATACACAGGCTCGCAAATGAGGCAACGAAGCCTTCAAAGCGGCTTTGGCACATGGAGCCCTTGGAGTTTTTTTAAATAAAAAAACATGAAGAAGAAGGACAGAAGCAATTACTGATGGCCACCACATCAACACATGCGAGTGCACTGAGAGCGTCATACTTAGTGGCTAACCGTATTGCTAAGACGAAGAAACCTTTTACTATTGGTGAAGAATGTATACCCCTATATTGGACCGGCTCGTTGCAGAGACACAAGATCAGGGCTCCCACTAATTCAGTGTAATGGTGAGTTTTTTATGCACTTTATATTTGTTTTTATGCCGGTCATATTTATCCTCCCACACTTTGAAGGCCAGTCCTTAAAAATATTATCTTACATGAAACCGGTCCATGGTGCAAAAGGTTGGAGACCACGGGTCTAGATAACAATCTTGAGGGGGATGGTGTAACCTGTGCTTGAACATAATAAAAAATAAAAAAATAAAAAATAATTTAGTTTGGTTAAACATTAATGGATATTGTTGATGGAACTTGTGGTGCAGTCTTCTTTAACATACACAAAGGAGAATTTGTCTTAAGAGGAGCTCCCCTGTAGTTCGCACCTTGAGATAACTTACATCGACATGGCCGATTTTGGAGAGATCCTGAGTAACATTGGAGAATTTGGATTATTCCAGAAGTTGACTTTGTTTGCACTTTGCTTTCCAAATGTCATGCAGTCTTTCTTCATAGCAAGCTTTGTTTTCATCCAGTCCGATCCAGAGAGACA
Organism: Cottoperca gobio; assembly: GCF_900634415.1. NCBI lineage: Eukaryota > Metazoa > Chordata > Actinopteri > Perciformes > Bovichtidae > Cottoperca > Cottoperca gobio. The sequence goes on from NC_041371.1 coordinate 18,743,315, forward strand.
CTGTAACACAGACTGGATCCTCAGTGCTGACTCTAACTTGACCACAGATGAGCTGCTGAACCTGACTCTTCCCCGGGAGGAGGACGGGACCTTCAGCAGGTGTCAGATGTTTGTTCCTGTGGACTGGGACATCGGTGCCATCAAGGAGTATGGACTCAATGAGACCGCAGGGTGCCAGAATGGATGGGTTTACTCCAACACCCTGTATGACGCCACCATAGTCACTGATGTAAGTTGGTTAATGAGTGTACAGTACACATGGACATGTTATTCAGTTAAAAAAAATTACATTTCATGAAACATTATTTATCTTTTTAACAGTTTGATCTAGTTTGTGACAAAACTAACTTGATGGAATTGATCCAAACAATGTTCATGGCGGGCGTTCTTGTTGGTTCCCTCATATTTGGACCCTTTGCTGAATCGTAAGTATTTCATACAGTGAAAAATTCTGTTTCTGGTCTTGAATGTGAAGAAACATATATATATATATATATAACCACACATATCTCTCTTTGTTTTTTTAATGTTCTATACTTTTCAAACATGAAATTCCGAAAATATTATATCATATCTATTGACAGTAATTTAAAGACAGCTGAACATTTTAAAATAAATTGTGTACATTTTTCATATCTTTAAACCTAGAGAAAAGGTTTAACATTTTGGGACTATATGCTTATTCACTTTCATGCCAAAAGTTAGATGATGGGATCAGTGCCACTCTCATTTCCATATTAATGAAGCTACTGCCAGCAGCCTGTTAGTTTAGCTAACTTTAGCTGGGCGAAGCACTCAAAAACTCTATTTTTGATGTAAATGAGGCTCAATCGGCTCACATGAATGGAGGCGGGAAAATAACTCTGGATTCCACTATTAGCGCATTCTACAACTTTTAGGACCTAATGATTTAATTCAAGTGTTTGTACTGGGAAGTTAAGACCCAGCGCTGCAGCTGAGCACGAGCCTGCTGTTTGGCTCATCTTCTGTAACCAGTTTAGCCCTAAAGCATGGAGGGATTAGCAAACTAGCTTTTTTGTGGAAGTTTTCCTGCTTTACTCTGGAGAGATGTATATAAAGTCAAATAAATGGTGATGGAGACAGAGTTGTCTTTGTGCATTTATTTGAGATCTCAAAGGCACCAGTTCTACAGAATACAACATATTCTCCTTGATAACAGTTATGTAAACACTAAAACAAATGGCACACCCAAGATTCTTTCTCAGAGAGTTAATCAGTATGTAAATCTAAAGAGAGGACCATCTGTGTCCTGTCTTACAATGCCTGCCCCATTATACCTTCGAAAGGCAGTTGACCCTGGCTTGATAAGTGTTACGACTTGGACACAGGGAAGGAAGACTCAATTGCACGACTCCAGACACAAAGGTAGTGTAGAATAAACAAAAGTTTACTTCCATAAATCACAACAACAACTGAAAACGCTCACTAGGAGGATTAACAAAGTACTCTTAAAAAAACACACTGGTACTTGGACATGCTATGACAAGGATATGACAAGACGAACTGACACACGACAAGGGGAGACAGGACAATTTATACAAGAGGTGAGTGGGAACAGGTGAAAACAATCAGGGGCGAGGCAGACGCTGACGATGGAGGGACATCACACCAGGACAGGAAGTAAAGTCATCTGAGTTGAGAAACAAGAGGTAGGTACAAAATAAAACAGGAAGTGACAAGACAACATGAACAACTCAACAAATTCGACGAGACATGACAGTACCCGCCCCTCTAGGGCCGACACCTGGCGGCCCAGGAATGTTCGGATGAAGCGCATAGAAGTCCTTAATGAGAGTTTTGTCCACTATCCAGCTCGAGGGCGACCAGGAGCGTGCTTCCGTGCCATAGCCTACCCAGTCCGCCAGGAATTGCTTGCCCCGCCCCCGGTTACGGACCGCCAGGAGCTTCCGGACCTTGTAAACCGGGCCCCCGTCGACGATCTGGGGAGGTGGAGGGGGCTTGGAGGCGGGGACGAGTGTGCTCTCCAGTGCTGGTTTGATTCTGCTGACGTGGAACGTCGGGTCTTCATAGACCTGGGGAGACGTAGACGCACAGACACCGGATTAATAATGTTCGATATGGGAAATGGACCCACGAACCTTGGAACCAATGTTTTGGAGGCGACGTGGAGAGGTAGGTCCTTAGTGGAGAGCCAGACCTTCTGGCCAGGTATGTAGACGGGAGCAGCCCTTCGATGTTTGTCAGCCGCGGCCTTCATCCGGACTGAACTCCTAAGCAAAGCCCGGAGAGGACCAGCCCATATCCGGCGACAGTGTCTGACCATGGCATGGGCCGACGGCACCGTAACCTCCCCCTCATTGGCCGGAAACAGTGGAGGCTGGTAGCCATTAGTACACTGAAAGGGAAAGAGGCCCGTGGCAGCTGTGGGAAGCGTGTTGTGTGCGTACTCCACCCAGATGAGATGTTCGCTCCAGGTGGCCTGGTTCTGTGAGACTAGACAGCGAAGGGTGGTCTCCAGCTCTTGGTTGAGCCGCTCTGACTGCCCGTTTGACTGAGGATGGTAGCCGGAAGACATGCTGACCGTGGCTCCCAAGAGTTGACAAAACTCTTTCCAAAATGAGGAGACAAACTGTGGACCCCTGTCGGACACAATATCACAGGGATAGCCATGGATCCTGAACACTTGGTTCATCATGACCTCTGCCGTCCCCTTGGCAGAGGGGAGTTTGGCGAGAGGAATGAAGTGAGCCATCTTGGAGAAGCGGTCAACCACCGTCAGAATGGTGGTATTTCCCTTAGGAGGGAGTCCAGTCACGAAGTCCATAGAAATGTGGGGCCAGGGGCGTTGGGGCACAGGCAGCGGCTGTAGCAGGCCCACCTGGGCCCGGGATGAGGTCTTGCTCCGGGCGCACACCGGACAGGCTGCCACATACTCTGCCACCTCTTTCTCCATGGCAGGCCACCAGAAGCGCTGTCTGACCACAAACATAGTCCGCCTAACCCCTGGATGGCACGTGAGCATAGACGTGTGAGCCCAGTGGATTACCCTGGAGCGGAGAGACAAGGGAACAAATAACCTGTTGCTTGGGCTCGGGCTCACAACAATAGCCTGCTTCACGTCTGATTCTATTTGCCAAGAAACTGCGCCGACCACACGGTTCAGTGGAAGGATTGTCTCGGATTCTTTGGCAAGAGGTTCTGGGTCATAAAGACGAGACAGAGCATCTGGCTTGCGGTTCTGGGAACCAGGACGAAAAGAGAGCGTGAAATGGAACCTGCTAAAAAACAATGTCCACCTGGCCTGGCGAGAGTTGAGGCGTTTAGCCTTCCTGATGTACTCCAAGTTTTTATCGTCCGTTCAGACTAAAAAAGGCTGCTCTGCCCCCTCTAACCAATGCCTCCATTCCTCAAGTGCAGCTTTCACCGTTAACAGTTCCTTATTCCCCACATCATAATTCTTTTCAGCTGGTGTTAGCTTACGTGACAGGTAGGCACACGGATGCATCTTGTTGTCCTCCGCAGACCTTTGCGACAGGACCCCCCCAATGCCCTCATTGGAGGCGTCGACCTCGACCACAAACTGGCGTAGGGGACAACTCAACAAATTCGACGAGACATGACAATAAGGGAACTTGTAAAGTTGTGCGAATGCATGAAAAAAGAAATAGGCAGATCATCACTTGTAACATTATTGGAACATTATTTAAACAGTAGACATTTAAATTGCTATTACACTTTCTGCCATGCTTTAATGCTACATTAGTTACAGAAAATGAGCTGAATAAAGTTGTCACTCATCTGGCGATACCAATGTGTTTTTTATGCTGTGACAGCCCGCTCCTGCAGACACACTCTTTACAACATCAGGAGGATACGTCCCCCTACTGACCTAGAAGGCAACGCAGGCTCTAGTCATCTCAAGATACCAATGTAATGTTTTACGCTGTAACAAAGAGTGTGTGGGGAAGCATTAAGATGTTAAATACTCTCTGGCTCTCCATGCTTCGTAACGTTACAACCACACTGCTTGTTTAAGTCGTTAGACTACTTTAAAACCTCAGTGAGTGAGTCCGCAACTTGCCACAAGCTGGTTGATACAGAATTTGATATGGAAGTTAGCTGGTTGAAATGGTAACCATTAGAATGGACGCCCTCTGACCATCCTGCTCTGCTGATTTGTATGGGAATGTCCGTTCTACTCGTATTCTATGTCTATGGCTTGATGTAACCCCTCCTATGTTCATAAGTGAGCATTGGAGGTAAATATTTCCCAAAATGTTAAACTATTTTTTCTAAATAACCATTGCAATCCTAAAACTGACTTGATCCTAAAATGAAAACTTGATTCACGTGATATCACACAATTTCCTGTCTATGTATGGTTTATTCTTCTTCGTCTCTTTCTGTTGCAGGTTTGGTCGCAAGCGGGCAACTCAAATTCCAGCAGTCATAATGTTCATATTTACTGTAACAGCAGCACTATGCCCCAATGTTTACTTCTTATTAGTATGCCAGTTCTTGGTTGGAATTGGAGGTGGAGGATATCGAGTCAACTGTATTATACTGTGTATGTATACTGAGTTTATACATATTTAGGAGAAGAGAGCAACTGTTTGTTATATAGAAAACTGTCCATCCATCACAATTCCCCAAAAGCCAAGTTAATGTCCTTACATTGTTTCATGAAAAATAGGTAGGACTACAACAACAAAAGTTAGAGGATAAAACAGTGTTTGTCTGCTCTAACGTAAACCATCAACGTTAGCAAGAAGAAAAAAGACAAAGGACTTACTAGTAACCAACACTGTTGGAGATAGAATACGAGGACAATACTGTCACTTCAATTTCCACGTCTTCTTCATGGACTATTACTGTTGGGGAAGCTGACTTTTTACCTTTAGGGTGTAGCTTCAGCCGTAGTATTTTAGCTAGCTAGATATCATGAATGTAGGCATCAAATGCATATTATCCTTTTAAAGAGTTCTTATTTTTAACTGAGTCAGGTGGAAACACTAAAAAGTCAGCCATAGATGTTGTTTTCAGCCAACTCGTGTTAATGTTAGCTACCGTATCAGGAACTATAGATATTTGTAGTTAATGTTCTAAATATTCAAAACTTTTACTGGTATTGTTTTACATGAGTGGCTGTTCTAATACGATGAAGGACGGATGTTATGTTTTCCTAATTTCAGCCACTGAGTGGATTGGGGCGTCCAAAAGATCATGGGGAGCATGTGTGACTCAGCTATTTGGTGCACTGGGCCAGTGCATCCTCGCTGGTGTGATCTACTTCATCAGAGACTGGAGACTGGCTCAACTAATCACAGCAGCTCCACTTGCAGTTGTTGCTATTTACATATGGTGTGCACTAAAACTTTTTTATATATGGTGTGCATTAAACTTTTTTATTGCCTTTTTATTGTTTTATTTGTATATGATCAAATATTTCAACTGGCACTTTCCTTGTTTCTATCAGGTTTATTCCAGAGTCAGCCAGGTGGTTGTTAAGCAGAGGGAGGACAGAAGAGGCTAAGCAGCTGATTGTCAAGGCAGCATTCATCAACAAACGCACTGTTCCAGACTCTCTGTTGGAAAAGGTATTGAAACTTCAAGGTGGAGTGTGCGATTCTAATCCAATAAACTTTTTGTCAAATTCACTGAATATGGAATGGCTTCTCATGAGACTTGAGCTTTAAAAAACCTTTAAATGTATATCTCAGTACAGTACAGTACAGTTCACCTAGCTGACACTTTTGTCCAAAGCAACTTACAATAAGTGCAAACAATCATGAAGATACAACTCCAAACAGCAAGAATGTTGCAAGTACATTAGCTTTAAATAGGTACAATCCCTTAAGTGCAGAAAAATAGCGACAAACAAGCCAAACCAATGTAAGCCAAACATTTCCCTCATTCGCCGAGGTGCAGTCGAAACAGGTGAGTTTTCAGTCTGCGACAGAAGGTGTAAGGACTGTCTGCTGTCCTGACATCAATGGGGAGGTCGTTCCACCATTTTGGAGCCAGGATAGCAAACAGGCGGTTTTGTTTGAGGGGAATCTGGGTCTCACTCGCAGTGAGAGAGTAGCAAGCCGATTGGCCGATGCAGAGCGAAGTTAACGCGCTGGGGTGTATGGTTTCACCATGGCCTGGATGTAGGAAGGGGCTGATCCATTCACAGCACAGTAGGCCAGCACCAGAGTCTTGAAGCAGATTCGGGCCGCCACTGGTAGCCAGTGAAGGGAGCGGAGAAGCGGTGTAGTGTGGGAGAACTTGGGTAGATTGAAGACCAGTCGGGCTGTTGCCTTCTGGATGAGCTGTAGAGGTTGGATGGCACATGTAGGCAGTCCAGCAAGGAGGGAGTTGCAGTAATTAAGGTGTGAGTCAGTAGGAGACGTATCCTCCTGATGTTGTACAGAGTGTGTCTTTAGGAGCGGGTTGTTGCAGCGATGTTGACACTGAAGGACATTTGGTCGGAAGGAAAAGGAGCTCGGTCTTGTCAAGGTAGAGTTTCAAGTGATGTGCAGCCATCTACCGAGAGATATCAGCCAGACAAGCCGAGGTCCGTGCCTCCACCTTGGTTTCAGATCTAGGAAAAGACAGAATCAGTTGAGTGTCATCTGCGTAGCTGTGGTAGGAGAAGCCATGAGAGTGAATGACAGAACCATTTTGGTGGACAGAGAAAAGAGGAGGGGACGCAGGACGGAACCCTGAGGTACCCCGGTGGTGAGTTGACAAGGGTCCGACAGAGCCCTTCTCCAAGTTACCCTGTAGGTGCGGTCCTTTAGCTAGGATTCTAGCAGGGAGAGAGCAGAGCTTGAGTCTCCCTGTTCTTGGAGGGTGTTGAGGAGGATCTGGGGGTTCACTGTGTCAAACGCAGCAGAAAGGTCCAGAAGGATGACAGCAAAGGACATGGAGGCTGCTCTAGCACCGTGAAGTTCCTCAGTGACAGCGAGGAGGGTAGTCTCAGTTGAGTGGCCTGCCTTGAAACCAGATTGGTGCGGATTGATAAGGTTGTTCTGGTGAAGGTAAGACGAGAGTTGATTAAAGACTGCACGCTCAAGTGTTTTGGAAAGAAATGAAAGAAGAGAGACAGGTCTGTAGTTGTTCACTTCAGAGGGGATAGGTGAGGGTTTCTTTAAGAGAGGCTTCACTCTTGCCTCCTTAAGATTGTTAGGAAAGCAACCAGTTATTAAGGAAGTGTTGATGAGATTGGTGAGAAAAGGAAGGAGGTCAGGAGCAATAGACTGGAGAAGGTGAGAGGGGATAGGGTCCAGAGGGCAGGTGGTAGGTGGTAGGACAGGCATAGGTAACAAGAGATTGAACTTCATTTGAGGAGAGAGGGGAGAAAGAAGTTAGAGTGGGGGAAAGTGATGTGGATGGTGAACAGTTGATGTAAGTCAGAAAATGAAGAGCGTATGTCATCTATCTTTTTTACAAAGTAGTTGACAAAGTGGGACGGTAGTAGACGGGACTGGCGAACCTGCTGCAAGGTGAGAGGAGAAAGAGAGTCCAGAGAGGAGGACAGAGTAGAGAGGAGAGTGTCTTTGGCAGAGTTGGCAAGCATGAGTGAGAAGGGGTCAGGAGAAGGAAGGGCCGAGAGGACAGCTGAGGCAAGAAACTATTTATTGGCAGCACTCATCTTTTCAGGCAGTTTAAAACAATCCTCTTTAGTACTGGCACGGCCCGGGGTCGGACGATGTCCGGTGTGTCCAGGGTAGTGTGGTATACTCGTACGCCGCTCACATTCCTGGTCCGGGACACAGCCTATTGCAAGAGAAGATCCAGGTTACCATCATGCTTATATATCATAGGTCACTAACAGGCGGACCGCGGTCCGAGTCCGGACCCAGACGCCGACCTATACGGACCCAGACCTATAAATCAATAAATTGTTAACGATACAGACAGGGAGAGAAGACGGAGAGACGAGTGAGCCGGAGACAGGGAGAGAAAAATAACTATACATGGCGCTCTCTTCAGAAGAGAAAAGTGGACAGTGAAAACAGAGCTTTCAACCCAGAATGGACAGACTCATTTATGTTCATCCTTCCGACTGGGAGCTCAAAACCAGTGTGTCTCATATGCTCAGAGACTGTGGCGCTTATTAAAAGTGGTGATGTGAGACAAAGCACAAAAACCCACTCAAATCTGAACTGAGGTCACAGAAAATAAGCAGTCTCAGAGCCCAATATGATCAATCCACCAGGATCCTGATCCATTCATTCACTGCCCAACAACAACAAGTTAGACATTATGATGTTCCCGACCTTTGCTTGAGGAAATTATCTCTAACTGGAAGTCTTTGAATTTTAGATGAATACCCCTGTTATATAGTGTTGCTGATTACCTGATTTTGTCCAGCTGTCTGATCCCCAGCTGAGCCACTCCTGACTCTCCCCAGCAGGCGACATCAGGGCCACATTCATAAATGATAAAATAAGGATTTTCCCTGCTATTATATGGGGCACAGTACATCACTTTAGTGAAAACAATACCAACTCATTGTCGCGGCTGTTAACCTCTTAGAGTGTGCGGGCCCGCCTCTGGCTGGCTTTTTTTGTTTGCGCTACAAAAATGTCATTGTTCATACACAGCCCTGGTTCTACCAGCCAGGACAGGCCAAAGGCCTTGGATGTATAAAGAGAAAGGCAGTTGGAGCGAGATGGAAGGTAAATCTGGAAGATGTTAAAGTTTCCAATGAGCACTGAAGGGAGGGGTCTATCTTTCTCAATGGCAGTTTTATCATGTTCAGTTTCTGACTTTACATATTATCTATAAGTTCCACTCCACTGATTTTTTTTCTGAATCTCTGCAAAGTAACAGAGAAATTATTGATTCGACCTCCAGACGTTGATTGACAAGCATCCTGAAATAGATAGACGATGAAATAAATGAAAGAGGCCTTTGCAGAAGACAGCCATCATGTACAGTAGATACACAACATTCATGGAATCATACAGAATAGAGTTGAAATTGAGTTTTTAAATAATTAACAGATATGTTTTTATTTCAGTGGATACTGATTTATTTTGATATGTGTTTCATTACTTCCATCCATCCATCGTCTACCGCTTATCTGGGATCGGGTCGCGGGGGCAGCAGCTCCAGTAAGGAACCCCAATCCTCCCTTCTCCGGGCCACATCCTCCAGCTCCGACTGGGGGATCCTGAGGCATTCCCAGGCCAGTGAGGAGATATAATCTCTCCACCGAGTCCTGGGTCTTCCCCGGGGTCTCCTCCCAGCTGGACGTGCCTGGAACACCTCCCTAGGGAGGCGCCCAGGTGGCATCCTTACTAGATGCCTGAACCACCTCAACTGGCTCCTTTCAACGTAAAGGAGCAGCGGCTCTACTCCGAGTCTCTCACGGATGGCTGAGTTTCTCACCCTATCTCTAAGGGAGACGCCAGCCACCCGTCTGAGAAAACCCATTTCGGCCGCTTGTACCCGTGATCTCGTTCTTTCGGTCATGACCCAGCCTTCATGACCATAGGTGAGGGTAGGAACGAAGATCGACCGGTATATTGAGAGCTTTGCCTTCTGGCTCAGCTCTCTTTTCGTCACAATGGTGCGGTAAAGTGACTGTAATACCGCCCCCGCTGCTCTGATTCTCCGGCCAATCTCTCGCTCCATCGTCCCCTCACTCGCGAACAAGACCCCGAGGAACTTGAACTCCTTCACTTGGGGTAATGGCTCATTCCCTACCCGGAGTAGGCAATCCACCGGTTTCCTGCTGAGAGCCATCGCCTCAGATTTAGAGGTACTGATCCTCATCCCAACCGCTTCACACTCGGCTGCGAGCCGATCCAGTGACTGTTGGAAGGTCACAGACCGATGATGCCATAAGGACCACATCATCTGCAAAGAGCAGCGATGAGATCCTCAGGTCACCGAACTGCAACCCCTCTCCTCCACGACTACGCCTCGATATCCTATCCATGAAAATCACGAACAGGATTGGTGATAAAGCGCAGCCCTGGCGGAAGCCAACATTTACTGGAAACGAGTCCGACTTACTGCCGAGTATCTGGACACAACTCTCGCTTTTGGCGTACAGGGATTGGATGGCCGTCAGAAGTGACCCCCTCACCCCATACTGCCGCAGCACCTCCCACAGTATCACCCGAGGGACCCGGTCATACGCCTTCTCCAGATCCACAAAACACATGTAGACCGTACTCCCAGGCCCCCTCCAGGATCCTTGCAAGAGTAAAGAGTTGGTCTGTTGTTCCACGACCAGGACGGAATCCGCATTGTTCCTCTTCAATCAGAGGTTCGACTACCAGTCGAACCCTTCTTTCCAGTACCTTGGAGTAGACTTTACCAGGGAGGCTGAGAAGTGTGATACCCCTGTAGTTGGCACACACTCTCTGGTCCCCCTTTTTAAATAGGGGAACCACCACCCCGGTCTGCTAACCCCTAGGCACTGTCCCAGACTTCCACGAAATATTGACGAGGCGTGTCAACCAAGACAGCCCCTCAACACCCAAAGCCTTCAGCATTTCTGGACGGATCTCATCAACCCCTGCGGCTTTGCCACTGTGGAGTTGTTTGACTACCTCAGTGACTTCCATCAGGGAAATTGACGATGATCCCCCATTAGCTTCCAGCTCTGCCTCTACCATAGAGGGCGTGTTAGTCGGATTCAGGAGTTCCTCAAAGTGCTCCTTCCACCGGCCGATAACCTTCTCAGTTGAAGTCACCAGGGTCCCACCCTTTCTTTACACAGCTTGGATGGTTCCTCGCTTCCCCTTCCTGAGGTGCCGGATGGTTTTCCAGAAGCACCTTGGTGCCGACCGAAAGTCCTTCTCCATAGCTTCTCCGAACTTCTCCCACACCCGCTGCTTTGCCTCTGACACGGCAGAAGCTGCCGCCCTTCTAGTCCTTCGATACCCTGCAACTGTTTTCGGAGTCCTCCCGGATATACATAACCCGGAAGGACTCCTTCTTCAGTCGGACGGCTTCCCTGACCACCGGGGTCTACCACGGTGTTCGAGGGTTACCACCCCTTGAGGCACCTAAGACCTTGAGACCACAGCTCATCACCGCAGCTTCAGCAATAGAGGTTTTGAACATCGCCCACTCAGGTTCAATGCCCCCAACCTCCACAGGGATGGCTGAAAAGCTCCGCCGGAGGTGTGAGCTAAAGATCCCCAGGACAGGGGCTTCCTCCAGACATTCCCAGTTCACCCGCACTACCCGTTTGGGTTTACCAGGTCTGTCCAGAGTCTTCCCCCACCCCTTGATCCAACTCACCACCAGATGGTGATCAGTCGACAGCTCCGCCCCTCTCTTCACCCGAGTGTCCAAAACATGCGGCCTCAGATCAGATGATACGATTACAAAATCGATCATTGACCTTTGGCCTAGGGTGCTCTGGTACCACGTGCACTTATGAGCATCCTTATGTTCGAACATGGTGTTTGTTATGGCCATTCCATGACTAGCACAGAAGTCAAACAACAAACGACCGTTCGGGTTTAGATCAGGGAGGCCCTTCCTCCCAATCACGCCTCTCCAGGTGTCTCCATCGTTTCCCACGTGTGCGTCTCCCAGCAAGACTACATTCAGGGTCTCCAAGAAGGCCGAATACTCAGAACTGCGGTTTGGGGCATAGGCACAAACAACAGTCAGAGTTTTCCCCCCCATAACCCGAAGGCGTAGGGAGGCGACCCTCTCGTCCACCGGGGTGAACTCCAACGTAGCGGCGCTCAGCCGGGGGCTAGTGAGTATCCCCAACCCGGCCCGACGCCTCACACCTTGGGCAACTCCGGAGAAGAATAGAGTCCAACCCCTATCCAGGAGTACGGTTCCAGAGCCAAGACTGTGCGTGGAGGTAAGCCCCACCAGATCAAATTGGTAGCGATCCACCTCCCGCACTAGTTCCGGCTCCTTCCCTCACAGAGAGGTGACGTTCCACGTCCCCAGAGCCAGCCTCTGCTGCCCGGGTCTGATCCGTCGAGGTCCCTGACCATCACTGCCACCCGTGTGCACCAGACCCCAGCGGTTTTTCCCATGAGTGGTGGGCCCACAGGATGGATGGATGGGAGGCACCACGTAGCTTCTTCGGGCTGTGCCCGACCGGGCTCCGTGGCAAACCCGGCCACCAGGCGCTCGCTGTCGGGCCCTCCCTCTGGCCCTGGCTCCAGACGGGGGCCCCGGGCTTCCTCCGGGCAGGGTCTCTCCTTTCCTTTCCCTTTCTATCATGAAGTCGTTCCATTTCATTACTTATTTAATTATTTAATTGCCAACTCATTAATTACATTTATTGTTTATTTTTCATTTTATTTATTGAATTGCTTATTAATATTATATATATTCATAACTTTTTTTAATTTCATCTATTTATTCATTAATTTGTCTATTTTATTCATATAAATATGAAGTAGTCTTCGATTGTTGCATTAAATAATATTTCTGCCACAGATTGAAATAAAAGAGGCTGTGAACAAAGGAGGAATACAAATTATTTTCAAATCATCTCTACTGACCAGATATTTCTTTGTTGTAGCATTCGGATGGTAAGTAGAAATTTCCAAAATCTCTAAGTATTTAATAAAAGCAGAGCTGGACAATATATTACACATTTAAATGATTCCAGTTCTGTATTAACACTGAATACTAGTATTAGGCTATTACCTATGATTTATAGTCATTTTATAGTAGCAGTTATTCATTGCATATGTATTATGCAAGTGTTAAAATATATAGATACAATAAATGACTAATCACACATCTTAAATAATGACGCAACTGTTTAAATTGTTGTGCATGTGTTGAGAATGTTATATAATGCAGGACATCTTCTGCTTTCTTCCTGTTTTTAAGGTTTTCATTGAACCTTGCCACCTACTCCCTGTACCTAAATATGGGAAGCTTTGGCTTCAATGTTTTCTTGACACAGTTCATGTTTGGTGCTTTTGAAATGCTAGCTACTTTACTCTCAATATGGCTGTTGGAGGTTTTTGGGAGAAGAATATCACTCATATCAACACTTCTGACAGGAGGACTCTCTTGTATGTTCATCCTGGCTGTTCCTAAAGGTAAACCATTTGGTTTGGTTAGCCAAATGACAATAAGATGTTCATGTCCTGTTTGTCAAGTTTAATGTGTTTTGTTTATGTTTTCAGGATATGCCATTGCTGTTACATCTTTAGCTGTCGCAGCTCGTTTTTTCCTGATCTGGTCTGGTCCTGTATGTGCTGTCTATATGCAGGAGTTGTTTCCAACATCTGTTAGGTAGGTGTTCACAGTTTATGCTTAGCCTCTTGTCTTTGTGTGAAAACTTTCCAGACCAGGGTAAAGCAGCATTTAAATATAAAGTAAATTACTTTATTAACCTGAAAGTAATCAGAGTTTACAAATGTGCTGTCTGTTTGATTAGGATGTGTTATAACTGCTATCACGCCCCCCTTTCAGACAAACAGCCATGGCTTTAGGATCTCTAGCTGCAAGAACAGGATCATTTCTTGCTCCAATGCTCAACATGTTGGCCGTGTACCACTGGTCCATACCCACCGCTGTCTTCAGCAGCTTTACACTGGTCAGTGGAGCTCTTGTCTTCCTGCTTCCTGAGACCAGAAGAAAAGAGCTTCCCGAGTCAGCCGATGAGGCCGAGAACAAGAGGTAACTGTGGCAAATATGTTCCATCATCATTAGACATGTTGATATCTCTTAGATTTACTCATTTCATCGCGGATAACTCTTAGTCATGAATCTATTTCTGTCCTGTGTCTTTCAGAAATGTTACCTCCACAACAACAGACTCGAGTCCTAATCAAGATTCAACCAAGCTGTAGACCTGTGTCTGATGGTTTAGTCTTTAAAACTGCGTAATGCATTTGCTTTACACTGTAGATCACTTACTAGGCATGGGACGATAGCACAAATATTAATGTCATGATTGTCCTGATTTTGTCCACAAAATAATTGTGATTCATAATATAATCCGATCAACAAAATATGCTTAAAACTCTAAATTTGACACTTAAACACACTTAATATTTTGTTAGGAAACAAATATTTTTATTGCATCACAAATAGGACACCCCTTTTTTCTAAGTGAACATCCTCTTAGTGAAAAACAAACAATCGAACAAGGTTATCAATCATAAGGTTTCCCTTCATAAATAAAGGATAAATACATTTTAAAAGCAACATTGTCTGTTCTTTCTTACATAATTCCTGTATTTTATTAAATCAGGCTCTATTTTTCACCTCTCTACCGTGATAGCGAGCTAGTCAGAACACTAGTTTTTTTTGCGATCCAAAATTAGATTCTATATCGTCTCATTCCTATCAATAAAATCAGTGTTCACAACCTGGGGGTTGGATCCTCCCACGGGGTCCCAAGATAAATTTGCCTGACAATAAAAAAAAAAGCTAACAGAATACAGTGACTAAGTATACAATGCAATTCAATAAATAAAAAAAATATGAAGCTTATATAGTTGTGTTAACACTGTCCTGTTAGCTGCCTCATTTACTTTCAAAACCGACAAACATTCTCTTTTAGCTCCTTACCCAACCCGATGTATGAGATTGCAACGAGAACAAAAATTGGTATTATGAAGTAATAAATAATTAAGAGCTCTTGACAAGGACTATGTAAGAATAGCATTATCATGAACTGATTTTTCTTAGTTCATACTCATGAACAACTTCTTTTTAACATTGTTGTTTGAAAAACATGTATTGTATCAGTCTCCATACAAGCAGTGTGATGGCACTGCATACCACCAAATGTTGAATATTAGGATTGTTCTTGTTGTCTTTAAAGGGTACATATTATGAAAAACTCACTTTGTCAATGCTTGTGCACATACATTGGGGAATCTGGAGTAACAACAACCCACGAACTGTGAAATAAAACAACCCAGTCAGTTTTGTGGGCTTCCTCAGTCATAAAACATGGAATTCAACAAGCCATTCACATTTGGCTCCCCTTCCTATGTCAAATGCAGGCTCATTAGAATATACTATCCCCCATCTGAATATCTCCAACCACAGCTTGAGAACTACCTTTGTAAAAGTTCACTAAGTTTTTGTTCCCAAGCCAATCAGAGCAGACTGGGCTTTTAAGGGAAGGGGGCTTAAAGAGATGGATCGTTTCAGACAGATGGAGAATTCAGATATATTCAGACAGACAATAGGAGAAAAATTGTGTTTTTTAAACATTGAAGCATGTAAAAATGTTCTATTATGTAATTATTGGAAAAAGAGATTATAGAGAGAAGTAGACAGAAGTGTGTACAATATGCGTTTGGAGGATATCAAACTGATTCAGCAGCGAAAAACCGGTTAAAAGATTAAGCTAGAAGCTAACGTTAAAGCCTACAGATCAGTGTAAAAGTGAACCACAACATCACATGGCGGACGAGAAGATTAAAGAGCAACATTGTTCCTGTAAAGCAGGGTCGATCTTCAGGGTTACAATCAATAAAAAGCAAAAGCAGCATGTATATACATTCAGTATACCTTCAGTAGCTAGTGTAGACATGCTAACACTAGGTAACGATGTGCAAACTTACTCTGCTAGCTCCTCTGATATTTACTGAGAAATTACATTTTTTTAGAAACTTATAGATCTTCTTAACTCTCCGGGTAACAAGTATAACTGTTAAACAACGTTTTAACCATGATTAGCCCAAAATCTACAGCCAGCCGGAAAATGAAGACAATCTGAAACAATTGCATGAGTCTTCAGAGCAGAGCTGTGTAGTTGTCGGACTCTGGTTGAACTCAAACTATCTGGAAAGCACAGTTGGCATTGCATGGCATAGCTTTCGACTTGAAGGTGAAATGCTCCTGTAATGTGGCCATGGGTTTTATTCAGTTGCCGCTTCAGTTAAATTTGATGGCTCCGCAGAACAGGTGTCCTGCATTGGGGAAGAACAGTCACATGCCCGGCTTCCTTCAAGCAGCTTTTTTATTATCGATTGGCTATCAATTTGTCCGCTCGGCACCTCAAGCCCACTCTGTTGTTGTTTTATCCTCCTTATTTTTCTAGGTTGTATACATCTAACTTAATAAAAAATACTTGCATTAAAATTAAAATTACTGATTTTTAAACGTACTTTTAAAGAAGTACAAGTAACTTCCACCCCTTGGCCTATGCTTAGGCGAGCCAATGATTCTTTCCACTACTGGGTCTACTATTGTCAAAAACATTTGTCTTTAATTAAACTTTACCTTACATACACCTGTTTTATGATACAGACTTATAGGCTATACACCATAAACTAGTGTATGATATAAAGCGCTGTAAAAACCTTTAAAGGTCAATCTGCTCAAAGCTCCAATTAAATGTACAGGCCTTCTGATACTTTTGATAGAGAGCAAGGTGTTATGGTGTGTGAAGACACGTCTTGTACAGTAATATTATGGAGGGTATTACTGTGACTGCTATCTCACAAACGTGTTAATCAACTGTAGAGTACATAACGTTATACATGGATTATGAAAAAAGTTCAATTATAGGATCGCTTCCTAAACAGTTCACGATTAGCAAAAGTAAATCTATGTAGCTTGTGAAAACTTTCTTTCACACCAAAGACATAACACATAGTGTAGTGGAAAAACTGCAAGTGTATTTTGTATTTTGAGCCTCATAAAATGAAAGGTTGCGCTGGAATTAGTATGAACTATATGACATGTTAGTTAAGCTTCAACGGGTCATCAAACTAAATTATCTCAGTGCTTAAAGGTATCATTTCATTACAGATGAATCTTTAATCAATTATTTCAGAACAAAGCATTTTCACATCAGAATATTTACAGTTTCATTTTTCTATAGTGTTTACAGACATTTCACAGTCAAATAATACTTGTTATTCTTGACTGTTTTTAATAACTATTTATTCATGCAAAATCACTTCAAAATATAGCTGTGCAGAAAACTTCACATCCTTTGCTTCTCTGCGGGTTAACTTTGAAAGAAAATCATATCCATATCATAAAATACATCAATGTTGCAGCTGTAGACACATACTGTATTATTGCACAAACTTGAAATTACATTTTTGTTGCAGATTGTGTTTGATACATATTTCTAAATAAAATGCAATATAAGTTGTGTTTTTATTCAAAATTAAATGTGAAGTGGTTATCATATCTATGAACTTAAAAAAATGTTTTTTCAAAAACATCTTAATGAAATAATTTTTTTGTACATTCCAACTTTGTGTACTACATCATTATATTATATATATTCACAGTCCTGCTTTTACCCGAGCAAATCATCCATCCAGCTATTATCTTTGACAGTGCTTTCTGCTGTTTGCGCAATGCTGTTGTTGTCAGACAATAAGCTGTCCACAAATAAATTCACATCACTAGGCTCAGACACTGCCAGCAGCTGTGGTTCTGATGCAAAGATGTCATCAGCAAAAAGATCTTTCTGAGCTGAAGGAGCGACAGCAGAAGATGTATCTGAAGCAAGTAAATTGTTCAGTGAGTTAGAAGTGGCTGGGGTGGATGGCAGCGCCGTAACCACATCACTGATTCCGAAGATGTCATCGGGAAAGGCAGGTGGTTGGTTTGAGGAAGCATCCGCTCCGTCTTCATGAGGCGCATTAGGTGGCTGAGTGAACAGAACGTTGTTTGAACCGAATATGTCAAAGTCTGCACCATGCTCTCTTGCCTGGTTGTTTGTACCAAAAGGACTTTGGTCCCCATCTTGGTTAATGTGTAATGAAGATGGGACTATAAACTGATCTATCAGGCCAAGCATCATGTCATTCTCAGGTGGTAATGGGTGAGACTCAAGCAGGTTGAAACTATCAGTGGGAGCAGCTTCAGGCAAATCGGTGTCACTCAAAAAAGATAAAAAATTGTCACCAGGGGTATTCACAAAAATCTCCGGATCAAAAAGATTTGAGGAATCTTGAGAAAGTTCAAGGAGAGCTCCAACGGCGAGGTCTCCTCCTACGTCTGATGCATGAAGTGGTTCATTTGGCTTTTGAGCAGATTCATTCGCATTTATCTGAATGGCCAACGGGTCAACAAGGGCTGAACTACTACTGTCCCCAAAAAAATCATCATTATTTGGAGCACTCAAAACTTTATCACCACTTTTCGCAGATATAAACTGGTGGATTGACTCCTCAGACACTAGGCTCACTGATTGCACAGTATTGGGGAGATCTTTAGTTTCAGGATCAGTTACAGAAGGACTACTGCTTTGTAAATTTGATTCTTGATCATCAGTTTGCTCAGGAGCTGTTAGGTACTTTCCTGTTACGCTCGTTGAAGTCTTGAGCAGGCTGGACGGCTCTGTAGATTTGGTTACAGCCTCACTTATGTTACTCTCCAGTGTGTTGGGCTCAGCAGAATGTGACTTTTCCTTTATATGCTCTCCAGCCTCTTGTTCCTGAGTTGGTACTTGAGACACATTGCCCTCCTTTTGAATCTCTTTTGTAACGTCCTTCTTTACCTCCTCTGTCTTCTTGTCATCATCAGGTGTTTTGTCTTTTATTTCATCTTGCGCAGCTGATCTTATGGTGTTCTCAGCCTTCTCTGAGGACGAATGAAAAAGTCTTCCTAAGAGTCCACCACTAGGTTTGACATCTGGTTTCTTGGCATCTTTTGGTTCAATCTTGTTTGTTTTGTCACTTCCACCTGATGTGAAGAGCTTAGACATAGGACTCTTTCCTTTGGACCAGGATCCCAGTTTGACTTTTGTCTTTTCAGTCTGTTTTGGAAAACCCTTCAGAGAATTTGTTCTCGCAACAGGCTTTTTCTGACTACTTGCACTTTCTTGGTCGTTGGCTGACTCAGTGTTTTCAAACTGATTTGTATTCCTCTCAAGACTGGCCTCCTCTCTGGTCATATGTTCAGCAGGACTGTGTAGAGTACCAGGTATTTCTGATTCACACGGGTTGACAGAGTTTTCTGGAATGACTTGGAATATCTCAGATGGCTCTTGGTATTTCACAACTTCTTTAGTTGATTCAAACATCTCAGTGAAACTCTGAGCATCAAGTGTTTTCTCAACCTTTTCTATGACTCCATTCAGAACTGTGATATCAGTCTGTGGGGCCTCTTGACTGCTCTCCACTTTAACATCAGGCCCTTGGTGTGTCAAATCCAGTTGTGTTTCTCCGAGGCATTTATATTCAGGGATATCAAGGTACACCTCACTTTGGCTCTGTTCTTTGCTAAACTCAAGTGACAAATTATCACAGTTATTTTTGTGAATGACATCTTTTATATCCTCAGATTGTGTCACTTTGCTCTGTTCAGTTTGGTCTGAAAGCAGTGTACTGTGATCTTCACCTTTGGCTCCCGTGGTCAGCTGAGAGGACAGGTCATTCTGAGCAGCATCAAAATTCGGAGCAAAGCGAACAGACTTCCTAGCTTTATTTAGATAAGCGTCCGGCCTGTTAGATTTTGGATTGTAGTTTGTTCTTGTGATGGATTCCACATTTTTCTGCTTTGTGACAGTAATACCTGTTTCTAGGGAGGGTGAAGAAAAGTTAAGCGTTGTCGAAGAGATGATGTCTTTGGTTGGATCACTCCTGCCTTTTGTTTTCCCTGATGGCAACTTCTCAGCTGAAGTATAACCTGTTGTCTTAGATCGTTCCTTGATCCCTGAAATGATGGAGCTTGACAATGTCTTCACTTCATCTTTTATTTCTCCACCATTGTAGATCTTTAATTGGTTGTTGTCACTTTTGTGATGCCCTGAAGAAGATGTTTTGCCAATGTCAGCTGTCTTCTTTTTCACATATGTTTGCTGTGCTGATTCAACCCCAAAACTCTTCTTCTCTGGTGGCCAGCTCACTTTCAGTTTGCTCTTTACATCAGCACCAGTGTTATATGCCATCTCTCTTGCAGACGATCTTTTAACAAACACACCATCAGACGTGTTTAAGTTGCTTTTTGTCATTTTGGGAGTTGCCGGAGTATCTGGCTCATTTATTTCTTTATTTTTCTGAATCCAGCGGTCTTTATGTTGCCTGTGCCCAAATCCCTCATCATAATTTCCTGTTCTTTTAAAAAGCTGTTGGTAGTGAGAAGTGCAGTAGAACTCTCCATAAAGAGATGAATAGTTGTGAATGCTGCAAAAAAGTTTTTAAAAAGTATTTTGTAACATAAAACAACTTTCAAAATCAGATATTGATATCATCATATGATTTGTTATTTATTTGTTTGTTATTTAATCAGCTGTAAATTATTTCAATGCATTGGAAATGTGCAATAATCATCTTGTCATTTCTAAATCCTCTCTAAAAAGGTTTTTGCCCAATAATATTAAAATGTTCATTCTAGTAATTTATAGTATTAATAAGGGTGAATATCTTTTTGATTTGAGTCATTTAATCATACTGTGAAGAATATCTCACCTGAGCTTCTTTTTACAGTGTTTACAGCAGAAACAGTTGTTGTGCAGGATAAGTTCATTGGCCAGCATTTTTTCCATTGGATAGACAGGTGTCAAACAGGCGGAACACGTATCCTTGGCAGGTGAGCCGAACTATGATGATAAAACAAATTCAGTTAAAGGTATTTTATAGGAAACATTTCATTTAATTTGGCCTTTCTGTCTTCTTTTTATTTCTCCAAAATTTTGTAATTTTTTTTTATGATTTATGATGGTTTAACATGTTTTAATAATTATTGTCTTTTTGTTTTTTATGAACAGTAAGCTTACGCATGTCAGTTGAAATTTAAGACTTTAAATTCCTGTCTTAAGTACAACATCAATGGTTGTTGATGTCGATATGATAACTTTCAATATTTAATTCTCACTCTAAGTTTCAAAAGAACAATAATTAGGGAACAGAATAAAGAATAGAAGTCACTTTTTACAATCACATCTTTTAAAATTGTTATTTATTTGACAATTTACACAGCAGACCATACAGTATCAACTATATGCTTAGCTTTAATACAAGAACGTAACACTTTATCATGTGGTTACAGTATAAAATCTATAAGACAAATTATTTTTTAATTAAGTCAACATTTTCATGATTTCATAAGATAATTTAATGACTAACAAAAGGTTTTCAAGAAAAGATATTGTAATAAATACACAAATGGAGTAACTGCTTTCCTAAAATTAAAGGACCAGAAAACACACTGCTTGTCTTAATTAGTGCTTTTCCTTTGGTTGGCTAAATGTTACAAACACCGTCCCTTCCTCGTTGGCGTTGCTCAACACTTTGTCTTCAAAAGGGCGAGCAGATCTTCGAATTAATGGGGATGTCATGACTTCGTATCTGGCTGGACTCCCGACTACTTCAAACAGTGCTGATGATTTACTGTCAGACTGTTTGGTGACAAATGTTGAAGTCACAGAAGAAACGAATACATTGCCAAAGCCATCGGCCTCTTCGTATGTTTGACTGACAGTCTTTCTGCCAACTATTCCTGCAGGTTGCTCTGGAACAGTTTTCACTTCGAGCACACTGATCTTGCGTTGTGCAGGGCCAATGTGACCATTATTTGAGGGTTCCGCAGACTCCTGTCCCAGATCACTATTTGCATCATGGCAACTTTGAGAATCACCATTTGTTTTTGGTTTAAATGTTGACATGGGTGACTTTGGTTGTTCGGCAGGCTTTCTGGCCGCTGAGTGAATTGAAATGAATGATGGGGAAGACTGGGAAGAGGACTGTCTGATGAGTGGCTTGCTGTGGACTTGTCTGTGTACTTCTTGTTTAGAAGGACTTGAATCCGAAACTGTTTGCATATTCACGCCCGATGCCTCTTTGATTTGACTTGATTTGACCTTGCTTGAGCCAATGCTTATTTTTCTGATGTTGTGGGCCGGTTGAAAGATTTGCTCAGTTTTCAAAGATTCATCAAATAGTCCTGACAACCCTGCGATGTCAGCCTCAGATTTCAGATTGGAGACGGAGTACAAAGCCTTTTTAATGGTCTCTTCAATGTCAAGAAGTTTTGCTAACGTTTGTTCCTTCAGATTCATTATTTCCTTGCTTGCCTTTTCTAGATCTTCAAACGCAGTCTCAACTGAGGAGATGCTTTCTAGATCGTCATCCTGTGTCTCTACTTCAACTTTCTTTTCCCCTGTTTTAATTTGCTTTGCATTTCCACTTGGTGTAACCATCCAAGTAGGGACAGTCTCATATAGCGTCTTGAAGGAGCTAACGTCTACACTGCTGGTCTCTCCCTCTATCTCTTGCACTTGAGACAGGATTTCTTTAAGTTCCTCTCGTTTCCTCAAATTTTCAAAGATTTCACTGGCCGCTTTCACATTTCCTTTCATGATCTCCTCCTTGTGGACAGAAAGCCTTTGTCGTCTTTCATCATATGTCTCTTTTACTTTCTTTTCTCTTAAAACAACTTTATCCTCGAGTTTGGGTTGCTTTTCATTGACGTAATTTTGCTGTGTATGACATTTCTTGGTGTTTGATGTTTGTTGTGTGTTCTCAGTGTTGTGTTCTTTCTTGGGAGGTGATTGTTGAGCAGTGGTTTTGTCCAGAGTCTCACTTTTCTTTCTTTCAAAGTTCTGTAGAGCAGCCTGCAAGCTCATGTTCATTTCATGTTTACCATCTTCTGCATAATTCTTCATGCACATTTGTATCTCCTCAGCTGCATTAATTTTCTGTATAATATTTCTCTCCAGCTCCATTTCAGTGCTGTTCAACATCATTACTTGGCAGTCTGATTTGCTCCCTATAAGTGTTTTCTTTTTCTTATTATTTTCCTGAGCCTTTGAGTGCATCGGTAGATGTTCAGTTGTTTGATTTGAGTCTCGCAGTGCTTCAATACAGTTTTGGTGTGATGTTTCATTTAAGGTGTCTTTATTGATTTTGCCATGTGATGTGGTTTCCAATCGTTTATTTGGATAGGGCTTAGGAACGTTTTTGCTTTGTGTTGGAGGACTCACTGCTCCTTTTATGTGGTCTGTAATGGGGCAAGGGACTACAGGAGCAGCTAAAAAATTATGTTCCTCTACAACTACTGATTTTGTCCATTGTGGCTTTGGCGGTAAAGCTGGCTTCTGCTCATGCGGTTTCTCACTTGTCTTTTGAGGGAGTGGAGGTGGAGTTACACATACAGAGCTGGATGATCTAGAGTTTCCATTTGTTACAGAGTTGGGTGTTGAATTCTGTCTTGTAATGGATGGTTGTCCTTCACAGGTTACTGAAATTGAAGGAGACAATTTTGTGTCAGATGGAGGTATAGACACCACAACACACTGCTTGTGAACAGTCTTGCTCCTTCCTGAACAAGCCTTCCCTGAATTTCTGTATATCATTGCAGCTTTATAGTCTCCTTTAGATACATTTACACTAGACTTCTCAAGAGATTGGAGAGCCAATTGGACATTACCTCTTACAATATCTTCTTTATCTAGGAGCTTCTGCTCTGTTGCTGCACACTGCAGAGACCTAATAGCTGCCCTCACATCTCCTCTAACTTCTTCTGTCTCATCTTCTGTTGTCTGACCATTATACTCACAGCTTACAAAAGGTGGCAGTGATTCTGGTGCACAATTACTGACTATAACTGCATTTTGTTGACAAGCCTCAAATGAAACATGGCTTTCCTGATCTTTCTCTGCATCACTGACCTTTGGATAAGTCTTGATTTGCTGGCATCTGGAGGAAGACGAACATGCAGATTGCATCACTGTGGAGGAGCTTTCCTCTTGTGCTGTGACATTCAGGTTGTATATTTTCCCAGGGACAATGACTTCACGCTCCACATGCATGCTTTGCTGCTTTGCCATTTCAAGGGACTTTTTAGCTGCTTTCACATCTCCGGATAAAATAATCTCTTTTTGTGCTTGGCTTCCTTCTATGTCAGGACCTGACAAGTTCATCTCATAGATAGTTCCAGGTTTAATGATCTCCCGCTCCACACACATGCTCTGTTGCTTTGCCCGTTCTAATGACTGCATTGTTGCCTTGATGTCCCCAGCCACAATTTCCTCTTTTTCCATCATGACAGGTTGCATCACTGCAAGTTGTTGCTTTGCTGATAAGATGTCCCCAGGGATTATTTCTTCCTTTGGAGGGCAGTTTTCAACACCGAGAGAGCACTCAGACGAAAAAACTTTTTTTGTGTTCTTTACATCGCCTGGCAAAACATCAGAAATGGTTCGCTCTACCTGCTCTTTTTGCTGACAGAGACTTCTCTTTGCTTCCCTCACATCCCCCTGAACTATTTCAATGTGCTCCTCAGCCAGAAAGCTGTGATCAACTTCATCTTGTGTTGCCTCAGTATGAAGACTTTTCAGATAGTGCAGGTCTCCTTTCTCAATGCAACTTTTGTACAGATTCACATTTCCCTTTTCATTTTCATCCACTCTACACGATGCTGCAGTCCTCTGACTATTGGCAGTAGCTAATAGATTTCCAATTGTAGACTTTACGTCTCCCTTCTCAATAAAGTGACTCTCGGATTTGGTTTCAGAATTGCTGATGAGTGAATAAACTGACATCTCTGCTTGGCCCCCTGCAGTCTCTTGCATTATGATTCCTTTTTTCAAATGCTGATCTTGGGCAAGCATTTCATCGATCATCAGGACAATGTTTAGTATTCTTTGATCCCTCTCGAGGTTGCTAGTTGTGGCTGACTGGTAGACTGGAAGTTCTACTATTGTGGTATTCACTTTACCCTTCTCCACTTCTCTAAGAAGACTAACTTGGGGCTTTAGGGTTGGTTTGAGTAGGAGTTGTGACATGATGTTCCTGATGTTACCTCCAACAATCTCTTCTTTCTGGATTTGCACACCTTCATTGCTTTCAAGTAGATATTTTGCCATGATAACGTTTCTACTTTCATTTGCTTCTATTATGATGCCACTTGAGTGAACAAAAGTCATTTGGTACAGATCGGACAGGGTGTCAGCAACACTGTTGGCAGTGATTTTGTCCAGTGGAGTGGTCTCGAAGAGCCAGGTAGTGCACTTCACATCAGATTTAGGTATCTCCTCCTCAGCACCATGCACTGAGGTATCCTCAGGCTCCTTGATCTTGTCCAGTGGCTGTGATTCAAACAGCCAAGTGCAGCGTTTCACATCTCCTTTCTGGCTGTCTTCTCTGTGTACAGTTTGTACTGGACCTTGCTCCTGAGGTTCCCCTTTCAGACTGTCAATGGTTTGATTCTCAAAGAGCCAGGTGGAGGTCCTGACATCACCATGCTGGACATCAGTGACACTGACCATTCGCATGAACTTATCGCATGACTGCCCAGATTCAAATATTTGTTTACTGAGCTGCACATTACTGCTTCCC
The DNA here is from genome assembly GCF_900634415.1 of Cottoperca gobio. Lineage (NCBI taxonomy): Eukaryota > Metazoa > Chordata > Actinopteri > Perciformes > Bovichtidae > Cottoperca > Cottoperca gobio. Next base: position 18,768,508 of record NC_041371.1, read on the forward strand.
AAGTCCTCAATGACCCTGACAGAGGGCTCATCTCGGCTGGTAAGGGAGTCCAAAGGTTGTGTCTCAAACTTCCATCTGGCTGATTTGACATCTCCTTTCTTGACATCTTCTTGGGTAACAGCTCGGATCACGTAAACTTCCTTCTCTGCCTTGATGGTGTCAAGGGGTTTTGTCTCAAACATCCACCTTGCTCCTCTTACATCACCAGTCATTACCTCCTCTTTTTTGACAGTTGTAACTTCATGAAACTGGCCCTCTTTGTCTCTGATTGCATACAATGGCAGGGACTCAAACATCAGGGTGCTCGACTTTACGTCAACATTGATCACAGGCTGTTCCACAGAGTCTGACATCTGTTCAAGGGGTTGGTCGTGGATTTTGTCCAGTGAGGAGGTTTCAAATATAAACTTTTTGTTTTGTACATCACCACCCTCACTGACTCTCTCAATGCTTGCATCCTCATTGTCCTTATTCATCTGGTTCATTGGACAGTTTTCAAACATCCAAGTAAATTTGTGTACAGAACCTTTTTCAAGTTGTTCGTCTTGGTTCTGTTCATCAGATGTGGTCACCATTTCTGATCCTATTTCATTAATGGACTGGGATTCGAACAGTTCTTTGACTCGCGAGACATCTCCAGACTGAAAGTTGACTTGGCTGACACATCTCACATTGTGTTCAGTATTTGCATCCTTTCTTATACTATCCAAGGTTTCTGTTTCAAAAACATGTTTGACTGTTTGAACACCAACCTCTGATTTGACAGAATCCTTTATGGTGTTGCATAACTTCAAGTTGTACTCTTCACCATCTTTGATGCTGTCCAGAGGCTGTGAGTCAAAAAGCCATGTAATGGATTTGACATTGATGTTGTCAATAGCTTCTTTATCATTTACTTTTTCTGATTTGTCATACAAAATGTCCATTGGTTGTGTCTCAAATAACCATTTACAGTTCTTGACATCACCTTTACGATGTTCCTCTTCTACAGAAGCATCCTTCTCTGTCTGGTTGAACTTTGAATGGATCCCATCTATTGTTTGGGTTTCAAAAAGCCACTTTGCCATATTGACATCTCCCTTCGTACCCTCCTCTCTGGTGATGCCTTTGATTACCTCAACATTTCCTTTTCCCTCTGCAAGCTCGTCTAAAAGCTTGGTCTCAAACATCCACTTATAGTTTTGGACCTTCCCTTTGATGAATTCTTCTCGGCTGACTGTTGTGACTGTATGGAGGTTTCCAGAGCTGTCCTTTATTGCATATAAAGGAGTTGTGTCAAACATTGCTTTGTTACCTTTTACGTTTCCTGCTGCAATAGCTTTTTCCTCCTCAATTATCTCTTCATCAGAATGAGAAATTTTGCTCAAAGGAATTGTTTCAAAAAGATTTTTGAATCCCTTAACATCGCCCTTTTCAATCTCTTGTTCCTTAGATGAGGTGTTCTTTTGAATACTACAGCTCTCAAACATTTGTTTTTTGCCTTTTACTTCACCTTGTTCGTCAGCGGAAAGGGTAACTTTCTTCAAACGCCCAACTTCATAGCTATCATTAAGGGTCTCCATGGGTTGAGATTCAAACAGCCACAGAGAAGTCTTGACATCTCCCGCAATAATTTCTTCCTTTTCCAAAGGATTTTCTGCAGAGTCTCCTTTCAGTGCTGCCAAGGGTTGCATCTCAAAGAGCTTCCTCTTGTTAACGACATCGGCCTCTCCTGCGCTTTCAGCCACCGTTCCTTCAAACTTGTTCATTCCCACGACTTCTTGAATTGTGTCGAATGGCTGAGTTTCAAACATCCACCTCTTTTGGTCAACTCCTCCTCTGTTCCCCTCTTCAAGAGATATACCCCGAATTATTTTCACCCCATTAGTTCCCTTATTAATCAGGTCCAAAGGCTTGGTTTCAAAAAGCCAACGGGCAGTGCTGATGTTGCTGCTGATGATCTCCTCCCTGCAGATAGATTTAATCTCATGGATATTGCCACTGTTGTCTTTGATGGCACAGCAAGGTTCTGCCTGGAAGAGTTTTACAGTCTTCTGGACGTCTCCTTTCTGCTCCTGAAGCTCAGATCTCAGTTTGAGGAAGCTATGGTCTTCTATGGAGTTGCATCGTCCCAAGTCACTCAATGGTTTAGATTCAAAAAGCAGCCGCGCCCCTGTCACATCTCCTGGCTGGATGGGTTCTTTCAGCACTGCTTCGACCAGTTCACCTTCTTCTCTTTTTGATTTATTTAGAGAATCTAAGGGCTGGGACTCAAACAGCCATGTTGATGTTCTCACGTCACCTCTGACAGAAGTCTGTCTTTTTGCAGACATTTGTTGGGTACTGTCAATGTGCTCAAACATGGAGGAGGTACCTCTGACATTTCCAGCTTTAAACTCCTCATCATCCAGCAGCTTCTTGGTTGCATGAGGATCCCCAATATTGTCCAGAGTCCAGTTCTCAAAGATCCACCTCATGGACTGCACTTCACACTGATAAGCTGCGTCTGCTGCCTGAGTGTTTTCTGGCTGCACTGCCTTCATTATCTCATCGTCCACTACGTCATCGAGACTTGCCCTTAGGTCTGGGTGGATGTGTTTAAAGAGCCTCTTTAGCTCACTCTTTTGCCGTTGCTGGTAGATCGTGGAAAAGGTTTCTTTGGGTGGAGGCAGAGGGAGGTTACTTAATGCTGAAGGCCCTTCATAGTCAAGGAGTCTAGGTGGTATGGGAGGAGGTGGGGGGAGAGGCAGGTTGTCTTCATCATGAGATGATTGTGAAACTGTGATTTTCCTGGCTGCTTCAGCCATCTTTAAATGAAAGACAGATGGGAGTAAAATTGTCAGGTTTCCGTAATCAAAAAGAGTATTAGTTAAAGTGCCTGCAATTATTAGAATGACATGCATTTTAGCAAGTGAAGGCATACTTTACCTTTTGTCTATGCTCGCTTGATGTTTTTCACAGCAAACCATCCTCTGTCACACCAGGGTTAACAAAACACTTCATAGCTGTTAGTAAGCAGACATCACACAGACACCTAGTCTATAATGTAAGTGCACTAAGTTACATTAACACTAAATGTCTGCTTTTGGAAGCATAACAATGCATTACACCAGCAATTAAATCCTCCATTATGTTTACCAGCTGGTTGCTAATTTTGTGTTTTTAAGAGCTTTCTTTCTGGAATCGGCTGCCTCCTGCGGCCAAAAACAACACTGATGAGAGCAATGCGACTGGACCAAAATAGTAAAGTTGTGTCCATGAAACCAAATGATGCAGCAACGCTCCATAGATCTGAGGGGAACTTTATAGTTGGGTGATGGCTATTTGTGGGTTTGTCCCCATGAGCAGCAACTTTATTATTAATATGAAACATTGATTATAGCAGCTTTAAGAGTGTTCATATTCTGTGAATTTAAAAAGGCATTCGATATAAGCACCCTCAGTACTTAAACATAATAGCTGTTTTATTTGAAATCCAGTGTGGTGGAGTGTCAAAACAATAGAAAAGATATCACTGTCTAAATATGGTACTTAAAGACTACAATGTACGACGAAAAATCTGACAAAAAAAGATTGTTACACGGTCATTAATTTAGATTTAATGTTCACATTTATTGGTGGAGCCCGTTGAGATTCTGGTTTTAGGAGAAATTTAAAAAACATATATATACTAATGGTGGTCTGCTTTAGCCGTTAACAAAGGCGAGTCAAACCTGAAATATGTTACTAGAAGTCTACTTAACATGAAACAGTTAAATTGTTCTGAAGGTATTTTATCTAACTGTAAATGTCATTATATGAACTGATGCGTTGCTTCTTGAGTTCTTGAATGAATTGAATCAAAGGTTAACTGCATTTTGGTCATATAAAAGCAAAATAAGAGTCAGTTACACAGCACACGTACTAACAGCACCCACACACTGTCGTAGAGAATGCTAAGTGAACTATATAGTACCTTGCTGTTTTTAGCTGTCGTTCCTGGAGTACCGACAAGTTCCTGTTGAAGAGCAGAAAAATAAAGTTTGATTTAGATCAGTTCGGATCTAAACATAATTTTCTGTAAAAGCTGTCTCTGTGCTTCACATGTGCTCTCATTGAGGCAGAGCATTGTGGTCATTCCCTATTGAAGCCCTTGACCTCCATGGTGGGGAGGAATGAGAGGCATTTCAGGAACTCACTGGCTGTGCTGAGCCTCCTGTGGAGTCGATAGCTGCTGCTCTTGACAGATAGAGAGCTGATCTGTCTCTCACTGAGGAGGAAGTAGATATCCTGTCTCTGCCTTGTCTTGTTGGCGTGCCCCCCTTATTCAGTGATGGACTATATTTATCATCTGCAATAGAAAAAACAAAATAAATCCAATATATCTACCTAGAATAGTAATATCATTTGCTCAATGAGATAACAATAACTGAAGTAAAATAACCTTTGGATGGTATCTCTTTTGCTAGTTTAGATGTGTTGACACGTGGGACTCAGATGTATCCCAGAATAAGTGTGGAGTGTGTCTAGTGCCAGCAACCAGTTTAATGATAACACTGTGTGTGTATATTTATAGTGATGTAGGAATCTTTCTTATCACTGTTGCAGCTCCCTGTTAACTTGTGGAAACTATTCCACCTGCAAAAAGGCCTACAGTATATGGCATCCTAACAGTGAATTTGAGTAGCTTGGTGGACTTTTTATTCATGATCCATTGTGCTCAAGAAAAACATTGTAACAAACAAGTGCGTTTACGAAGGCTTTGATCCCAGTAGCTGACATGACAAATAGGCCCACACAGCCTGCCTGCTGCCGGGGACCATCAACACACTGCATGCCATGGACTGATCATGACGCCCAAGAAAAAGAAAAAAAACAGCAACTGCTCACTCAGCTGGAGTGACACAGATTGTTTGCACATTGTTTGAGTGAACTCTCTGCCATCAAACCATCAACATCTGACCAAAGGAATGTGCCTGCCTGACCCTGTGAAAAACATGGAAATTAAACTCAGCTTGGTGTGTTGGTTCACCTGGTTGTTTTACTCTGCAATAATACAGATTGCAAATGTCCTCAGTTAATGTAAAGAATATGGTATATGTCAGAAAGTATTTCAATAACAACAGCACTGCGAACAATATGACCAGAGGTCGGCCCAGAGTGCTGCATAGGTCATCCGGCTGTAACTAATGGCCAGATTTGAACACACCTCCCCTTTTCACACACTAAGCCCTCGCAGGACAAAAGGATGGACCAACAAGCTGGCGCCTCTCACGAGTCTGGACTTAAACTATTTTCATAGATGGGTGAGCAGACAGAATGAGTGCCATGCGTGTCCTGTTGAAGTCCTCACCCACTCAACTGAGAGGTCAACTTCATCTCTTATCATCACCCACACCCACTGGTATCAATATCTGGTGAAATATTGATGTGTAAAATCCACCTGCTACTAATTAAAAAGTGACTCAAAGCTTCATTGATGTGTGAAACCTTTCTCGGTGATTCCCACACTGACATCTCTTTGATCAGGGCTCATTCTCCAGGAATGAAGAGGATCTATTAGCGGCACAGTAATGTGGGGGCGTTTTGGGCCGCTGGCAGCTGTACAAATGGTGGTGAAATGCAGTTGCTATTTGTTCTTCACTACCACTACCTTCACCACCGTCAGCTGTTGGCGATTGTAGCCACATTCACAGACTGTAATGATACAGGAGGGCCCCAAGCAGCACATCACACCCATGTGTGTTACACCAGTCAATACAAGTTATATTGATGTATTGCTTTTATGGCAGATATGCTGCTTCTCATTTCATAGTTCATCATGACTCTTTTGATGATATAAAAAAGGAAGCTAATGATTTATCCTGTTGTCTGTCCCATTCCAGATATTTCTAAGGATGAAGGGCTGGAAATATATATCCACTTAAGACTGAATGAAGATGCCAGCAATGTAGACAACACTTCAATTTGTGACCTTGTTTAGCTCTGATATAACTGATAAAGAAAGAGCAAAATGGAAAACATTCAGATTATCAAATTTTTTTTTGTTGTTGTTTTTTTAAATCAAATTCGGTAATTTCATAATTAATTCTAAGCTTTAACCCTTTTTAATTAATGTTGAAAAAGTATTTTGTTTTATCAGTGACTTATCGTCAACACACCGGCACAATATTAAACTTTAGCTTAATATTTTTAACATTGTTATACTGAAATAAACGCAAAGAGCATCCACTACACTCCACGTTCATTTACTTATCTTACAGATCAATAACATCAAAGAGAATCACGAAACAAAATAGATTTAAGTAGCTTTCTCAGTCATTATTATACAGTATATGTTTTAAATTCACCTCAGTTTCCTCAATTTCAATCAAGTTAATACTCACTAAAATACCATCCAGCGTTGTTCACTTCCCTGTGTATCTCCGCTGTGCTGGATAACTGTCTCTTAAGGCCACTGTGATGTGTGATACAGCCACTCTCCTCTCTACTTCTCGCTTCACTGTGACTGAACACTTTCTAGTCCTGTGGCCTCGGTGACAGCTGATTTTTATCAGAGACCGCTGCCCCAGTGGAAGACTTTGGCTATTTTGGGAGGGAGTGCTGGCGGCTGCTGCTACTCAGCTGAGTCAATCACCTCTCTTAGTCACTGAGGGACTGGGGCACCCCTCCACCTCCCATTCCCATAGCTACATTGTCATCCACTATAACAGGCACTGGGTGGGACCTGCAGAATGTGTGTCAGGGGGTGTTTGGGTAAAAAAACCACACTGAAAGTCCTATTTTGGTGAAGTGCTACACTGATAAGACAGCTGAGGACACTTCTGCATATTAATATTGTCACATATATATTACTAGATTATGCTGGCAGACTATAGCAGAATTGTATCGTGGTTGAAATGTAACTTGTACCTGAAGTTTTAACTCTTGTCCCTCACTAGGGAGATTTTTAGTTTTTAAATATTTTATATTTCGATCACTTTGGACGTGTTAATGATTCTGGCATACATTTTGGCAAGGGTGTGTTTTTTGTTTTAATTTTGGAAGTTGAACCTCAGCTCCTATAATAAGTCTATAGGCAACTGTGTTGCCAAAATACAGACGTCAGACCCTTTTTAAGGATAATAATGTTCCATATTGAAACCCATTAAAACCCCCAAATTTGACCCCACGAACATTACATCAAGCCTTATATTACTTTTATTATGTACTTTTTTACAATTTCTTTACCAGATTGAGTCATTTTGTCATGTTTGTCCTATGGGGGCAAATACATTCTATTGTTATAATTTCCTTAAAAACACCAATATTAGAATAAAAAAATGTTTTATGGCAGTTGTTCGACACAGACAGTTTTGTCCTTAAAAGTGAGGCACAAGAGTTAAAATATTTTCAACTGTGTTTAGGAAAGTACATGATTTCAGTAATCCTCAGAAATTCTACAAGAAACACCGTAGATCTCCTGTCACATTCCTCTCTGTGTCTTATTCACGGCAGACACAGCTCATCGTCAAAGCGTCAACTACCATACGCCGGCCGATATCAGTTCCAGGACACAGAGAGGCATTGCTCAGAGGGCCAGGGTCTGCGTCATGGTCAGAGCCATCTGCAACAGCCTCACTCTATCTTAAGCATGTAAGCCAAACGCATAGTTATGTATTTACACCGCTACATCCTTGTCTTTATTTAGCTGTTTTCCTGCTACTCCCAGGGCCAAAGAAAAATAGAGGTCAGTGTTTACCTAACTCTGTTAGGATGTACATGGGGACACTTTAAATACACAAGGCATTGAACCTGACTTTTTTACTCTGGTAACTTTATCTAGATTCATTTAATATTCTTGATGTGTGGGGACGCTCATACGCTGTTTTTGATAAATGTCTCAGCCCACATATTTCAAAGAATCAGCAGGAACACCAGCGTTGACTTGCTAAAAGATGAGTGACGGTAGTCTTAATTTTCTAAAGGTTAGTTGTCCTATAAAGTGAGGACAAACTGTGGCACCAGAATACAACAGTGATCTTATGCCTTTGAGGGGACCCTAGAACCGACCCCATCTGCCCTATTAGATATCAATGACTAGAAACATGAAATACAGCAGCACTGCTCACCGTGTGAGTATCTGGAAGCTCTGGCAGAAGATTCTGGGAGTCCATTCATGGCTTTTCCTCCTTCCACCTGGGCAGCTCTCTGTGGATAAATAACATATAGTAAGGTTTGGTAATGTGGCCTGATACAATTTGAACCAATGGGAGCTTGGGAAATGGGAAATAACTTTTATTTGCTTTCTTTCTGAGAGTTAGATGAGAAGTTCAATACCACTGTCTCTGTCCGTTAAATGTCAAAAGTTATTTGAATTCTGCCTGTCGGCACCAAGCGTGCCTGAAAAGTGAAGCCAATGCTGAAGTGCCTTAAACTTCATTCTTGCTTATGGCCAGCAGGGGGCGACTGCACTTGTTGCAAGTCCAATTGTCTAGAAGTCTATGAGAAAATGACTCTACAGCTCACTTGATTTATTACCTAAGTAAACATTGTACTAATACATTTATGGTCGCACTCGCTAGTTTCAAGTCTTCTTCAATACAGCATGATGTTCATTTTGTAAATTAGGTCCAACTTTGGGTAAAATAGACAATAAAGCAGCGTACCTTGTGATTGACAGGTTACTGCCTCACAAAAACACAGATAGTTGTTATTTATTTATTTTTGCAATGAGATATAACATAATAATCGGTGAACTTTAAAGGTGCTGGTAGGTGAATTTTGTTACCTTTGGACAGAGTCAAGCTAGCTAAGCTGCTGTCATCCTTTAAAACATGTGCGATGCCAGAGTGGCTACAGCTTCCATAAGAGCATGTGTTTCTGTCAGGAGGTGAAGGCGTTGTGATTCTTAATATATCTTTGACACTAGAATATAAAGGATTGTGTCACTAATCAGTCAATTCAGTAAAATCTGGTATTAAAAAAACACATGTACTAAACTCACACACCTGAATGGTTGTATCCTTTAAAGGGGTCTTGTGACTTCTCCAGTCCTGCAGAGTGCAGTCTCTCCCAGGGTTACTGCCAGTAGAAGAGGCTGAGTTGAGCCGAGGGCTGCTGTTGAAGCTTTGCTTCAGGGTGGCCTTGGACTCAAACAGGGCACACAGAGCTCTGGTGCCTGAAGACTCTCTCTGAGGGAGGAAGTCCATGGAGAGGCTCCTGGACAGATTAGAGCTTCTTCCAGACCCCCTAAATGCCACAGTCTCCCCTCCGCTCTCCAGCCTCCTCCATCCACCATCCACACAGTTTCCTGGCACCTGCAAGCAGCAAATGATGTTATAGTGTTTTTGGGAAGCATTTTACTGGTTGTCACATTTATTACACATGATAAAGATGAGGAAATAAAAAGATGTACTACCTGGAGTTTATGCTCCTCTTTTTCTAAACTGCTCAGGTCAGCACAGCTTTGGTAACTGTTTAAACACATTTATTGACAAATTCATTACAATATCCATTTGATTTGAATCCAACAATCAGCCAGGAAGTTGTGAGCAATAAAAGTGAATTAAACTGTCTGCCTGTCCTTGAGCAAATCACTGACACTCTAATTTAATTCCTCATTGGCTACCAAAAGAGAACTGAACTGGGAAGCTCCCAATATGTGTAAGCGTGAAGCAGTATTTAATGCTGTTTGTGTATGTGAATGTGCACATACAGTATATTGTGCAGAACTTACTGTTGCACCAACTGAGACACAGACTTCCTGCCCCAGTGGGTGAGAGCTGGCATGACCCATGACCTCTCCTGAGTCCCAGAGAGACTCCTCAGAGACTGGGTCCTCCTCAGGCCAAAGGCCTCCATAGCGATCCCTCTAACAGCAGCTAAATAAAATAAATAAAGGAATATGTTACAGTAATAATGTGTGAAAACAACCCTAAATAGCATTTAGCATTTTGTGTATTTACAAAAGATTTATTACAGAAAGTGCTTATGATCAAAAAGCCTGTGACAGAATCATACAGATACTGTTTGAATAATTACTCCGCTCACAGTTTTCATTTTGGGACTTTACAACAAATGGAAAAAAACCTATATATATTTATTTTTATATTAGGCATTGATAACCTTTCTTTTCAGGCCTGTATAGAATGAAGAAACGCACTGAAAACAGCGCCCAGCTGTAGCTTTTTAGCCTTTTTGCACGACTCATATTACTGTATTTGTAAACCGCACAATACTGATGTAGGCTACAGCTTACTTTTTTACTTAAGCTACTGTAAACTATATTTGATATGTACTGTACTGTACAACAGTGTATTTGTATTATTCACAGTAATTTAATTTGGACAGTAATTTGAGCATTTAGAACAGCTGTATTGTATTTTTAAACAGTTATTAACATTAAATAGCGAAGCTTTTCGTTTCATTACTTTATATTCATGTAATATATGTCAATAAGATGGTAATCTGCATGAGAAATAAATAAAAAGATTGATTAGTGATGAATTAGACCCAGACAGCCGTGATCACTATAAAAAGGTTTCCGCTGTATTAGACTTGTAAATGCTAAATTGCGTGATCACTTCGTTGGAGGAGCTTATTGTCACATTTAGAGCACGAAAGATGAAATCCCTAAATTCACTCTTTGAACATTTTGACTAGAACTGAAACAGCTGAGGTTTAACTTCATGTGCGTTATTATATAACAGATTATCACATTGGCAGTCATATGACTCTGTTAATGTTTATGGACTCCTGCACGCTGCAGCAAACCCAAAATGTCTCCTCAGTATGACTGTGTGCTTTTATACAATCATTATATGATTATAATGTAACTAAAAGACATGCCATACTCTCAAAAACAAAAGAGAGAAATCTATTTTCAAATGTATATTCTATAAACATCATACATCACGGTAAAAAAATAAATAACAAAGAAGAATACAGTTACAATATTGGCATTGGGAATAAGGTTATGCTGCTCTGTGTGCAAAACAAATCTAAATAATATTCAACACCGTACCTGAAGAGAAGGAGCTGAAGTCACCTGTGCATCTCTGTCACTTGTGGTTTAGGAGAATCTCTCACAAGACACAGCAATTTCTAGTGGCCAAAGTCCTTAAACACCTTGTGATTCAAGGCTTCCGGATCTGCTGCCATAACATCACCTGATGCACTTCTCTGACAGATCAATAAAACTAAACTAAAGTTTTATCATGCAAAGCAGATCATAAAAAATATATATATATTTGACTGTAATGACAGTGTGATGCCTTGAGAAACCAGAGAGCAGACCTGTGTGTTCCTACAGCTGCTCCAGTCAGATGTCAGTGTTGAAATGCCTGGCATAGCCGATCTGTTACTGTATCTCATGCCAAAACTCAGAGCAGCAGCATTTTATCTACACCTCACATGCTTAATGTATCATAGCCACTTTGTTACTGCAGCAGAGTCACACTCATTCGCCTCACACACTGCTATTCCTCAATGTGCTTAAACAGATGATAATGTGTTATGTTGTTACTGCTATTCTGCCAATACAGGGCATATCCAAAGCACAGGAAAAGCTGACTTTGCATGATGACTACAGTCCCCTGGTGCTCAAAGGTGGAGTTACAATTCTACCAAACTCTTGGCAAATGAATTACATAGACCAATAAGTCAGGGAGAACTTTATAAATTGCTTTTCTTCAAAACAGGCAACATGAAGTAATCATTAACTGTATTTAAGAACAATTTACAATCCAGATGTTACACTCTGATTATATGTTAGAAAGGGATTTAAATAATGGTTTGACACCAGATGAGGAACTGAAAAACTCACCTGCTCTCACCTAGCAGCAGCTGTTAATGTGTGGTGTTGCACCATGTTTACACATTTAGCAGATTTTTTATTGGGGAGCTACATTTTGTTAACTTCCATAGCTGCTTTCCTGAGCGAGTTTACCGTGCTAGCTTTGTCACTTGTAGTTTGGTGTTTCTTTGTAGTAACGTTAAAGCTACTATTATCTTATCTTATTTTTTTAGAACCAGGTGGACTCAAGAGGGAGGAGCTTGTTTACTGAGGTAATAAATAAAGTGAGAAATTGGCAACCAGCACCGAGACAGAAGTCACTGGCAGAGGCCTTTCAAAAAAGGTATCGGAATCGGTATCGGCAATACTGGCCCTGTATTTACTTGGCATCGGATCAATGCCAAATTTTGCAGTATCGCCCATCCCTAACATACAGTGTACCCTATGTTGTTAGTGCTTGGCTGTCAGATTCATGTGTGTCATTTATACAAGGCCTGCAGTCATGTAATCTAAGACTGTTCTTTGCTGTGGTTGCATTTCTCATTAAAGTGGAAGCTGTTATCATTCAACATCATACATTTTATATTTCTTTTATCTGACCACATGACCTCTCATGAGCACTTACCATGTCGACCTCCAGTGGATAAAATGGTTCACTTTTAAGGAGAAAAACAAACCACTGATGGTTTTTGACCTTAATATCATTTAACAGCCAGGAGATGGAGCCAGAGTAACATGCCGGCCTCCATCTATAACAAATGTGGTTTAAGGATCAGCATCACTGACGAACAGAACATTGTTGATATACTTAACAGTTAACCAGGCGAGTGCACATGTATACATGGCAGCTATTTGCAATACTAAAGGCGGGTTTCCTTTGTTCACAAACATCTAATGCACCAATGAAGTATCACAATGCTTATTTATTGTCATATGCACACTTACAGAGAAGCAGTTGTTCTTGGATCTCTGGCTCCTCTTACAATGCTCATTAAATATGTACGAAAAGAAAATTATTCAAGTCAAACATGTCTTAATCTAAGACTAAATTGTGCAGAAGTTTAGGGAAATTATAGGGATAAACTATAACACATAAACTATAAAATAATCTGTATTCGTGGTAGACAGGTGTACAGTAATTGCAAACTGAATATATGTGTATTGAAAGTAATAAATGAAATGTAAACAGATTGTAAAACAGTAAGTAAAAGTATATGTAGGTAAAGTTACAATTTAGTGCTAAAAGAAAAAGCTTTGTACAAATACATGACAAGTAATAGTGGAGTCACCGAGAAAAGTGAGCAGCCCACCCTGTGTGTTGTTAGCCTTTAATGCATGTGTTTTGCCAGCTGCAATGGAAGAAAAGAGAGGAAATCAGTGAGTGATTGAGCATGTAGGGGAGGGAGGGGGAGTCAGACAGTCTCACTCACACAGCTCAGTACTGGCCCGAACAGCTGAGAACAGAGCAGGTCTCCTTCCCCCTCCTCCTCTTCCTCCTCCTCCTCCTCCTGCTGCTGCTGTGTGCTCCTGCAAAAGCCTCACATGGAGCCACATGTGACAGCCAACACCAACAGCAGAGTACACTTCGCTGGCACTCGTTGAGCACAGGAGCGCCCACTGACAGCCAGACATAATCAGTGACAAGATGAGAACAGGAACACTTCCTCCACACATGCACACAACTTTGTTTGTCCATAATTACCTATACTGAAACAACAGAGACGCAAAGAGAAATGCATCTTTACCACATTCCTTCAGGGAAAATGCCTTTTGGGTCCAACATTGCATCACACAGGCCAGTTTGTACGTTTGTAAGAAAGGTCACCACAGATCTCTGGCTAATGTTGACAAGAGGCTCATTGTTGAAGGCGGAACGTCAAACCCAATCACACAGCTGCTTGGCTCTTGCAGCTTGCGCTGCTCACATGCAGCGAGATAAGATCGCTGCTGTTGAAAGTTGTAGTTGTGTAACCTACTTTGCACTCTGGGCTGCAGCTTGACTTGCTTTTGCAACAGTACTGTAAAGGTGATAATGCGTGGATGGTGTTATGTGGGTACAGAATGAGCAAAACTGTCAATAACAAGAAATTATATCATGATAATCATAAAATTACTTATCTGCTGTACATTACCTTAACAATGTTTATCTTAGCAGCTTTGAGCCTTACTGTTCTTAGCAATGACAAGACTGTTAAGTGAAGGCATTTGAAATATGCATTGCCGTTCATTTCAGTCCATGCGCTGCACCATTATAGCATAGATCTCTTTCATATAAATGTTTCAACCTACGTGTTGCACAGAGAGCATCCTCCGGGATGTTTTTGGTACAGAGATACGATATCTCCCCTGGACCGGCCCCAGGGTTAGGCAGACATACACTTGGCACAAGGCCAGCGCCTGCCAACAGGATGTTCTCTGATACCACTGCACAGACAAAAGGGTTGGCAGTTGACGCTTCTCTTGAGGTGTCACTGTTTTTACCCAAAGTCTTTATCTGATGGCATTTTTCCAGAGTAGAGAAAGTGAGGTTAGAGTGTCTTTGATGAAAGTAAAAACATGTTCTCACTGACTCTGATGAGGTCCAACATGAACTCAAATATTCTGCCAAAGTTGGAACAGCTTGTACTGTGCTATCTGTGCTCTTCTCGCTTGTCTGAAGTTGAACAAGGTGATCAGAATTTCAGCAACATTTTCAAAACAGAATGTGAATAATTTCCCCAAATGTGAAACCATTCCTTCCCTTTTTGTATTTATTTTTTTAAGATTCAGAATATGCATTAGAAATTATTATCAAGAAAATGAAATAAGATAATTTTTGAAAACCGTTTTCAAATATATTAAAATAGTGTGATATGCTGAGTATTACGATAAAATATATTGCGATTTATTACCTTTTTCAAATGCAAATTTTGCAGAAAATTCTTTGTTGCGACCAACTTCCTGCTAATTCCACTGCCCATGACGTCACCAGAGAAAGAATCAGCACAATTTAGAGGACTGAAAAAGCAATTGTTATCAAAATGTTTAATTTGTATCTGCAATATTAATAACTTGTATAATAACATATCGATACTTGCCGTCCATGTCACACAACAAGATTGCCACGTAAAACACTAAAATACTATGTTGTAACACTTTCAGCTTGTTGTTTGTACTTTTAGCGCTGTTGGCACTGTTAGCTGCTAGCTGAGAGCCGTGTGGAGGCAATTACTCTGCTCTGAATCACGTGTTGAGCAGCTGTTAAACTCTAAACTCTCATTGAGAATCTACAGTTGAACCTAGAAAGATCTTAAAAAGTTGAGCAAGGAGCATGTATAAAGCCAACAACACCACTGACGTCAAAAATGACTACAAAGATGTTGACAATGTTGATAGCAGTCGTGCTGCTGCTGCTGCTGCTGATGATGAAGAAAAGCATAATGACTCACCGCTTTACCTTCCTCTAAAATAGAAACAGCTCGGCTATATTTGCCCTTGCGACCATGGTGACGACTGACAAGACATGACATCAGAGGCTATGTATAAAGGAGCCAACTCATGTACTTGTGACAGTTCCATGACAGGAGCTGGAGTAACGAGTCAGAGAGACAGAAACTTTAGGAGTATATTCTCCATGTCTTGATATTAAGAGGGCTGGTTCTGTTGTCAGGGAAGTCTTTTTCAGGAAAACCATCCGGGCAGCATGTGGCTGATCATTTGGCAGCTTACATTGCTATCTGACTGGAACGCGATAACAGTCCAACGCTACCTGATACTTCCTGTTATGCAGGAGGGTGATCTTAAAAAGAGGGATAAGTCCCTGAGATAGTATCCACAGGAAGGGAGGAGTAACTGGGGCACAGTAGTTTCACATGCCTGAAGCTTTGTCAAACTCTGTCAGTATTATTGCTCTATGTGGGCCATCGCTGGCACAGCTTGACCGAGAAAACGGGGCCACAAGAGCCAGTGGCACCATCCTGAGAGGCTGCCATAATGTAGGCTAGCTATAAGTTATGTAACGTGGACTCTGGACGGAGAGCACAGTCAGGGTTTACTCTCGCTGTCCTCTGTACGAGCAGATACAGAATATGAGTGGTCACAAAGGATGTAAATAAATAAGGTTAGGAATCTGGCTTTGCACCCTCTTATTCGATTAATTGGCAGTTTTGGTCTAAGTCGAAACTCAGTTTTACAGATCTGTCGATTTCTGTAAATCAACTAATCGATTAGTCGACAAAATCGTACCAGTGTTGGTCGACTAAGAATTTCTTTATTCGAGGACATCCCTAAACTTTTAAGGCTGCATTGTTAAAGTGAATAAATACAGTAAAGTAGATAATGCTAAACTAGAAATGACCATTACAGTGCTCCTTAAGTGAAATATCAGTTTCCTTCCATGACTCATCTCCTTCTCTGTGCATGCTGCACTTGTGTGGTCTGAGAAATTCTCCCGACACATTGGAGCATACAACAAAGTCACATAAGGAACAGGAAACTCCAACTGTGTTGCATAAATGTATTTTTGGACAGGCAGTGTGATTGTACTAGTAAATAGCCTCGTAGCCTGGCATAGCACTATGAGTATGTCACACCAAGATCTGGATGTACCTTCAAGTTGCAAAATCTACCGTACTTTAAATATACATGTATGTACACTTATTCACAGTATAAGTTTGTGCAATAAATAAAAGGAAATTATTATTTATGTGTTGTTGTATTAGTAATTCCCTCCACTCGTACAGCGCGGTGTTTACTCCCCACGCAGGTCAGTGGAGAACACACAGATGCACTAGAGTGATCCCAGCCAAAGTGGGTCACAGTCTCATAATAACACACTTCCACTGAGTGCTGAGGACGGGACGAGCAGCCCTTTCTCTGGCCAAGGGATTTGGACCAACAGGTATTTAGGTGTAAGTGCAGTTTTTTTTTATCAAACTGATGCACTGATGTGTATCAACTTGAGGTCAAAGCTCAAACATGTTTTGGACTTGTCTGTCTTTCTGTTCATCCATCTGTCCATCTGCTAATCTGTGGCTCTGTTTGTGTGTCTCTCTGAGGCTGAGCATCATTTTCCACAGAATAGCCTGTGACTATTTTTAAAGCAGAGACACAGGAATGTTAATCCAGTCCCTTCATTTTTTCTCTCTTACTTATTTTCCTAAACAAAACTGACTTCACAGTTTGAATAGTTCATAATGAGCATGTTTGTGCAAAGGCAACTTCAATGTTTTCAAACAACTGTTCCAATCCTGCCCATCTACAGCTTCTCTACACTGCAGGGAGTTTCCTGGAGTTTAGGTGTGCCTGACTTAAATCACCATTTTAGAGGAATGCCAGTGAGTCATGGTACAATAATGTAAGATGAATACCTGGAAGCATGTGTCACCTTTCATAGAGGTCTGATCACCATTTTTATTTTTATTAGAGGTCTTAAGGGCAATTTACACAGACACAAGAGACCAGACATCGAGGCAACGAAAGGCCATGATGATTTGAATCGTATCAGAAACTCAATGCGTATTTTTTTTAATGTAACCACTACATAAATACAATAATGTTGAAATGTAAAGAATCTAGTGTTTTTAAATTGTCTTGTTAATTTTTAAAGTAAGGAACGCAAAACACACATTTAAGTCAAAGTAAAAATATTTCAAATTTTATAAAATCTGTTGTATTTAAATGTCCACATTTAGTACTGATTAAAACGCACAATTTGGTATTCATGTGCTTATTATTGCAGGCTGTTGCTGTTTTCCTGAATTGCTGTTGTTTTGGATACAAACAATGCACATATAATCAAATATAGAGAGGAGAAATGAAAGGTAAGAAAAAAAGAAAAAGGAAATCTAAAGGGTGACAGCCTCCAAAAAGAAGTTGAATCAACCACTTGATTGCCTTCTGATAATCACCAGCTGGAGGTTTATAAGTTATTCATTTACCACTGGTTTTAACACAGTACAGTGTAACACTCCAGTCAGAGTCGGTGGGCAGCAGTGACGGCGAAGAGCGTCTCCTGCCTCTGAGTGTGTCACCGTCTGCGTCAGTCAGGGCAGCCGGGAGAGAGGATTTATGTGGAGCGAGATGATTCCCGCTCCCAACCACTTTCGGTTTTGTTGGGCAGAAGAGCTGTTAGTCGGCTAACTATGTGATTTTCATGTTTGCAAATATTACCAAGTTATATATTGAGGTATACAGTTGAATGTGATTGATGATGTATTTTTAAGCTAGTTTGCATTACGTTTGGTTGTTTAGTTCTGAACAAGATTGAACTGATTTGTTGTCACCAAATGACTTGCAACTGTCACAGTGTTTAGGTTTAACGAGCGCGTTGTGTTGTGTTTTAAACAGTAAAAAAACAAAGTGACTGTTTCGTGAAGTGGGCTCTCGTGTGCCTATTATACTAATAGTTGTCTGACTTGTCCTACCTAAATGAAGTTGCTAGCTATCCTGACCGTTGTGCCCATATGCGAAGTCTGAGGCGACTCCAAGGGAGGGAGGGAGGGGTCCTATCTTGCTGCTAAACGTCGTCTCTTTGGCTGCTCCCTGCCAGTCCTCCCATGTTCTCACTGGTACTACAGTGTAGCTTCACATAAACAGAGCGACACACAATGCTCAGCTGTCTGGACAAGACCCATAACTTCGTGTGAATTTCAGCCTTTTTTTTGTGTTAATAGGCCCTATGCTGCTCTTTACTTCGTGGTGAGTAACTGACGAAATATCACTGTCTCGCTCCCAAAGAGTGTCTGTCAGTAATTGCTGTGTTTCTGGCTGAGGTGTCTATATCGTATTTTATGTGTATCACTTTGTATTGTGTTTATCTAGAATAGAGTAGCCTACATGTCTGTGAAATGTGAGCAACCTCTACACCGTTACTGTTACTATTACTACTATTACTACTATAATAGTACTACTGTACATGAAGACCCAAACAGCCTAAAAGTTGTACACTACAGTTTAAACAAAGTTCACAATGACACGGACTCCACTGTGTCTGCGGTGCACTGGGACAGCAGGGGAAGTCTGCCCTGGTTTTGAATGGGACTGTGCCTGCTGGTGTTTCTGCTGTAAAGACAGGGGGACAGTGTTGTCATTGTAGCTGACATGTTCGCCGTGTGTCTCCGCTAGGGGTGAAGGGGTCAGCTGTCTAATGACTGTTATTATGCCGAACAGGAAACGACTCTTGCACTCCTCCAATGAAAACTCGGACTGACATCCGCGCAACATTCCTATAGGGATTTACAGTGTGTCCGAAAACAATAATGACTTTATTGTCAACTTATTCTGCGCCATGGTAGTTTTTCTCCCGACATAGTGTACTATAAAAATGCACTGCAGCCCATTCTTAACTACTTCAGTACGTACAGTATTGTCCCCCCGCCTGTGTCACACAGACGCGCACGTGCACTATGTGCTTCTGCTGCTTTGAACCTTTAAATTATTGATGGGGTCTCAGTGAATACAGTAAAGCCTCTCCACTCTGTCAGATTTTAAATGTAATAGATGTGATATAATTGGAACAAGAGGCAGGTATAATTGCAAGTATGCAGCATCAATTTGAATACTGTCTTTTCATATATATTTTTTAGGAGTATTAAACCGCCATGCAGATGTTTTTCAGCAGAGCTAAATCCCTTTGCACCTAACTGCTAATGCAGCACAGGGCTCTACTGTGTAAACAGTGAAATGACACAAGAAGTTGTCTCTTGTTTCACCTCCTATTTGCTGATGGATCCAGGAAGTTGCTCACTTGAAGTGCACATGTGCACATGTGCACACACACACACACACACACACACACACACACACACACACACACACACACACACACATGTTTTTAGACTTCCATGTATTATGATTTAACAGAATACTTTGGTGTTTTGAATGGACAAAACAAGACATTTGATAATGGCTTTAGTGAAATTGTGACATGTGTTTTCAGGGGTTTTTCAGGCATTTTATGGACCAAGCCAATAAATTGAGAAAATATGAATATATATAAAAAATAACCGTTAGTTGCATCCTCTCTGGGAACCATCACCTTATAAAGGAAAGGAGAGACCCTGCCCCAATCTTCCCTTCTCCAGGCCACATCCTCTAGCTCCGACTGGGGGATCCTGAGGCGTTCCCAGGCCAGTGAGGAGATATAATCTCTCCACCGAGTCCTGGGTCTTCCCCGGGGTCTCCTCCCAGCTGGACGTGCCTGGAACACCTCCCTAGGGAGGCGCCCAGGTGGCATCCTTACTAGATGCCCGAACCACCTCAACTGGCTCCTTTCAATGTAAAGAAGCAGCGGCTCTACTCCGAGTCTCTCACGGATGGCTGAGCTTCTCACCCTATCTCTAAGGGAGATTCCAGCCACCTGTCTGAGAAAACCCATTTCCCGTGATCTCGTTCTTTCGGTCATGACCCAGCCTTCATGACCATAGGTGAGGGTAAGAACGAAGATCGACCGGTAGATTGAGAGCTTTGCCTTCTGGCTCAGCTCTCTTTTCGTCACAACGGTGCGGTAAAGCGACTGCAGTACCGCCCCCGCTGCTCCGATTCTCCGGCCAATCTCTCCCTCCATCGTCCCCTCACTTGCAAACAAGACCCCGAGGTACTTGAACTCCTTCACTTGGGGTAAGGGCTTCCACGCAATGTTGACGAGGCGTGTCAACCAAGACAGCCCCTCAACACCCAAAACCTCAGTGACTTCCGTCAGGGAAATTGACGATGATCCCCCATCAGCTTCCAGCTCTGCCTCTACCATAGAGGACGTGTTAGTCAGATTCAGGAGTTCCTCAAAGTGCTCCATCCACCGCCCGTTATCCTTCTCAGTCAAAGTCAGCAGGGTCCCATCCTTGCTGTACACAGATTGGATGCTTCCCCGCTTTCCCCTCCTGAGGTGCCGGATGGTTTTCCAGAAGCACCTTGGTGCCGACCGAAAGTCCTTCTCCATAGCTTCTCCGAAATTCTCCCCCAACCGCTGCTTTGCCTCTGACACGGCAGAGGCTGCCGTCCTTCTAGTCCTTCGGTACCCTGCAACTGTTTCCGGAGTCTTCCCGAATAACATAACCCGGAAGGACTCCTTCTTCAGACGGACGGCTTCCCTGACCACCGAGGTCCACCACGGTGTTCAAGGGTTACCGCCCCTTGAGGCACCTAAGACCTTGAGACAACAGCTCATCACCGCAGCTTAAGCAATAGAGGTTTTGAACATCGCCCACTCAGGTTCAATGCCCCCAACCTCCACAGGGATGTCTGAAAAGCTCCGCCAGAGGTGTGAGTTGAAGATCTCCAGGACAGGGGCTTCCTCCAGACGTTCCCAGTTCACCTGCACTACCCGTTTGGGCTTACCAGGTCTGTCCAGAGTCTCCCCCCACCCCTTGATCCAACTCACCACCAGATGGTGATCAGTTGACAGCTCCGCCCCTCTCTTCACCCGAGTGTCCAAAACATGCGGCCTCAGATCAGATGATACGATTACAAAATCGATCATTGACCTTTGGCCTAGGGTGCTCTGGTACCACGTACACTTATGAGCATCCTTATGTTCGAACATGGTGTTTGTTATGACCATTCCATGACTAGCACAGAAGTCCAACAACAAACGACCGTTCGGGTTTAGATCAGGGAGGCCGTTCCTCCCAATCACGCCTCTCCAGGTGTCTCCATCGTTTCCCGCGTGTGCATTGAAGTCTCCCAGCAAGACTACGGAGTCCCCTAATGGAGCCCCCTGCAATCCTGCTCCGTTCAGGGTAACCAAGAAGGCCGAATACTCCGAACTGCGGTTTGGGGCATAGGCACAAACAACAGCCAGAGTTTCCCCCCCCATAACCCGAAGGCGTAGTGAGGCGACCCTCTCGTCCACTGGGGTGAACTCCAACGTAGCGGCACTCAGACAGGGACTTGTGAGTATCCCCACACCCGCCCAACGCCTCACACCTTGTGCAACTCCGGAGAAGAATAGAGTCGAACCCCTAACCAAGAGTACGGTTCCAGAGCCAAGACTGTGCGTAGATGTAAGCCCCACCAGATCCAACTGGTAGCGCTCCACCTCCCACAATAGTTCCGGCTCCTTCCCCCACAGAGAGGTGACGTTCCACGTCCCCAGAGCCAGCCTCTGCTGCCCGGGTCTGGTCTGTCGAGGTCCCTGACCATCACTGCCACCTGTGTGACAGCCCACCAGACCCCAGCGGTTTTTCTCAGGAGTGGTGGGCCCACAGGATGGATGGATGGGAGTCACCACGTAGCTTCTTCGGGCCCTCCCTTTGGGCCTGGCTCCAGACGGGGGCCCCGGGCTTCCTCCGGGCAGGGTCTCTCCTTTCCTTTATAAGGTGATGGTTCCCAGAGAGGATGCAACTAACGGTTATTTTTTATATATATTCATATTTTCTCAATTTATTGGCTTGGTCCATAAAATGCCTGAAAAACCCCTGAAAACACATGTCACAATTTCACTAAAGCCATTATCAAATGTCTTGTTTTGTCCATTCAAAACACCAAAGTATTCTGTTAAATCATAATACATGGAAGTCTAAAAACATGTGTGTGTGTGTGTGTGTGTGCACATGTGCACATGTGCACATGTGCACTCCAAGTGAGCAACTTCCTGGATCCATCAGCAAATAGGAGGTGAAACAAGAGACAACTTCTTGTGTCATTTCACTGTTTACACAGTAGAGCCCTGTGCTGCATTAGCAGTTAGGTGCAAAGGGATTTAGCTCTGCTGAAAAACATCTGCATGGCGGTTTTCCTTACTGGAGCTGCTGCCCCCTCGACCCGACCCCAGATAAGCGGTAGACGATGGATGGATGGTTAGTTGCATCCATAAACCAAACAATAGCAGTTGGCCTGGTATCTAATAGGTCATAGACTCTCATTATGTCCAAAAAGGACTTCAATGCCAGCTTCTACAAATAGACTGCTAACTTATCTTATCTCACAGACTTTGCTGGACGACACTAATAACAGCTTTTCTTTAGTTTACTTTACCACCATTCTTTTTACAGTTATGAGCAGCCCTGCTTAGGTTTGTAACCCTGAAATTACTTGTGTTTGGACATATTTTCCATGTTCACATCCAAAAATAGCAGCCACTTGAACCATTACACCCCCCAGTCCTCAGCATGCAGCCATTGGACGCTCCGTTTCCACGTATTCTTCCCAAAAAACTTGAGGAATCATTGGAATGTTAATTACTCTGCGGGGGAAAGTAAAAGACCTTCTTTTTATTCTTCTTTTTACTCTCTCAAGTGCTCAGCTGGTTTGCAAGCGAAGGTTAGGACTGCAGTTCATGTTTGTATACTAATGAAACATCGGTTTGTAAGATAATCACTATAAAGATGTAATTAGCCTAAACAAACTTGTGCCGTGAAACCAGCTCGACCAGCAGCTCTCAACAGGAAAGACCTTTCATGCCTCCGGTGTTCACTTGCAAAAGAAGTATCATTTGACTGCACATTTGTTCCCTCAAACAGAAGAGGAAACACGTCGTTGTTGCTGTGTTAGTGAAATGTTATTCCATTAGTACATAATTCATTGATTTACATAACATGTGGTCTTATGTTCCTGGGTTAGAGTACTAATCCATGCATGTATTACCACAGTGCGATAAATACTCAAACCAATGTGCCTTGTGTCTTTGTGTTCACGCAGAATGTATATCAACCACCACGGCCAAACAATGCTAGGCATCCATAAGAGAAAGTTTGCAGAGGTAGATGACAACCCCTGCTACTCCTCCTCCTCCTCCTCCTCCTCCTCCTCCTCCTCTCCATCCTCCCTCTCCTCCCCTGCCTCCTCAGAGTGGGAGTCCGATGGGGAGAGCGGCCCCTCTGACAGCCAGGATTTCACACCTCACAGTCCTTCTTCACCCACCAGTTTACCCAGTAAGTCTCCAAACCAACAACCGCTGTGTTTTTATTCCCTCCCCACTTTCAAATAATGCAAACCTCCTCCATATCTGGCTTTTTTTTCCCATCAGTGTTTTATAGGAGTGTCTGTTATCAGCCTGCAGCAGCACCGATATGAAAACGTTAACCTTAGGGCCGCTCTAGATAACGCACAGTGAATGACTTGCCTCTGGACCGTCTGTCCGGTTGGGTAGAAGATCATTTGCCTGAGCAATAGGATGTTGTGGAATCAATTTGAATAGCAATGTCCCTTTAAACAAGTCAAATCAAATAGCCTCATTAAGATATCACAAAGCTGCTCAGGAGGCCTGCCATCACAAGATACTCTGCAGTCTGACATCTTATGTATAACAGTTCCAGTTTTGTTTTGTTGTTCACAATGGAGTCGTGGTGCAAACAGTTCCCCTGTGTGGAGCTTTTTAGACAGACAGAGCAGCTGAGACGAGCTTAGTCAGCTGGTCTCTGTTGTTTACTGACTTCTGGAGCTGGAGTTCAGCCTCAGTTATGTGTAAAGGTTAGACAATTTGTTGAAAACAAACTGTTAAACCAAACAGTAATCTGATGGAAATTGAAAACTAATCTGTCAGACTATGTTCTGGTAAACCTCTGAAGAGCAGCAGTGAGACTTGCAGTGAGCAGTGTTACTTCTTGTCTCTATTATTCTGTCCACTGCTGCACTAGGCCCTTTGCTTGGTATTTCCTCTCTGCATGTTTGTTATACTGTTGAGCCAAGACACTGCAGTGAAGCACCTGTAGTGTGTCCCCTAGTGGCCACTCAGAGACCGACAGAAGACAAAGCATGTGTCAAAGTTCAGAGCCTGTATTTATGAAGTCTCAAGGAATCATTTCTAGGAATCGTGCTGAAAGTTAAAGAAATACTTCGCCCTGTGTTACCTTGAATATGTAAGGAAAAAGAAGAATCCAAAAGCTGAGAAAAGTCTTGATTAATTGAAGTGAATTGTGGCCCTGTTTAACAACGGAACAACTATATCAACAACATCCGTTTACAAACTGACACAACTCCTGCAGTATAATCCAAGTCTCATTTAGCCATTTATGCTCACTTATGTCACCCAGACATATGCATTTTTGCTAAAAACTTCTGCCTTCTGGGAAGTAATGAGCCTATGAGTTGTGTGAGAGTTTGTAAATGGATTATTTGATATAGTTTTGTTCTGTTTACTACAATTCATCAAGACTTTTCTCCATTTTTGGATTCTTTGTTCACTGTGGAGATATAATAGAAAAACAAGGTTTTCTTCAAGATGTAATACAACACAGGGTGAGCAATTCATACACAAATGATCATTTTGTGGTGATGTAGGACTAAAAACACAGCCTCAGAGTAGGACTTGAGAGTTGTTAATAACGCTTTCTACACTGACCTTCAGCAAGGAGAAGGAGTACTTGTCAGAGAGAGTGTGACATCGCTGTTTTGTTTGAAATTACGATGACCTCTTGTAGTTTCTCTGATAGTTTGGAGACAGTGGTGAAATATCATTGTAGGCCTTGTGTCAAAATCACTTCTGTGACGTTCCTGGGTCTTTCGAAATAAACAACAACAATATGAAAATATATCTCAATAATATTAAAGTATAATAAATCAATATATTACCAGAACCTAATATGAGATTTCACCTGGTGTAATCCTTTTGGCATTTGGCCTTGAGAAAAGGGACCATCACTTTGCAGATATGCTTTATGGGTCATTAAGCAGCTGATATCCAGGGGACGTGATCGTATTAAAATAAACAACACACAAGAACCCTTTAAATAAATAAAGAATATTTGGTTTTGTCGAAGCAGCCTCTTTCAATAAACTCATTGTCATTAAGCTCTTTCCTCCTATGGATTATTACTGCCATCTCCTGGCGATTGGTTAAAATGCTTGTTACTCTAACTCAAGGGTGGGGAACCTCCGGTATCCGGGCCGTATACAGCCCGCGAGACCATTTG
Source organism: Cottoperca gobio (assembly GCF_900634415.1). Lineage (NCBI taxonomy): Eukaryota > Metazoa > Chordata > Actinopteri > Perciformes > Bovichtidae > Cottoperca > Cottoperca gobio. The sequence continues at coordinate 18,794,071 of NC_041371.1, forward strand.
ATCCGGACCTCGAGGTAATTCATAAACACACCCAAAGAAATCCACTCAAAACAATAAAAATCTAGACAGCAATAGTATAAAATGGGCGACTGACTGTTTTTCCTGGCCAAGGTCAGGGTCCTTGAACACAACAAGAGTGGAACATGTCATCACGTGGTCACGTCATGTCAAAAAACTTCAATATATTATATATGAGAGTCGTTGACATCAGTGAACGCAGCATGGCGAGTGTAAAACAGAGAAAGGTGGATGCGGAATGTCACTTTCCAGGAGAAATGGACGAACGATTGTTTCTCTGTGGAAGTAAAAGGCCAGTGTGTCTAGTCTTTGCAGACGTACTTGCTGTGATGAAAAATAATCTCAAGCGTCATTACAGCACGAAACATGACAAACTGCACGAGCTGAAAGGACGAGTGCGTTTGGATAAAGTTAACGCTCTTCGGCGGAGTTTGGCCCAACAAGCAGCTCTCTGCAGAGCGTAACATACAAACATGGAGAGGTAGAGAGGTAGACCACCACACCAAGAACAGACTGTTCCACAACTGCTGTGCAATTATCACTGCCATTTACAATATTCACTTTATTTTCCATCAATCAGTTGGTACTTATATTATTTTTTATTCTATTTAATTATTGTGTACTGCCTTTTTACTTCATATGTTCTTTTCCTGTGACAAGATACATTTCCCCGTTGTGGGACTAATAAAGGATTTATGATTTCTGATAAAACAGAAAGATTCATGAATAAAGAAGTTGCTTTTTTGCACAGCATGAAAGAAAGGTGAAATGAATGGGCTGCGTCTTTAAAAAATGTGCAGAGGTTATGAGTTTAATAATTAGTATGACCCTCGAAGGTTGTTGTAAAAAATAAAATGGCCCTTTATAGGAAAAAGGTTCCTCACCCCTGCTCTAACTCCTAAAAGTAACACCATAAATGCACCACTCTTATAATCTTTTACCATGTAGGACTGATTTTCTACTTTTGATAATTATGGGCCAAGAACTCCTCCTGAAAGACGTGCTGGTGTTTCATCGTATACCGTTTTGGCTCTACTTGTTAAAGCACTTGACGCTCACTTTCAAACGGACAGTGCCTCACTTCTTCTGATATTTTTGTCTTTTTCTAACACAAGCAGTTCAGTCCATCCTGAAGAGGCCTAAACTCGCAGGTACACAGAGCAACGTGCGCTTTGACCAGGTGACGGTGTTCAGTTTCCCGTGCTGCCAGGGCTTCACCAGCGTGCCCAGTCATGGAGGGGCCACCCTGGGCATGATGCAGAGGCACAGCACCCTTCAGAGATACACAATGGCAGAGCATGCACTGGAGCGACGGCACGGCCGCAGAGAGAGGCTCAGGGAAAGACGGAGGAAAGAAAGGCTTGAAGCATTGAAACACAAAGTGAGTTGCAAATCTTTTCTACATTAGTTGGCATTGCTCGCCCGCAATGCAGTCTCCTTACTTGTTGTGCTGAATGCAGTTGATCACCAGCGGGGCGATTGACCAGAGAGAGGCCGACAGGCTCACGGTGGAGCAGATCCCAGATAAAGACACTTACGGGCACATCAGTGATGCTGAACTGGAGGATGGAGGTTTCCTTCAACCGTACTCCTCCAAACAGCGACAGGCTCTCCTGCAGGCGGCGGGGGTGAAGCGCATCGACAGGGAGGAGAAGAGGCAGCTTCACGCCCTGCGTATCTCCAGGCAGGCCTGTGGGTGTGACTGCCAAGGCTTCTGTGAGCCAGAGACCTGCGCATGCAGTCTGGCGGGAATCAAGTGCCAGGTACGACACCACAAAAACACTACTTCATCCTCCAACAGCATAAAGGCGGATTATAAAATCCATTTGGTCATGACGAGTTAGCACTGGCACATTGTATCTTGCCATACGAATGGGTTTCATGCTTTATTTTTTATATCTGAATAGTGGATACATTTGATTGTGAAATTGTAGTTTGAGCTGGTTAAACATCTCATATGAATATATTTTAGTTAACCATCTATCATTACCTTTAGCTAACTGTCAATTAGCCAAAAACAGACATTCCTCTCTATTCTATAATTTCTTAATTGATCTTTTCAGAAAATGTGTTTTATCACTTATTTTGGTCTGAAATCAAAAATGGAGAGAATAGGGCAATAAACTATATTCAGTAAAGAAACAATTAATGAAAGGCAATTATTCAAATAACCCAATTAACAATACAGCATAATGATAACAGGGTGTAGGCTGAAGCAACAGCTTATTATGCCGACAATACAATGCAATACAATGCATACATACATGCATGCATACGATGTGGCTTTCTGATCATGTATTTATATATTTGCTCAATCAGATATTTTTAAACTCTTTTTTTAAACTTACCAAGTGTGCAACATGTTTTATATTCATCCCTTCAGCTGAAATACAATGATTCTTTCAAATTGGTCCAAATCTCAAATCATATTGACTCTCATATCAAAGACTCATTTCTAGTGTATCATCACTAGTGTAATAAGTAGCCAATTGAGCCAGTTTTTTTAAGAATCAAAATTAAATTGTAAACAATTATTATTATTATTATCATTATAATTTCATTGGAACCTTGTTGATCACTTTTTGATTCATCAGCCAAAAACATTTGACCCCCCTCAGTGATTGTTAACTTCAGATGGTGGTGTTAATACTCTGTGTTGTATTTGAGTACCCACAGTACTCATTTCTCATTCTTCTGTCTTTTACACACAGGTGGACCGCTTAAACTTCCCATGCGGCTGCACTAAGGACGGCTGTGGAAACACTCGGGGGCGCATCGAGTTCAACTCCAGACGAGTGCAGACTCATTACCTCCACACTGTCATGAAGCTGGAACTGGAGAGGCGACTGCAAGATGAAACGCTGAGCCAAGAGGAGCAGACTGGACTGCCTGAGGACCTTCAGGAGTTTGTGGAGCGAGAAGAGACCCATCCGGCGCAGAGTGCAGAGTGCCCCTTCGGCTTCACCATGGAGGAAGAGGGTCTTCCTCTCACCATGCCTGCCACAAATTCCTTTCATTTCCCCCCAGAGCGGTTGGCAGTGGAGGAGAGCAGCTGCAGCAGCGACATGACTGAATCCTCCTGCTCCTCCTCTGACTCTGACACAGCAGGATGCCTAAATGGGAGTCAGAATCTCCCTGATGATGACGGAGGGTTGTCACGTACCCTCAGCATCAGCGAAAATAAAAGCTATACATGCAGCCAACTGAGGCACATAGGTGAAGCACTGACGCAGCACAGACGTCAGACAGCAAATCAAGCCAGAGACTTCTTTGACAGTGACTCTCTGGAGGGCTTCCCCAGCACTCCCTCTCCCACCGTGGACTATTTCTCAGGCCGGTACATGGACCTGAGCCTGTTCTCCGACTCCGACATCGAGTTCTTTGACAGTGACTACACCTCTGGACCTCTGCACAGCTCTTTTAAACTACACAGGCACCCAGACAGCTTTTGCCACCTCCAGCTGTTTAGCTCTGTTAATCTGCCGCAGTACGAGTCGAGCACCTTCCTCCTGGAGTCTCTGATCGGCCTGACGGAGCCGAGCCCGGAGCAGAGTTATGCAGGCAGCGACAGCTGATTGAAGGCATTCTAGTGACATAGCAAGAAACCGTGTAAGATAATTAAATGTATAAAGCACTGCTTTTATGTATTTGTAACAATATTGCAATGTACAAAGAATTCATTGATAAAATATGTTTTCCTAGCGGGATATTTTTTCTATTGCCTAATAATAATTTTTGTTTGTCTTTTATTTTAGAGGAACCACACTTAGTAATTAATATATGTCTTGTTTTTTTATTACCTGAACCTACAGTATATAATGATCTCTGTCATGTTATTTAAATTAACATTACCATGGCCACAGAGAACTCTGCTGATGCTGCATCCTCATCAATGCAAGTTAAGTTGTTTAATATTTATTACAAAGGTCACAAAGGTTGAGGCAATAAAGAGTTCCTGTTTAAAAAAGGTATTGCCCGAGGTAGCTGGCCATGGTATAAGCAAGATAATCCACTTTGAAGCACGCAGTGATGAAGAATTAACTTGTTGTGAATGATTTTCTACTGTCTAGCCTATTGTGGATTATCATGTATATGCTTAACAATATGTTTATGATATGTCTGTCTTGGAGTAATATAATAAAAAAAAGTTTTATTTATTCACTGATTTCATATTTATTTAACTAGAGCAGTGCCTGTTCAAAACATGCCTGTTCGGAATGGGTTGAATGTTTGTACATAATATTGCGCCTGTAGCTTTATCGAGTAAAAAATGTTGAATTATGTTACTAATTTAACTCATTGTACCCTGAAATAACTTACAAAAGGCTCCCAGAGCACTTAACAAACATGCAACTCAACTGTATCCTCAAATCAAATCAAATTTATTTATATAGCCCAATATCACAAATGACACATTTGTCTCAGTGAGCTTTACAGACTGTACAGGTTACGACACCCTCTGTCCTTAGACCCTCGCATCGCACAAGGAAAAACTCCCTAAAAGAAACCCCATAATTAAAGGGGGAAAAATGGAAGAAACCTCAAGGAGAGACTGAGGAGGGATCCCTCTCCCAGGACGGACAGACGTGCAATAGATGTCGTATGTACAGGATAAACAACATAGTACAAATACAACATTTGACAGAGAATGATGTTGTGTTGAAAAAGAGAAAGTTTGGATGAATCCAGAAAAATGTCAAAAAGGCTTCCCGGTGTCCAGCAGGACCAGGACAGCAGGCGCGGCCACGATTCCTGATCCTGACGTAAACTTTATCAGTGGAAATCTGCCACATGAGAAACACAGAAACTCCAGGGATGATGCCCCGGATGATGAGTTAGTAACATGCATTTACATAAATACATACAGATAGAGAGGGAGAAGAAGAGAGGGAGGGGAGGAGAGAGGAAGAGAAGGAGAGCAGGGAGGTGTCCCCCGGCAGTCTAAGTCTATAGCAGCATAACTAGGGGCTGATCCAAGGCAAACCTGAGCCAGCCCTAACTATAAGCTTTATCAAAAAGGAAAGTCTTTAGCCTACTCTTAAATGTGGAGAGAGTGTCTGCCTCCCGAACACAAACTGGAAGCTGGTTCCACTGGAGAGGAGCTTGATAGCTGAAGGCTCTGGCTCCCATTGTACTCTTAGAGACTCTAGGAACTACAAGTAACCCTGCAGTCTGGGAGCGCAATGCTCTAGTTGGATTATAAGGTACTATGAGATCTTTAAAATATGCTGGAGCCTGACCATTAATTGCTTTGTAAGTCAGGAGAAGGATTTTGAATTCTATTCTGTATTTTACCGGGAGCCAGTGTAGAGCAGCTAATACAGGAGTAATATGATCCCGTTTCCTTGTTCTAGTCAATACACGTGCCGCTGCATTTTGGATCAACTGAAGAGTCTTAAGCGACTTTTTGGGACAACCTGATAACATTGAGTTGCAGTAATCCAGCCTTGAAGTAACAAATGCATGGACTAGTTTTACTGCATCATTTTGAGACAGGATGTGTCTTATGTTTACAATGTTACGTAGATGAAAGAAGGCAGTCCTTGAGATTTGTTTTATGTGGGAGTTAAACGACAGATCTTGATCAAAGATGATGCCAAGATTCCTTACAGTGGTGCTGGAGGCCAAATTAATGCCATCCAGAGCTTCTATGTCATTAGAAAATGCGTTTCGGAGGCGTTTAGGGCCAAGTATAATAACTTCAGTGTTGTCTGTGTTTAACATCAAAACGTTGCTAGACAGCCACGTTTTTATGTCCTTAAGGCATGCTTCAAGTTTAGCCAATTGATTGGTTTCGTCTGGTTTAATTGATGGATATAATTGGGTATCATCCACATAACAATGAAAGTTTATAGAGTGGTTCCTTATAATATTGCCCAAAGGAAACATATATAAGGTGAATAGAATCGGTCCAAGTACAGAACCCTGCGGAACTCCAAGACTGACTTTGGCTGTCATGGAGGATTTATCGTTAACAAGTAACAAATTGAGATCGCTCAGATAAATAGGACTTGAACCAGCTTAATGCGGTTCCTTTTATGCCAACACAATGTTTCAGTCTCTGTAGTAGAATGTCATGATCAACAGTGTCGAAAGCAGCACTGAGGTCTAATAAGACAAGAACAGAGACAAGTCCTTTGTCTGATGCCAATAGAAGGTCATTGGTAACTTTCACCAGTGCCGTCTCTGTGCTATGATGAACTCTAAATCCAGATTGAAAAACCTCAAATAAACTATTATTATGTAAAGAATCACACAACTGTTTTGCGACTGCTTTCTCAAGGATCTTAGCGAGGAGAAAGGGAAGGTTAGATATTGGCCTATAGTTGGCTAAAACCTCTGGATCAAGACTAGGCTTTTTAAGAAGTGGTTTTATTACAGCTACTTTAAAGGATTGTGGTACGTAGCCAGATAATAGAGACAGGTTGATCATATTTAATAACGAGGTGTTAATTAAGGGTAAAACTTCTTTAAACAGTTTAGTTGGAATCGGGTCTAAAAGACAGGTTGATGGTTTAGACGATGAGATTGTTGAAGTTAGTTGGTTAAGGTTGATTTGAGTAAAACAGTCTAGATATATTTCAGGAGTTACAGATGTTTTTGAAATTCCAGAGGTTGAAGTTAAGTCATTACCAATTGAGGGCAGGAGGAGATTAATTTTGTCTCTAATAATTATAATTTTATCGTTAAAGAAGCTCATGAAGTCGTCACTACTGAGAGATATAGGAATAGAAGGCTCTGTAGAGCTGTGGCTCTCTGTCAGCCTGGCTACAGTGCTGAAAAGAAACCTGGGGTTGTTCTTATTTTCTTCTATTAAGGAAGAGTAATAAGCTGCTCTGGCATTACGGAGAGCCTTCTTATACGTTTTAAGATGATCTAACCAGACTAAACGAGATTCTTCCAATTTAGTGGAACGCCATTTTCTTTCAAGATTTCTCGACTTTTGTTTTAGTTTGCGGATTTGTAAACTAAGCCATGGAGCTTTCTTTTTCTGTTTTATGATCTTCTTTTTTAGAGGAGCGACAGAGTTGAGTGTTATTCGCAGTGAAGCTGCAGTGCTATCAACAAGATGATTAATTTGGGAGTCCTACGTACTTAATGTGTACTTCTACTTCAGACGAAAACGTTGTAGGCCTACTATCACCTTTACGTGACAGAGAAATGTTACTGACAAATGTTACTGACAAAATATAACAATTCAAATATGTAAGTACATTGTGCTAACATTGCCTCTCTTTCACTCTGCACTTGTTGTAAATATTTGAATGCAGGACTTTTACTGTGCTGTATAATGGTTTTACTATTGATAGTTCATAGTTTTACTTCAGAAAAACAGTTTTGAGCACTTCTTCTACCACAGCCAAGCACGTGAAGATCGTGGCCACACACGGACAGAAACATCATGGTTATAAAGTTGAGCATGGATTTAGTTAGCAGAGTTATGTTCCAGGTTGTGCTTGTTGACTCCAGGGAAGTAAAGAAAAGTTTTGTTGTAACTTCAGCCGGCTGTATCCATCATCTAGCAACAAAAAGAAAGTGCAGTCAATGAGCCGCAGCTTTTAAGGGCCCGCTGTGGACGACACGCTCGACTGCTGGTCGCTTGTTTATTCAAAGGTTATTATTCAATGCACCAACTTCAACACTGCACACCTTTGGGTCTCCAGCAATACACCTACCAATTATGAAGTAGATTGGATCAACGGTTCTTGAGATATATGAAGGACATACACACAGACAGAAACACAGAGAATCCCTGCGTTATAGTTTGATACTACGCTATGACTTTTTTAATGACTTTTCTTGTGAAATACAATACTATTATATATGCCATATTACACTATGACCTTTTTATGAAATACTATAGGCCCACTGTGACTTTTGTATGACTTTGTTTCTTATATATAGCTCTGCTGCCATTTATCTGTCCTTTGTCTAGTCATCCCCAGTAGCCTACATGTGAGGAAAACCAAGACGTTATGGGATACACAATGATAAGTTTTTTCACTGTTCTCTTTGTCTTGCTGGTGTTGAACTTTTTAACACATTCGTGGTTAAAGCACACACAGAAGGATTATGACTTCATTATCTGCTCAGGACGCCATTACTCCACTATATTATCTTTAGATAGATTTTTTTTCCTGCTATATAAATGCTCTGAATGCCTTATATATAACTTTTAATATAGTGATAGAATACTAAAAAGTATGCTGTGTGCGCTTGCGTGCGCTGTGTGCGCGCGCTTGAATGCGCGTTCGATACCAGCGATGTTCGATTGTTTTCGACTGCAGACAAGATGGCCGCGGACACTCAACCGTAATCATTCTCTCACACTTGTTATTTTCTGATGTCATTAGCTCATATTTGAAAGTTCCTGACAGAAATGGGGTTATCACAGAGTTCAGAAGTATCCGAAGGAGGAACCTATGGATACCATGTGCATGGCGTAAGACGACATTTATGCAGCTTTCTTTGAATTTGGACAGCGTGTACAGCTTATCATGAAGTGTTAATGTATGCTAACGGGAAGCTAGCTGAGTAACCCAGTTCCTGCAGAGCCACCGGTAAAACCCGATGAGCTGGCACTGTTTACCTATTGACGTCTTCTATTGACTTGTGTAAATATGTAAGAAAAAAGCTTAAATTCAGGCTTGTAACTTGTCTCAAAGACAGTCTTCCAACAGACTGACGTTAGTCCACTGAACTATAACATTGCCTGATATGAATCTTTTAAAATCATAGTCGTAGTAACATAGTAGCTAAATATTAGCTAATGCGTTGACTAATAAAGCTAATAGTCTCAGCGTGATGGCAAATAAAATAAGATTACTTTTTACTGGTCATCGATGACCCGCCTTACGTAAACCTTTCTATCCCGTTGCATAATGATAGAATAGCCCAACTGTACATCACATTAGTGCTGACATGATCAGCCGGTTAACTCGTACATCGATCGAGAGATCAGAAGAAAAAAGGCCAAACATTTAGTGGTTCAAGCTTTGCCGCTTATCTGTTTTATATCATTGCACGTTGAATATTTTTGAGTTTTGGACTGTTAGTCGGACAAAACAATCAATTTTATAGATTAATTGAATGATCAAAATATATAGTCAGTCATAATAAAAAAATATCCCTAGCTGCAACATAGGAAATTATTTAGATGCTTAAGAAAAAACAATTATCCGGTTTTTAATTAATTATTAATATTTAAAAAATCTAATTTCCAAGTATTATTATAATAGCATCATTTTATTTAAAGGTGAAGCACAATGCAATGTTTTGACAGGTGCAGCCAAATTCCCCTGCGGAAATGGCCGGACTGCAGCCCTTCTTCGACTTCATTCTGTCTCTGGACAACAAAAGACTTGTAAGTTTATTGATTGTCCCATTGTAAGTCACATCCACAGACACACAGGAACATACAATTAGAGTTACTCTTTTGACTCCTCACCACCAGAATGAGGAGAATGACCTGCTGAAGGAGCTTCTGAAAGCCAACGTGGAGAGAGCAGTGATGATGGTGGTGTACAGCACTAAAACCACAAGCATCCGTGAGGTGGAGGTGATGCCCAGTAACATGTGGGGGGGACAGGGCCTGCTGGGTGCCAGTGTTCGCTTCTGCAGCTACCAAGGAGCCAATGAGAATGTCTGGCACGTTCTGGTGAGCTTCTTCGTAAATCCAAAATCCAAAACCGACTGACTTCAATACTAATTACCCTATTATAGATTCATCCTTAGTTTGTTAACTATTACTGTGTTCCCGTAGGATGTGGAAGCCAGTTCACCTGCTGCATTGGCAGAGCTTCAGGCACACAGTGACTACATCGTGGGAGCAGATCAAGTGTTGCAGGATGTAAGACACATTTTCCTCTAATTCTTTGTCGCTGACATTTGATCATTTGTGAGATTAAACGATTGTTTCTCTGAACAAAACTTTGAAAGATGACTCGTAGTTAACTCAGTTCTTGATTTCCAGTCAGAAGACTTCTTCTCGCTGATCGAGGCCCATGAAGGGAAGCCCCTGAAGCTGCTGGTGTACAACACACAAACAGATGCCTGCAGAGAGGTGGTGGTCACACCAAATGGAGCGTGGGGCGGAGAGGGCAGGTACATGAGTTAGTCAGGGTGACTTACTGGAGAATACCACTGCATCTCTCCTTTTAATCAGCTCATCGGTTTTGCCTTAGGACTGGTGGATCTATTCTACATAACATTCACTACTTTAGTTAAATGCTATATGAAGAGAAAGGTTCATGCAGATCAATTATTTTCTAATGTTTTTTCCAGACTATACAGCATTGTTGTATGTTTTCTCTTAGTTTGGGTTGTGGCATTGGTTACGGCTACTTGCACCGAATCCCAATAAATTCTGATGTGTCGCCGGAAGAGCCTCCCACCCCTGCTCCTGGGGAGGAGCCCTCTCCAGAACTGCCTACCCATGGATTCACAGAGGTACATCTGAATTTAGTCATTGTCATTAGTTTTTTAAATAAATTGATTTATTGTTTAGTCTATAAAATCAACGAAGGAAGTTTGCTAGATAGATTGCTTAAATATTGAGTTTTAGTTCATTCGAATTAGTCATTCGACTTTGTGTTTGTGTCACTGCTCATTTACATATTGGCAAACCACAACTATTTTCTGGTACATGAGATCTAACTGTTGGTAGTAGCGGCAGAGCTTATAGCGCCGTTATCTGTTTTCCAGGCACCTTTGATGGCACCTTCAAGTCCAAGTGAAGATGTGTTAGACCTGGAGCAGGTCACCCTCCAGGAGGCTCCTCTGCCTCCACCCGTCCAGAGGGTCATGGACCCTGGTCAGTTGCTTTTAGAGGATGATGATATGACATGTGTTGTCTCCTTGGCATCTAATCAGCGTCTTGTTTGTTTTTCCAGGTTTCTCAGACTCTGAAGTGGCAGTGGTTAACCCTAACCCTGCAGATTTGGCAGACAGACTGGATCTGTCCGTGTCGTCTATCGACATGACAAACAATTTGCTGGCAATGCACGAGGAGAAGGACGGTGAAATCTCTGGTGTTGGTAAGTTTAAGACGGCAGCAATTCATTGAAAATGTGCCGGAAACCTTCACGTATGGATTTGACAAAAGGAAAATCGACTGAATGTTTGTCTTTCTTGTTGTACAGAGGATCTGGAGGACAGTGTGCTGCTTTCATCGTCAGCAGACAGCCAGACTGACGGACAAGAGCTGAGCTCCCAGGCCGCCATGGACCTCTCCGCTGCTCTCGCTTCCACTGACACTTTGTCTGATTCAGCTGAACCTTCTCACCTGGTCACAGAGTCCACACCTGGCTCTCTGTGTGAAGCTAGCGATAGCCAAAGTCCCCCTATGTGTGAGTCGTCTCTCCCTGTAGAGTCCCCAGATCCTCCTGCTGAGCCCTCTGTCCCAGCTGAAGAGCCTCCCCCGTCTCCTGTCGACCACCTCCAGGACGATTCTCCTGCAACAGAGCCAGCGGAGGAGCCTGCAGAGCCTCTGGACGTGGCTCCTGCTCACCACTGCAGCCATGAGAGTCATGAGAGTCATGAGGAGGATCCAGAGGAAGAGCCGCCTCTCGAGTAAGCTTGCGTCAAATGCAAAGTGATGTTGACAATCACTGGGGCTTTTTAAAGAAACACTGTATAGTTAAAATACAGGACAGACAGAGAGAAACACTGTCTGATTTTATACCATAGTCTTTCAATCCTTCATCAAGTTAGTTACAATACAGAAACCAGCTAAAGCTTTAGCATATTAGTAGAAAAAAAATACTATATCCTATTTGTTTTATATGTGTGGGAATTTAAAGTTACTGCTAATTTGTACACCAAGAAGGTCATAATGCCATCAACATGTTTCCATGCTTCGGTGCAAAATCAGATTATACGGGTGACAAGACTTTGCTTCTAGTGAATGAATACTTGAACACTTCCAAAGGCAAACGCAAACATTTACTACAGCAAAGCACAGCCGCACCTTAATATCCAAAACACTATCCAACGTTTTAAAGCTACCAGACAAGTTGTGCTACATCTGTTGTGTTTTAAAGAAGCAAATGATTCCCAAGTAAAAAAAATAATTAAAAAAAGGTATAAGATTATAAGAGGGAAACTCTACAGTACTTTGGCCCATGTATTGGATATTTAAGTGTTTGTATGACGGAAATATTTGTGCACAAAAGTCAAAAGTACATTTACTCCAGATTTGATGAGGTCAGTATGTTAAGTCTTCGCTGGAATCATGTATCCACATGTCATTCTACTCTATTCTTACTTTATAATTTTTGTGATCTATGCAACAGTGGACAAGTACTGATAATGTGTAATTCCAGTAGATGAACTTTCATATACACTATGTAAGACGTCTGGTCACAGTGATGCTGCTGTTGATTAATTATTTTCTGTCTTTATAGGGAGCTTCTTAAAAGATTTACACTTTCATAGTAGGTGCTAGTGTGTAAAATAAGGAAAAGTATTTTTGCAGATATTTTATCAATTAATTGTATGTTTTATTAGGAATGAGTGCAGAATCTTTTGATGAATGTGAAATGGGTGAATCTTTGATGGTTAAACAATCATATCACTTTAAAAAAAAGAAAAGAAATTGTCCCGTTTTTCTTATTTCGCACTCACCAGCTGAACACATTACAACTGAAACGTTTAAAATTCCCATAAATCTGTCATTGTTAAACCATTCCAATTTATTTCTTCGAATGCCTAAAATATACATATTTCACAAATTATTACAACAAGGGATATTGCAGCGGCATGGCCTAATTATGGTACCCATCATGTTTTTGGCCAATTAGCGCTCACTCGATGCGTCCCCGTGATGGCGTTACACAACACACACACACACACACACACACACACACACACACACACACACAACACACACACACACACACACACACACACACACACACACACACACACACACACACACACACTCTCTCTTCATGGCAAAATTAACTGCAGAAAATTTACAATGAAAAGATCTGTTGTTCTGCTTGGTGAAACTTATACGGGAATATCCATTTTTCAAGAGAGAAATGGGAATTCCCATTTATTCCACTTTGGTGAATTCCCCATGATGGTGATATATTTATATATTCTCTTAGGATGAGATTCCCCTTCAAGTTATATTCATGTTTCATTGAACTATTAAATCTAAATGAAATATACATTAGGAACAGCCCTCACTGTCATCAAAGTCACAGCTCATGACCCAAGCACAGAGCGGGTAAGCATGAGTTGTTAAAGATATACCTTATATATAATTTCCCAATTTCTAAAATGACTTGGACGACTACGAACATTCTTAAGAGTAAAATGCGATTTTTCACATCCACGTCAAATTACCTTCATGACCATGAATGTGCTCTAGGGATTTGGAAAAATAAATGTTGGTTTTAAGTAAACTGTACAACAAAACAAAACAAAACGGCTGCAAAACCAAAAGGAAACAAAGTCACTTAAATCGAAAACGTCGTACATATATTTACAAAAAGAAAACAAAAAACATTCAGTCCATTGAAAACAGCACAGCTAAAAAATAAGTGACAATGACAAGTGCTTCTGTCAATGAGGTTCAAGCTCTGCTGTAATTTGATGTCTAAGTTAAGGTTCAGTTTAAGTTAAGATGAGAGCAGAACCGAGGAGGATTTCTTTGAGAGACTGTGACGCTACCCAGAGATAAAGTGTACTCCGATCAAAAGGTGATACTGCTGAGGCGGGTGTGGAGTGTTTGTAGAACAAGGAGTTTCTGGAATGTACTAGAACAGACAAACAGTCTACTACATCCATGTGCACACACACACGCTCAGACACAAACACGTACTGTAACTTCTGTCGCTTCAAATTTTTACGCCAATCAGAAAGAAACAAAGCAGTCAGAGTTAAAACAAACGAGTGAGTGTGGAGAGAACAGAGTCCTTTCTTCAAACTGTCAAAAGAAAAAGAAACTACGGACCACTTATCTCCCAGGAGTCTCTTGGCTGCTCCGGCCTGTTCTGGTCACTTCCCTATGATACACCATGAGCTTCGGCCTCACACATTTTTACCGGATTCTCATTGATACTGCGACTCTCGACCACACAATGGGGTTTAGGGTACTACATGTCAGAGGTGGGTGGTGATTGGCAAATGACGAAGAGTTCTTGTTTTAAAAATGAGCATTTTCACGTGGACTTCTGCCTATAGTGAAGAGTCAAGTCCCCTCCGCTCTTCCAGATAAAATGTTTAACTGTTCGCAGGTCCATGTTGGGATCTAGAACCTGGTTGAAGGATACAAATAAAAAAGGTTAATAAAATGACTGAGGATGCAAAAGATGCATTTGTGTCAGAATATACGAGCGAAGACGTCGTGCCCACCTGGTCTTGACACATTAGTTCGATCTTCTCCTCGGCGAGCATGGCCATGTCCTCCTCCTTCTCCTGCTCCCCCGGCTTATCGTTGGCCGAGGAGCTGGTGGTCTGCGACTCGTTGTCCAGGTTGATGATCTTCTCGTAAACGTGCTCCATGACCTTCCTCACCTGGAGCATGTCGCTGGCCGAGAGACGGTCCCTGCAGAACACGCAGAGGGGGAAATCAGCTCTCGTCAAATGCGGCATGTCTGGATAAGATGTCCTCGTTTCCTGCTCAGTGCATCACATAATCAAAAGGAAACGCTTCCAGAGGACACGAGGCACTTACTTCTTTAGAGTTTTTGCACCGGAGGAAGAATGGGGCTGGAGGTAGAACGGGATTTTGTTGAATTTGGGCATATTTTTCTGGAATAGAAGAAGGAAGGTGAGACATGAAAATCAAACGTCAAAGCATGACAGGAGCAAACTGTTAGTGCACACGCTGCATCAGAGATGCTGAACATGTCCTGGGAGAAACACGGTGACATGTCGAGACTAAAGCACGAGTGTAAATAACATTAGTGATGGCTGCATTCCATTTAGCTGCTCCATATTGTGCATGTGGACTCACTGAAGGCTTCGCTCAGACTGCAGGCGGCCCAAGTAAGATTTAGTTTTGTGCATACGTGATAACAGTGTGAACATCACAAATCACATGGAATCTCATCTTTTCAATTATCATCTGGGCCACTTTCATATGTGGTCTGAATTTTTGTAATTTCTGAACAGGCATATCAGAATTAGAACAACTCTTACGTCACCCTAGATTAACATTTGTCACAATTCTGCGCTGGAGGGAGTCACTCAGTGAATACAAACATGGAAGCCAGCTGTGAAGGAGGCAGTCAGTGGAGGGACAGTGAGCTGTTAGATCTGAGGTGCCACTTCTGTAAAAGCATTCACACTCACACCTCCGTACAGAAGTAGCAGCCATTGAGTCACAAAAAGTCATAACTGAAAATGTGGCTCTCATTCTCCTCATCCTCGTTATCATCTGCACACAAATTTGCAGGCTTCCACTGCACGTCCACGTATGAATGAAACCGTAAACACAGACTTCAGAAGCCTCCATTTTGACCGAGGATCCGAGCAATAAATCCAAATTGAGCACCAAGGCTTGCAGTGGAGGGGGCGGGGCTTACCTCCATATAGATACCAACAACGTTTCATCAACCACAGCCGAAATAACCACTGCTGCTGGTTTGTACATGTTGTAAAATCAAAGCCGTCGTCGTGTCTGGGTTCATGACATCATCCGGCGGCACACAGCTCAGTGACTTTCACGAGCTGCATTCAAGGTCTCTAGCAAGTCATTTGTCGGCTGAATTTATCAAATTTACTACAAATTCACTAATTTCAATGACCATATCAAATGTAAAATACATAATGATACTGATTAATACTTTATCATGTCTGAACGTAAGATGAAAAGCAAAACACTTTTAAAATGCTTGTTTTTGGAGATCGGTTCGATCACGGCTCCTATCAACACTCAGAATAACGCCATGTGGGCATAAATACGGCAGCAACATTATTATTTATACCATGGACAGTCCGGGCTTTATACACGTGCATTTATGAACATTTTTGTCCAGTCTCTGTACAAATATGAGGGAGTGTAGAGCTCTGGTGCTAACTGCCAACGCCTACTGTTTTCCTCCGTTTCTGATTCAACAACGGCAGGACGTCAGTGCTGACAGAGGAGAATGTCAACGCTGATAGGATTTCGCGACACATCGCCACATGAATTTTACGCAACATTTTCTACTTGCGCCAAAGTCATTCGCATCACCCGCCGCACATTTGCATCTATTCGCGTCTTTGACTTGTAATCGCGCAGCCCAAAAACTTTGCTCCGCCTCCGGTGTGAACGCACCATTAGGTTACAAGCTGCCGGACTGATGGTTCGACAAAAGCGTGCGAGAGTCACATTGACAAATGTATTTTGTTGGCTTCTCTGAATGAATGAGTTTCAGATACAATAAGTGCATACAAACTCACATTTGACTTTAGTCTATTTAACCTTTAATCATTTTTGATTTAATGTAATTAATACAAATGATTGTACTCACATCTACAGTTATATCAATAACCCACTGTGGAACTGTCTCGTTCAGCAGCATGGACTCAGTCTCTCCACCCGAATCTCTACATAGCAACCTGCAACACATAACACAGCACATCAGAAGCTAAGCAGAGGTGCAATATACAAGTAAATGATAAAGGTTTCTGTTTAGGACAGCTATAAACTGATGACATAACAAAGCACACTGCAGCTTGTTGAGAAGGATGTTAGTGAAACATTACCTAAAAAGAGTTCTGCCTCCTGCTTCCCCAAAGATGACTGGCGTGTGTGGTGGCACTTGGAAATATCCATTTCCTTTCTGGACCCTGTTCTCCTGCTCTCCGTTCACTGTGGGCACGAGAACACAATCCTACTGTAAGACAAACTCAACGAGGCTTAGCTCGCCGACAGCAAGGGACTGATGTTGAGTGTGCAGTCGAGTGGAATCCAATCAATACACACATTGGATTTCTTAGAGCATCACTGCAGAGGTTTGGTTGTTTTGGTTTCATGATGATTGTGCAGTGGATGGATGGATAGCCCCTCCCCCCTCCTTACCGTGGTTCACCTCATTCTCTTCCTCGTCCATGGGGTTAATGCGAGTTCTCGGCCAGAACTCCAGAAGAGCCTGGAGCAACAGTCCACCCAGGTTCACTGCGGAGATGAAGGGGCAAAAGCTAATTAGCCAGTTAGCAGGGGCAAAGTTAGCTACAGTTTCTTTTTAATATAAAATGTATTTCTCTGTAGGTCAGATATCTTACACTTTGGGTCGGATCCATCAGAGCTTGAAAACCCAGCATCCTTTGCAGACACCCAGGCAGCGAAGCAGTCGCTCTCATCCAATGTGATAGTGAGCATCTGTTGAAAAAGTGAAGCCCAAACTATGAGACCACCGAGGCTGAGGAGGGACTTCTGTGTTTGAAACGTCCCAGTTGCTGCGACGGATGTGGAGCTCTCGTGTTACCAGGTTTGTGACTCACCCCAGTTTTCAGATCGACAGAGAACCAGTTTGGCACATAGACCATCTTGAAGCGCTTTTTAATCTCTTCATCAAACTCCACCTTCCCCAAGTCTTCACCCTTGCAAGCCTGAAGGTAAAATATACACAAAGTCAATTCCAACCACAGGAGTGAGCTCAGACCCGGCTCATCAGGAGAGCGTTGCTTTAATCTGGAGTGATTCATTTAAAGGGCAGTAGCTCATGAAGGCCGGTGCAACAGGCTCAAATATAAGGGTGTCCCAAAACAGATCATAGACTATACATTTTTTATTTTGGGACTGTCTCGGGACAGAAAGTATGGTTTTGCAAGAGAGCCGTCACTGCATCCTGGGCTTAACGCCCCCCCAAGACGATTGGGATTGATTTAAAGAAATACAAACAAAGTTTACATATAACAATACAAATAATGTTGATTCATGAATTGAATGTATGTGATATGATTGAATCAATGAATATGTAACAAATGGTTTTTTTTTTTAAATGTGAGCTAATTTATAATTTAATAATTTTCATGGTGTTTAATTTATATTATTATATTTTTTAGGAGATCATTTTATTCTAGAAAAACAGTCATCTTAATTGTGACGGCCAGCATTTACTTCAGGACGGTTCAAAGTGTATTTCGGGGCGGTGGTGAAAAATGTAAAGTTAGAGCCCTGGCAGGCTGACTGTCCTCTTCCAAGTGGTTCACTATGGCTTCAACAAAAGAATGTCAGATGCAATCATTCTCCAACACTTAGAAATAACTTCAGTTTACCTTCAGGACATCCCAGAAAGCCACATTGTTGTTGGTATCTTTGGTGAGTATGTGTCTCTTGTCATTCAGAATGTGGCACTGTATGATACTGGCACCTCCTGCAAACACAGAATGTTACTTTATGAGTGAATGTCCGGGAGGAGGATATAGAAAATACTGTAGATTATTCAACTTGTTTACCCTTGATGACTTGTTCTGGCTGAGTACACAGTGGAGTCAGAGGGGTAGTGCAGTCATTGTCATACTCCCCTGATGATCGGAAGTTGTGCATTCCCTTTAGAGACTGCACATACAGAAAATAATAATCATTAGAGATTGTCCCAGATTTGAATAATCGTTTCCTCACTCTCCCTTGCAGCAATAGCGGTGATTAATGTAATGCAATTATCTTTTGTGTATCACCCACATCATCACAAAGCTGGTTTAAACTCTTACACAAATTACAGGAGGATTACTACTGAATAGCATTAGGTGTGCCACATGCACAAGTCTGTCTGCACTGTATTCCACAGTCATTATGCTGACAGCGGACCAGTGATCTCAGGAGGCGTCACGCATGCTTACCCATTTATTAACAGATGACTTGGTGGTGGAGACCCAGATTGCCGGAGGTGGGTCAGCAGATCTGTCCAGTTCCATCTGAGCAAAAGAGAAACACAGCCAAAGGTTGAAAGACTCCAAATGGTTGGCAATGTGCACAGGAATGACTGAGGAGAATACAGATCCTGATTCAGAACTGTTTTTTAAACTTTTTTTTAATCTTTT
Source organism: Cottoperca gobio (assembly GCF_900634415.1). Lineage (NCBI taxonomy): Eukaryota > Metazoa > Chordata > Actinopteri > Perciformes > Bovichtidae > Cottoperca > Cottoperca gobio. Next base: position 18,813,073 of record NC_041371.1, read on the forward strand.
GAGAATAAAATATAGTACAACGTTTCCTAAAATAAGCGTTTTCCCTGCACTAAAAAGGCGAGCCTAAAAAGAAGTCAAACATGTGACAATAATGCCTGTACAGTGATACACTTCTTAGGTTTCATTTTAGGTTTACAGGGAGCAAAGTAACATGTACTGTAATATGCATGCAATAGAAACTACAAATGCAGGTACAATTAAAGAACCATGAAACACAAAGTACTAAACTTATTTACATCCACACTGCAGCAGACACCAGGTGAAAGCAAAGGTTTCCACACAAACTTTTTTAAACACAGAAAAACCTGCTAAAAATAGGCAATAGACCTTTCCCATTGCCAGTAGCCGAGTGTGGCTGTTTCTTTTCTGATGTCACGTTTAATGTCACAAACGCGCCGAAGAGCAGGGTTAGTAACAGTAGAAGCACTCACGGTTGTTACTTCTTTTTTATATCTGTTACTTCAAACTCGTAACCCAGAGTTGGTGATTGTTGGAACAGTGGAAGGACTATTAGAGAGGGATTTCATGTTTTATTTTGTGTCTGATGAGTTTGAATGAAGTATGTTTTACAATTATCAGCGAGTTTAAATTTCTGTCATTTGAAATGAAAAATTACTAAAAAAGTCCCAGAATTTTGTTTTCCCACAAAAACAATCATTACTGCACAACAGAACATTTGTTCCAGGTTAAAGTGTACTGGCTTCTTACTTTGAGCACCGGGGCCTTCTCCTCACAGATGAGCACACGGATGTCTGGGTTACGCAGATCAGTGCAGTAGATCTTTTTGTCTCTTCCTCCAGAGTAGACGTGTGTAAAGGCCTCATTGACCTGCAGGGCCCAGACCCCTTCATCATGCACCCGGTAGGTGGCGATGCACCTCTGCTGGCCGAGTGACCACAGGCGGATGGTCCCATCTGAGCTGCCCGACAGACACTGAGGAGAGGATAGCATGGTTTAAATGTCACAATTCCTCTGTTTAAGAAGCACTGTATAGATTAGACATCTTGACTCACTTGAGTGCCATCTCGATTCAGCAGCAACGACTTGACGTTGTCTGTGTGACCTTTAAGCTTCATCAGTTTTGCACATGTTCGAGGATCCCACACTCTCAGAACCTGAAGAAAGAAAAAAAGGAATGATTGATGACGGGAAAACTTCACTAGATTTACATGCACACTAAAACCAGATTACTGTGACTAGACAAAGTAAAGAAGCAGTTCAATTTAAGCATTCACATGGTTTCAAAGTAACTGAACATCTCCTGTAACCCCAGTTTGTAAACTAATTACTGTTTACAGGAAACCTCTTATGAACCTCTCAGCAAAGGGAAGTGCAGAACATTTCTAATCTGGTTTCTGGTGAAGCATTGAATAGCAATCCCAGATACTATGATAACATGACAGGTGAAATCATCAAGAGTGTGGTTCTAATTTTGTTTCATGGAACCGATAGTGTGCACTTGTGTGTGTGTCACACTGATGGAAATTCAAACCTTTTCGGTGGATCCAGATACAATGACTGTGCCCATCTGGTTCATAGCCAGACTGTAGATAGAGTCCTTGTTCCCACTGAGTGATGAGGCTGTTGGAGAGGGATTACAGTGAATCTACAGGTACAGAATATCTCTCAGAAAAACACATAAATCATTACAGAACAGTACAAACGCACAACAAGCAAAAACAATACTTACTGGTGACAGTGTTGTTGGAAGCAGTGAGTGCTGTTAGTGTGTTCACATCCCAAAGAAAGATCTGCCGGTCCAAACCTGCTGATGCCACAAGCTCCTTGTCCTTAGCGTAGGCCAGAGCTTTCACATAGTCCTTGTGTGTTCGTAACGTTGACATACAGAAGCCTTTATGCGCATTCCATACTTTGACTGTTGTATCTGACGAGGCAGATATCACTGAAAATAGAAGACAGAGAAAGTATCAAATAACTCAGCCAGTATAGTAGAAAAAAATGAAGTATTAGAAGCTAAACAGTGCCTTAACCCTAAATAAAATAGCAGTTAGTAAAGACACTTACATGTTTTGCCATTGCAACAGAGAACTATGTCATTAACCCAGTCTGTGTGATGCTCCATCGAGGCAATGTATGGGTCCTGCTACAGTGAAAGAGAAGAGAAATTAAGACACTTCAACTATTGAGGAAAATAAATTATGCATGTGGCAACACAGCTGCCTGGAGTGTAATATTGTTATTTAAAGATTAAGAATCTAGGAAGCCCTACTTTATGCTGGTAGACACTCCATATCCGGATGATAGAGTCTCTTCCTGCCGTGAAGAGCCGGTTCAGCGCAGGGTCTAGCTGGAGAGCATTCACCCCATTTCGGTTGTACTTCTCCACCTCATCTCTAATGACATAAGACACCTGAAACACAAAGAGGAGCGTGAGCACTGAGGTCGGACTCATTTCTCAACCACTTCTGGCTTTTCCCACAACACACCCACCTGCACCTTCCGAGGCTCCAACGCGCTCTTACCTTGCAAGGACATGCGTTAGCTAAATAAACACGTAGCATGGCTAAATGACACACAGATTATCGATAGATTCATATTAACTGTGGATAAATTCAGTACTTTTATGGTGATTTGATTTGGTAGCAACGTACACTGGTAGGGTGCGCGACAGAACCACCGAGACACGTACGTTTCCCCAGCAATTAGACGGAGCCCAGATACAGTGTAGCGAAGCTACTGTCAACGTTGTGACAGCATTCAAATTGCAGCTAACACAGCGCATGAATCATTTGTGTTAACGTACGAGATTCGTAGTTATGATGTAACGTATTTACCACGTACTGATATGATAAGTGTTTGCAGAAAGATGTAATCATGTAGACGCCAGCGTTAGCACAGGACGCTAACAACTAACGTAAGCTAAGCTAGCTAGGTTAGCCAGCTCGAGTCATGACTCATAACAGTAACTCTGCCTTTGACGGACGGTTTTTGCTGTCTGTTAAAAAGCCATGAAGCACTTTTTAAAGATGCAAATCATAATGTTGCCGTTGCCACACACTTAGCAATAATGCAACTATTATAATTTACCTGTACTTTTCTCCGCCCAGCAGCATTTTGCCTGTGATGCGTGGCCATCTTGCATGTTGACAGTCAATTCATGTGATGCTACATCCGGGAAAAAAGAAAACATATGTACCCAAGGTTTATGGGTAATGTGGTTTTCACACTGTCCTCTAGTTTCACTGTACGAAAGGCCTTGTAGACCTGAAAGGTTTATTAGGACGTATCTACACGGCATAAGGCGAGGTAGGCATCTGCCTGGGTCCCCTAACTAAAACGGCCACTAATGGCTATAGTTATACTATGATGATACTATGATGTTTAGATTCAAAACATATAAGTTGCAATCTAACATACATTTATAAGATATGTATACTTTCAGATAGCTTTCAAAATGCCGTCAATGTTCTTAATTTATTACCATAAGTGCTAAATCCGACCATGTAAAGCAAAGACACTCACAGGCAGGCAAACACCAAGCAGGCTTTAATCCGTTATAGAACAGCTTAGAATATATCAGAGGATAATTTCTCATATGGTCTCCTTTTATTCCATGGATGTGCAATGCAGATGTTGACCTAGTGTTTAACCTCACCCTCCCTGTCGTACATAAATATTACATCATAGTGTGACCTGGGTTGGGAAATATTGAAGTCATGAGTCAAAATCAAGTGTTACTATTTTATTTCCCAACATGAACGTCTAAATACTGTTTTAAGGCCGTTTTTACACTGCCAGGAATACAATGCTGTTGAAGGAACAGGCCTACAGACTGGAACAATACTGGGTCTACAAATTCTACAATCTCTCTAAGCCTACATTTTTAACAGTACAGTATTTTAAACTCCCTCAGGTTTATTTCTGTCCACTAGAGGGCGCAATAAGAGACCAACTCTGTATGTGTGGGCTACACTGCTAGGTCATCCAAAAAATAAAAAAACACCACACCTCAGCCCATTGGAAACACACAATAAAAATGCTGACAGTTTGCTTAAACCATGTCCTTTTATGGTTCATTCAAGTGAAACAGGGTTTGATTCCAAAACGGGTTGATGGTGTAGTTTGTGCAGCGGATTGTATTTATTAATTCCTCTCTGTGGTTGACAGTGAAATCAATTACCTTACTTTGCACATGGGCGCCTGTCTATGACCTGAACGACAATGTTAAGTCAAATAAAGTTCATATAGCTTGCTTTTAGAAAACAATATGCTGATAATCCTAAAAAAAAAAAAAAAAACGACAAATGTTTACCATAAATGTACCACACAGATGAATTAAAGCAGCCTATTGTATTTAACTCCGTAACTGAAAGTCTTTCATGCACTGGGTAATCAAAGTTCAAGTTTCCCCTTCATTGTGTCCCTCAAAGGCTACTGTAAGTTTTTTTGCATTTTGTTGATGTGCTAAAACTGCCAGCTCTCTTACTACAGTATGTCTTTGTCACATTTGAGTGTGACATGTAGGAGCGGTAATCCCCTGTGGTCCAGCAGCAGCATCCTCCCTCCCTAATGCTCTTGTCAAGGGCAAATCGAGGTGCGCCTCTCCCGCCGCTGCGCAGCTGCTGAAGACCGCGCAGCATCCTCTCCACGCTCGGCGGCTCGGGGACGTTTCCTCTGTGGGATGAATACTGAGGAGCCACTCGGGCGGAAGGAAAGAGGACAGCTTGCACGTCGCACCTGTGGCAAGTTTCAAAATGTCCAACATAAGGTGATCTGGCGTTTGTCTTGAAGCCCGTTTTTGTTCGCTAAACTTTGGACTGTGGTGATAAGACGCACTTTCCTGTCCTGTCGGAGTGGAGTTTTAAGTCCATCATGAAGAATAAACCTTGAGAAGGAGACATGGATTTCGCGCGGAGAGTTTGCCTGTCCCTTCTTCTAAAACCCGAAGAACTCAACTCTGGAAATTATGCTGTAAATATCTGAGTTTCATATGTAAGTATCCCTATAAGTTCTTTTATTTAGATTTATGAAATAAATATTTAATATTGTGGTCATCACACAGACAGAAAGTTAAATAACTTTTTGAAGAGTGAATACAATTTGGTCCTCTGCTTTTCTTTGTTTTCTTCGAGATATGTTGGGTTAATGGAAAACTATATATATATACATATATACATATAGTATATATATATATATATATATATATATATATATATATATATATATATATATATATATAGTATATATATATATGTATATATATATATACATACATACATACATACATACATACATACATACATACATATATATACATATATATATATATATATATATATATATGTATATTTATATTTATATATATATATATGTATATTTATATTTATATTTATATATATATATATATATTTATATTTATATATACATATATATATTCTTTTAAGTCTGGTTTTAGGGTTAATATTTGGAAAACAATACGAATGTTATAAAGTCTATCATAAAAACGATACACCACAAAGTGCGTTATGCAAAATATCAATTGAACGTTTTAATGTGCAGTGTTGAGCATTAAAGGCTTACTTACTTCAGTAAGTCATTTTCGTGATCTCTCACTGTGGCAAAATGTGTTGTTAATACCATACATGACATAAATACATTTTCAGAAAATTGTCCTATGGCTTCTGTGACACATTACATAATGATATGTGAGGCAGAGGTTTCACATTTGAGATCCATTTTCCTCTTTTGGTGCTGACACCTTCATCTTCTTGCCTAATGTAACGGATGTAACTTGGAATTAGTTTTAGATTTAGATTGCCCTGTTTTTGTAAATGGGATTCAGTTAATATAAACATGGATAAGTCTGAAACAGCAGAGCTCACAAAAGTAATTGTCATCAATTCATCATCTTGGTCATGGTGATAACTTCACCATCCTCTCATTTTATAGGTCTATACCGTCTGTGACTTATGTATTTAAGCTATCGGATGCAATTACATTGAAAGGTTTTTGCAGAAGAAGTAGGTCATCAGTTCAGTCTGCGCACTGAGGATCACAGGATGAAGCTCTGAGAGGGCACAGACAGCACGGCCCAGTACTGAAGAAAACTTAAACATAAAAAACAACAACATAGAAATAGTTGGAATCCTATTATTTTACAGTTGACAGACCTTTCCAACACAAACAAAGTACTCCTAAAGGAAACCCTAATCAGAGATTATATAATAAATCCCCATGTATGAATAAAGAAATGATGGTTGTGATATTTCACTATCCTGAAATGAGCTTCTGAAAGAGTTAACCACATAATTCCAGAGGAACACAAACCCCTAAAAGTAACAGAAAAGCACAGCAACAGTCAAAATAGTTTTCATTACATGAACCTTCATGTAATTGTTTGTTTGCATAAATATCCATTATTATATCCTTCTTTGTGCAAAGGTTTTAGTAATAGTACAGATTACATAATGACCATAATGTAGGATGTGATCACACTGACGATAAGAACAAAACAATGACAGCTGGTCAGAAACTTTAAAATGCATTTTGAAGCCTTTTTTGATAAATAAATAAAACTATACTTTAATAACTTGGAATTGATATATTAACTTGACCCACCTCTGCAGTAACTATATGTGTTTCCTCTTAAACTGGTCTTGGAATATAAATTGATAGAAATAGATCTGGAGGTGGATAAAGGATAGACGATCATATATTTAAAAAAAGAGAAGAAACGAAAGAAAGAGAAACAGATAAAATCCAGTTAATTCCAATAGTATAAGAAACACATGTAGAAAAATAAAATTTGGAGCACAGAGGTGATGCTGTTGATGAGTTAGTAATCACTCAATATGTGGAAATGACAGCAAGACAAAAGGGTTTTGAGATGGATCCTTGCCAGAGAGATTGAGCCTCTCAAACCAAAATGACAAAAGAAGTGACATGACATGAAGTGCTGCAGCGTCATGTGGGAAATAACTATTTCCACACTTAACAGCTTTTAAAATGTGTTTTAAGTGAGTAAATTTCATATGCACAGTATCAGTAGATTCCTCCATAAAATCATTCATGACCATTTTATTTTCATTTTGAACAGAGATTGTCTAAATATATCGGGGCCATGTTAGTGAAAGCTCAAACCTAAAGAAATCCAGTTATAGCCTATATACAGTAAACTATTGTATTTTGATAACACATCTTGCTCTACACATGATTTCTGAATCCCTTGTTGGAGGTGCACTAAATACACGAATAGTTTACTGAAGTTAAGATACCTGTATTTGAAAAATGTCATAATTTTGCAAGAGAAAATAGGTCAGTGCAGACCATTTCATTTGTTAACACCTCCTATCCCCAAGGACACAATGAAGGTTTTTACTCCAGCACATCATGACACACAAGTTTCATTTAAAGCTATTTCTACTTGCAGAGGCACAGAGAGCAGAGGACTGTGCAGCTCAGTATATTTATCTTACCTTGTTGCCTCAAAATTTAATTTTTTTGATTGTTATTGTCAATATAATTTGAGGGTTAGGATCTGATACTGAACTTTATTAGAAATAAGTTAACGTTGCGTTACCTTTTCCATCATCAAGTATTTTTTACAGCTAAATCAGATACAGTAGGCATGCACCAAACCTCAGCAACACACCCAAAACATCCCTGCTGTACATTTCTACAAGTCTACAGCAAATTGGAGTCTTATTTTAGTTATATTAGTTTGTTTTTTATCGGCAACAACAGAATCCTATCATCATTACATAACCGGTTAGTCATCCCTTTTAATCCTCTCAAAATATGTTACAGGCAGCTCGACTGTTTTAAATGTGGAAGAAGTGAAAACAATGAGAAAAACTCAAACAGCGTTTTAGTCTGTTCATAGGTTCAAGGTATATAAGTAGCAACATGACTATTCAATATACACACACACACACACACACACACACACACACACACACACACCACCAAATCCTCCAACGAGAGGACTAGAAATGGGTTTGACTGACGATCACCTTGAACTTATTCATATCCTGTAGCCTACGTCATCAGTCACAAAATAACATTAAAAAGATTATAAAGATACAAAGTAAGTCCATATAATACTGATACTAATAAATCTTAAGCATCTTCATGTAACCATAGAACTCAAACACAGTGACGTCCATATCATAATGACGTCCACCTCGAAGCTAGAGATAAACACTAATGAAAAAATATTATCAATCAATGCCTTGCTCATGGGTGGTTGTCAACCAGAGAGAGGAAAGTATTAGTCAGAAAAGTAGAGCCAGACAAACTAGAGCTAGAGAAATAAATCAGCCAGGCTGATAAATAATGATAAATGACAAAATTATGGTACGGAAATGCTGAACTAAGTTTAAGGTCATCTAGAAGCAGCGGTACATAGTTTGTCCACCAGATAGCTGAGAGAAGTTGATTTTTACACTGTTAAATGTCCCGCTTAGTATGTATCTTGATCACACAAAAAATTGAAGAGAGCCGTATTTAGATTGTTTATTTATATTAGAAAAATATGCAGAATAGGTCGGGCTGTAGTTCAACACTTCGGCTGCAGGTCTGCTGCCCAACTTTTTACACATCATTGATTTATTGTTCAGCTCTCAGTTATGAGAATTTAAAACAGTAGTATTGCAGAACACGTGTCAGGTTGAGTGTGTGTGCGTGTGTGTGTGTTTGCTTGTGCGTGCCTGTCCGTGGCTGCTTTCTACTTTCAATCTAATTATCATAATTATTTGCAGTGATAATTACCATATCACATCTGGCTGTTATGGGAATTAAATTCATTCAACTAAAATACTTGTTTTCTGTCCGCATTGTCTTATTCTTTACCTTTATTCTTCTGGCGTGCAAATCTAAACCGTGCAAATATGCTCTCTCTTTTACTGAATTAAAATAGTATTAATATATTGTATGGTTATGTACGCTACAGAGTAGAAGTCATTGTCATTTCTTCTTACTGTTCTGTAGCGTTTCTGACTTTGTACAGAGGACATGCTGTGACTGTGCTTCTGTGAAGGATTCGTCACTTCCTGACAGAAATATCCTTTGAACCTGTTTATCTGCTTTCTGACGTTGCAAATGGACCTATTTATTTATTGTCATAGCAAATGGGAAAGCGCTGGATTCAGTGTATGAGACGAGCTGATCTGAGATCAACCTGGGCCAAATAAGCAGATCAAGTGAAAGCAGATAACTAGCGTCTGGCTGGACGTGTGAAGGGATCAATGCATTTCAGGAGAGGAGGAGATGGAGAACTCGCACAGCTTAGTCAATATGAAAAGGATACAATGGTATTTCTCTGTCAAAAGGGGAACAGAGAAATATAATCCTCTTTTTGGAAAGCTTTTTCAGTTATTAAAATATCAGTCACTGGTTTAAATCAGGGAGTAATATTTTTGGTAGTGGAAAGGCCTTTCACATTGTCTTTATTTAGACTGTGGCTCTGCTCTCTGATAAGATCACTTGCATACTGTCTATTGACTTTACTTAAATCCAGAGGAACCAAGGAAATTAACATTTTAGACATCCACAGGTAGCGCTAGCAGGTTTTTATACATCTGCCATGTTTATTATACGGATACATCATCCAGGGTGTTCAAATCCATTTATTTATAAAAGGTGGAGGTCTACCTGTAAGGTAGCATTTCAAACTATACAAATTATATTTAGTAACGTCTCTTGTACGAATAATCTGTCATTTTCTGAATTAATATAAACAAACACAAAATCTAAAGCCAAGATGTGACATTGCTGACATGGTAGTAAATAGAAAATGCAATAGCATGTATTAGCAAGTCAAGTTTCCACTGTTTTTCAGATTTCAGGATCTTATTTTGGAATCATAATTGTTGTGAAACAGAAGAGTTTAATGTACTGTCACAAATTGTCATTCAACCCCGGTCCCTCTCAGCTGTATGCAGCATTTTGGCATCTTTCAGCTCTTTGTTTTGGTTTCATGGCCCGCATCTTAACAATGTTGGTTCTCTCATCCTAATTTCCAGCAGCAGCTGTCATCACTAAAAAACTCAGATAGACCAACTGTATGATACCTGCCCAGCACCACTCAGCAGACAGACACTTTTAGCAACTAGCTGCCAAACATACCGGAGCATTTAGCGACTAAAGAGATGTTTCCCTCAGGTGTTGATTGAGACAAACTAAAGTAAAAGTGCATATATGGATTACAGCTCTTCTTTAACACAATCCCAAAATAATGCTGATGTGGATTTGAGGCTGCTGGATGTGTAAATATAAATACAATGTAACAATGATCATTTGTACAGACAGCACCACTTTAGAGGTACACTTATTATTATATGTCCTGTTAATTATACGAAACCCAGGACACAGTTTAGTTTGCAAACAAGTGACCAGATGTGGCCAAAGTACTCAGGTCTTGCAGAAAAGTAGTAATACCACAGTGTAGAAATACTCTGAAGTAAAAATCCTGCATTAAATGTACTTCGGAAGAAGTAAAAAATGAGTATCAAAGTACCAAAGGTAAAAGTACTTTTTAACAGCCTATTAAAGAATAAGGTATATTATATTATTGGATTATAATTATTAATGCATCAATGTGCTCATCACTTTAATGTTGCATTTGGTAAAGGAGGAGATTTTTTTTTTTACTTTTTTGTGCCAGGTAGTTTGTGAATTACACCAAGCGATCAATAAAGCTTAACTTAATCTATGATAATACATACATTAATTAATTTATTTGTTGATTATATTTTGTATTATTAATCTGAATTTGGAAATATTCAAGTAAAGAACAAGTACCTCCAAATTGTATTGAAGTAGACTACTTGACTAAATGTAAGCCTGCTAAGCTACTGTCCACCATTGGAAGTGACATCCTAAATCGTTGCTGGTGAAAACCTCTGGTCAGAGCTGCAGACCGTGGACTTAATCCCTCTGACTCACAACTATGGCTGCCCTAGTTTGAAAGAGGCAGTTGGATAACAGGGGGCTGGAGTTCAGTGGTATAGTTGAAACATTTATATCATATCTCAGGACCTCCCTCAGTACCATCCTCCAATCAGGTAATCAGAGGCAAACCAGTGACTTCATTCTTAATTTATTACACCATGTTTGAGAAAGAGAAGGGCGTCAGTGATGGAGACATACAAGCATGTGCCCTTTAAACAACGCACATTTTCTTTGAGTTGTCAGGCATTCAACCCAAAAAGAACATTCCCTATTTCCTGTATCTTTATTCCTTTATTACGTATCGTGTGATATTTTACGGAAAGTTATTTTGTCAGTTTTTGTGCGTTTTCCTACGAATGTCCAGAAACACAAGCTGTCAGTGCGCCTTCACAAGCCCCTGCAGTGCAGAACCTGTTCAGGCAACAAAAATAATTGGTTAGGTTTATGAAAAGATTGTGGTTTGGGTTTTAAAAAAAAAAACGATAGAAGTGGTGTACGGACGTTACGTAACAAAAAAGTCAACGTTGCCTTCTGGTTTCACAAGGGACACAGACAGCGGCCTCCCCGGGGAAAGTTCTGTGTTTTTGGACCCATCCATCCATCTCGACCTCCTCCCTACAGGGACTTTGACGCTGTTGGTACTACGTTGCCTGTCCTGGCTCACGTTTACTCGGGTTACATATGAATTGGTTACAAGGGTTATATACAATTTCTAGTGCATTACTTTTCGTAAGTTTAAGTACAAACAGCCTCCTGTGAATTCTTTCTGTGAATTACACCTTTTAGGTTATTAAAAATAAACAATTCCAGAAGTCCAATATTCACTCTCCTTGTAGCCCAACTAGGGAAATATATGGCTCTTTAGCAGCTAAATGCTCCACCATGTACAACAGATAGCTGCTAACATTGTCTGTCTGCAGTTTAATGCTGAGCAGGTAGTGTATAGTGGGTTTTTTAAAAACTTATTTCGTAAAAAAAAAATAAGCTGCCTGCTGTGGCTGTAAATGATGCTGATGAGAGCAGTGAGACTTGCCACAAATGGTTAAAAGTAAAGCAAAACCTGAACAATGAGCTGAAAGATGCTAAAACGTGCTGTAGAGCTGTGAAAATGCAGAATTGACTAACTGTATGTCTTCAATACAAGCAAACTATTGGCTGAAAACTTGTCTAATAAAAATAAAAACTGGGATTCTTACATAGTGACAAAGCGTCAGTGAGTAGGAGAGAGCGTTCAAACAGAAAGCAAAATCCACTATAAGAATGAAGTGGAGGAAAAGGTTCACCACTGGAAATGCATGAATGGGCTCAACCAAGGGGCAACTTCCAGGTCTGAAAAGTGAATCCAATGCGGGATCATTGTAGTTAGTAGGGCTAACTTCACTGGTTGCAACAAGAAGTCAGAGTGTATTGAAGTCTATGAGGAAATTACCCGACTTCTCACTTGATTTATTACCTCAGTAAACATTTTCCTAATGAGTCATGGTCTCAATCACTGGGTTTGATTTTTCTTTAAAACAGCATGATGTTTATATTGTAAATTATGGTCCTATTTAGAGTAAAATAGACGATAAAGAAGGGTATGCTTTAGGGTGTGGCTACCTTGTGATTGACAGGTCGCTCCCACGCGTTGTCCGGTCTGGGTGTTCTCTGTGTTTTCCTCTTAGAACTTTAACCTTGTGTGTTTTCAGTTCATGAAAGTTCATTTTAACATTTTGGTCGCCTAATGTGTTGTTCTTGTTCATCCATGAAGCCATGTTGTTTATAAATTGTTGTTTCAGAAGTCTTTATGATTGAATTACATGACTTATTCTCTCTCACCTTCCTCCATCTCTGCTTGTCCTGTGTCTTCACTTCCCACTTCCACGCCTGTAGCTGTAAGTAAATTCTAGTACAGGAGAATCAGGATGAAAAGATGGCAGCCATGCTGTTACCAACGGGTCCTGATGGCTTGCGGCGGTTCACTCGCGAATCCTTGGCTGCGCTGGAGCAGCGGATTGCGGAGGAGCAGGCCAAGAACGCCAAGGATTGCCACGAGGCTCACAGGAACGCAGAGCCACCCAAACCCAGGATCGACCTGGAGGCAGGCAAGCAGCTGCCACGCATCTTCGGTGACATCCCTACAGAACTTATCGGGGTGCCACTGGAAGACATTGATCCGTTTTACTACAAGAACAAGAGGGTAAGAGCTTCTGTGTGTGTGTGTGTGTGTGTGTGTGTGTGTGTGTGTGTGTGTGTGTGTGTGTGTGTGTGTGTGTGAGACTAGAGACTGTCAGAAAACAGTGAAGAATTACCCTAAATATTCTCGGTTTCAATATTTGTGAATATACATGACAGAGACAAGCTGCAAACTGAATTTTGAACCATCTAATCTGAAAGCACAAATTCCTTAATTTTGGTTTATTTTACATTTCAGATTCAGGCAATTTACTTTAAAGGACTTTGTAACGAGATCAGCCACATTTTACACCATTTCAACAGACACCGCAAAGAACTGAAAACAGCTTCAAGTCCACCTCTTTGAAGGTTGGCACCCGAACAAGATGGCTAAAGATATTCAGTAGATAGAAGAATTGTCACTTAAGGAGTCGACTTAAAGAACAGTTTCACCTTGTGTCAAGTCTGATTTTAAACGATACTCACATGCCAGATGTACTGCACAGTGACGCTTGCTCCTCCTGTTCATATTGGCTATTAAAAGATCCCTTCCTAACTTGCTTCCATCTGAAGTGAAGCGTTGTTCTGGGCAGTTGACAGATGAAGACTGAAAGTTTCTTGTGATAAACTTTGGAATACATTTTTTGCACAGAACGAGGACTGTAGATTTTGGTCATTGGGCACTAGGATTACGATGGATCTGGTAATGGCCCATATGAACAGGAGGAAAGATTCAGCAAAAACTGTTTTAATGTACATATGAGCACCTGAATGAAATATTGTGAACTTTACTACTATTCCCGCAAACAGCTTGCTTTGAACAGATCCAACACTTCTAAGTTTCTACATCTTTATATATTCACTGACATGATTGTAGCTCAAGAAATGGTCAATGGTGGTAACAATGTTAACTGATGATTAATCATTGGCATATGATTAGTGTCAACGATGCAACGATTCTACTGATCACTATCATGTTCCTGCATTTTACATGGTCAACAAAACTCTCATCTGGACCCGAGACAACACGAGAGATGACTGCGTCTTTTGTGGACACAGAAATAGGATTAGCAAGTTTTGAGTTGCAGAGTCAGTAGATCAGGCTGCTGCCCATTAATGGGCCGCTTATGGAGAGATGAAAAAAAGGACGTGGCAGTCATTCTCAGGGTCTCTTTGTTTTGGCATGCAATGCGCGGCTGGCTGGGAGGATTATCCAAAGACGAAAAAATATTTAAATAAATGCCACATCTGTTGGGGAAATGTTCAGCCTGCTTTGGAGTTGCCGCCATTATCTCAACTGGCCTCAGTGGCTGCGTGTACGTGCAACTCACTGCTTTCTTTGAGGCAGAAGTGCTTCTGGTGGAAGTTAACACAGCTGGTAGACTGAGCGGTAGACTCAACACAGCGGCTACAGTATCATCTGTGAAGAAAACTGCTGTTTCTATGCAGAACTGAAGAAACTTGTTCCGGCACATGATGGCAAAAACATTGTGAAATGTATTTACAGCCTGATGACTTAATGATACAGAATTTAAGCAATAACATTTGTAACATAGGATTTCTTTTCTCACTAATGATTTATCTCTTTTTTGTTTCTGTTTTCTTGCAGACTTTTATAGTACTTAACAAAGGGAAGGCCATCTTCAGATTCAGTGCCACGTCTGCAATTTACATATTTAGTCCATTTCACTTCATCAGATCAATCGCCATAAAAGTTTTAGTCCATTCATATCCTTTTTCCTTATGCAGAGCCTGTGTTTCTTCCTGCCACCGATATGTGAAATAATTATGTAACTGTTTGATGAAGTGAGCCAAGTTCTTTAATTAGTTTGTTTAAGGTTGATATTATTGCAATTTTTGATAAAGTACTACTGGGTGAACGCCCTTATTGGCTTAAAAAAGATAGAGATAATAGAAGTGATATCTGTGAAAAGTGAAATAATAATTTTATGCTGTAAAAAGTCTAGATTCCACTCTCTCATATGGGCAGATAAGCCAATTTCTAATATTTACTGATTTCCCCCCTAATGTTTCGATTGGATTTTCCCATAGTCCCATTTTTGAAACAGCTTTGTAATGGTCCTCTCTGGCATTGCAAAACAAATCCGCTCATATCCCTCTTTTAATCTCTGACATGAAATAAGAGCAAGGAGATTTGACATCATGTGACGGCTGCCTATTAGTTCTCAGACAGCCGATTCGTACTTTACATGCAGGAGGGAATGTTTCCTCTGGATCTCCTCTATGTTACAGATGACAAAACATCTATCGATCAAATTATGTAACATCTACCAACTGTTATTGATTCTGTGAGACTGATAAATCACTTGAATAAGTGTAACTGACATCATTATGCTCTGAATTACATTTAAAAAGCCCTATTGAGAAAAAAACACACGTTATTTTGACTTATTTTTTACAATAAATTATTTCGATTATTGAAAGAAACTGAAGTTACTTTTCAGATGATTATGATTATAATTTCTAATGATCTTTTTCCCGAATTAAAAAAGACAAAAAGATTTCAAAGTGAGCAGCTGACAAATCCTTTGTTATTGTTTACAGTCCATGAAAGAGAAAATATTACGGCTCCCCACAGTTAATGTTTAATGGAATTGACTTACATTTTCCATATTCTACATCTACTATAGTTTTAATGTCGTAGTTTATCTTAATGGGTATATTTCACAGGATTACAAGAAACATTGTTGGCTTTTCACAAAAATCTTTTTTTACTGTAAGGTACTATTTCACAGTACACTTTCCTTAACCTCTTTCCCACGTTGTTCAGCTTGTTCATAATGTTCACTATACTGACCAACTGTTGCTTCATGGCCATGTCTGATCCGGCACCATGGACCAAGCACCTGGAGTAAGTACACACAGTATTTAGGATTAAATATTGTGTCTAGGACATCATTTGAGCTGTGCGACATGAGTTCTAATGTGGAGCTTTGCTGGGGTTTGTTGTTTTGTCAGTGATGATTGAAGAATCAGTCTACATGTAAGTACATGATGCATGTAATATTTACTGCAGTCAGAACGGCCCATGGGCATGTTAAAAGAAAGCATGTGATGTAAAATTACACCTGTCATTCAAAAGTCTTCAGAAATATTGTGATGTGCATGATGTGGCCTAGTTATTGTCATCATCAGTGGATCACAGGCATTTTTAGCATGCAGCATGATTTCTGCATTGACTTAGACTTTTAAAGTTTTTATTTTTTAAAATATGAACACAGAGTTAGGTGAGAATATCAATATTGCTCTTAAATACAGATATGTTAAATATGAAGTTACATTACCTGTAGCCAATTAGCTTATCTTAATTTAAAGACAGAAAACAAGCGGAAACAGCTGAACAGGTTTTGTTCGGACAGGAGCCAGACTAGCTGTTTCCAGTCTTTATGCTAAGCTAAGCAAACCAGCGGCTGACCGTACCTTTTTTTCCGCTTGTGTGTACTACATATGCTTACTTTACTTTTCATACGTTTGTAATAGTAAAGTTTGGGAAGTTATTTCATATCTTGTACACAATTTTGTCTGAGACTGTAAACACAAAATTCATTTACTTTTGTTTTTCATCCCGTCAGTCCTTATTGTTACTGAACTGTAAATGTTGTTCAACCCTCCCTATGAATATTTTTCAGGTACACTTTCACTGGCATTTACACTTTCGAGTCGGCGATAAAGATATTAGCGAGAGGATTCTGTATAATGCCGTTCACCTTCTTGAGAGATCCGTGGAACTGGCTGGACTTCAGCGTCATTCTCATGGCGTAAGTAACAATGTCAGTCGTGTTTCATTAATCAATCTCACCTGACCTCACTTTACATGAGCAGTGGCTACATTGTGCAGAAACAACTTATTACAAAGGTCCACCTTAATTTATTGTTCACATTCTGTCTTGTGGGGCAGTTTTAGTTTTTCTGTCAAAGGGACTGTAGTCAGTCAGTTACCCTGAGTGGTGACTTGAAACATCATGAATGATAAGCCTGTTGTTTAGGTCATAGATCTCATGATGCAGGGGGCAGATTAGGCAGGTGACGTGTCAATGCGTTGGTGCAGCATTGTCCGAGACCAATCATCCTGATAGGACATTTGCTTTGTTTGGAAACAGCGAGACAAAATCCCTTTTACTGCGTGTAGACGCACTGAAAGCTGTCATCACCTTCAGGGATTAATTTGTTTTTGATTAATTATGCTTCAGTTAGCCAACTCATCTGTCATTTCCTCTCACAAGTGCTCAACACATGCTGTAGTTGTTGTTTTAACTCTTAAGGTGGCTATAATCCGTGTTTTTATATTGTTAATAGATCACATGACTACTTATATGTGAAAGGAGTTGCTTGAAGGGATTCCACTCAGCTCTAAGTAGCATTATAGAGTCTTTCAGTTTGTTGTTTTGGTTTTCCAGGTAACTTTACTCTTTTAGTACACTCTCACAGTTGTTATAGAATAGTTTTGGGCTGTTTTTTGTTTTTTTTAATCCCTGTACGCTACATCCCCTGCACCATACAGCAGAAAGACAAAGTCAGCAACTAGCAGGTGAACATAGTGGATCTTTCCCTCAGGAGTTGGCGTGAGCAAAATGACCATCAAATTAGATTCATCAGTTAGACAGAAACTCCAAATGAATGCTAATCTTGCTGGATGTGTAAGTAAGCGACACCTTTGCCACATCAATTTATATGTCAGTGTTGGCTTTTTCTGTTGCCCCCAAGTAAAGCCACTGACCCTTTCTAGGAGAATATGTTTTGTTTATACGTTTGTTCACTGCAAGTCTACATGAATTTAAAGAATGAATGAATTAAACCAAGATGAAGATCACAAACCTAAATGTTAATGTTTTGAAATGTATCTATAAACGTAACATAATGTGCAAAGTGTTATCTAAACATTTGTTAACCCCGGTGATCATGCAGATCACCAGAATCAATACTTTGTTAAATTTAGGGCTGTACCGAATAGTTTGAAGCTTCATTCATAACGTTGACATTTAAATTATTATTATTATTAATCACTTACTGAAACATCGTGTGCAATAAATCCATTTTCCACCTTCTCTCTGTCTCTCCCTAACCCTATTCTGCTTCATCCATTGTTGGCGTTTAGCCTTTCAAAAACATTTTCACTACGTTAAAAACCCTGCTTTCAGCACACAACTGTAGCCTATTAACAGCACCATACATTATATTTATATTATCACATGAAAAAGTATTTTTTTAGGGTGACAAACATTCACATTTCATTTAATAACCTAAGTAGAAGCTTCTAATGTAAAAAAAAAAAAAATACATTCGGTACAGCTCTTGTTAAATCTTCCTTCAGAAATTTTCTTACACTTTATATCAAATTCCAGATATGTGACAGAATTTATAGACCTCGGAAACGTCTCAGCATTAAGAACCTTCAGAGTACTGCGAGCACTGAAAACCATCTCAGTTATCCCAGGTAAAATGACCACGACACTCATCACCAAAAACATAATTTGCTGTGTGTCACCAAACAATCGATAAATGTCTCCTCTCCTCCGTCAAGGTCTGAAGACCATCGTCGGCGCTCTGATCCAGTCTGTTAGGAAGCTGGCAGATGTGATGATCCTGACCGTCTTCTGTCTCAGCGTGTTCGCCCTCATCGGCTTGCAGCTCTTCATGGGGCTGCTACGTCAAAAGTGCATCCGCAGTCTCGCACACTGCGTCAACTCCTCCTACAGCCCCAACGCAACCTTCATCTGCAACAACAGAACCTGGAGCTCCAGGGCGGACTTCCTCGGCAGCGAAGGTCAGCCAAAAAAACCAAAGCCACTGGTGTTGAGAAGCTATTTCATACATGTACAATACTCTGAATACTGTTCAGTATCATTAACATTAAGAGAAGTTTGTAAAAATATGTTTTTCCCCCCCTTTCCTTAGATAATTTTTACAAAGTTGAAGGAGCAAAGGATGCCTTAATATGTGGATATGGAAGTGATGCAGGGTAAGTAAATGCTTGTCCTGCTTACTGCTTGTTAATCAGCTGCAGGCTATTACATAATATCCAAATATTTCCCATCTAATGGCTTTTGATCCCATGCACGTCATGTGTGTAATTGGATACAGTAGCTTGAGCTACATCGAGCTTGGTGCAAATAGTTTTTCGCAGAACAAGAAAAGAGAGATGTGACAATAGATGTTGGGCTTTAGGCTTCATATTTAAATCTGTGATTTATTGACATAATGTATAGAGGAATGATCCCATCGGAGGGATGTAGCGTGAGAGAGGCTGTGCACAAGACGACATGTGGTGTGGATAATCACCCCGGCTCCACTGGAACCCTTTACTCAGAAACATGGAGTTGCCAGCTGGAGAGAGGGGGGGTCTTTGCAGATTTCATCATCTCAAAAGCTCTATGAGACCGGAGCGGACCGGATCCCTTCGGTGTGATACTCTGTTATTGTTGAGAGGAGATGCCGAAGTCTTTAAGCAGCACCTACGTTTGTGTCTTTGTGTGACGGACCAGAGACACCTTTTATTTCTAACATCAGTATAATTTTAGATGTGAATAGATTACATTTTATCCGTGGACTTTGTTCCCAATCAAAGGCACAGCGTGAAACCTTCCAAATATTGCTACTCAGCCTACGCACTGAATAATCCTATAAATCCAAATGCTTTTGAAACAAGCACACCAGGATGACTCTGCCCATGCCAGGCCCAGTTCAAGCGTTATAATGAACTAAATACCCATCTGTGGGAATCTGAAATCCTGCAGCTTCAACAAATGGCTTCCGTGAGGTGCTCATGTTAATGATGCATGATAATGGATGATAGAAAATAACAAGAACTGGACATGATGTTGAGCATTAAGAAGTTTTGTTTCTTAGAAGAAGAACATTTTTAAATTCTGCACCAAGTAGTTCTATATTGGACCTTTTTAGGTTATGTCTTGGTGCATATGGCACCCCTAAACAATTCAGTATACATCCATTTAAAGGGTTCAAAGCACAGACATCTTTTCCCCATTCAATCAAATAATAATAAAACAAGAAAGATATGTAAGTAATCCAAGTCACATCAAACAATTAAAAGAGCAAACAAAAATAGATAAATAATTGATTTCAAGGAAAGTTTATTATATAGAATGTTTAAAGGTAACCGGAGTGAACAGCGAGTAAAATATCAACAAAAGCAACAAAGAAAACAATAGATTACTATATATAGTATAGTAATAGTATATATTATAATATAGTATATTATATATATATATATATAAATAATACGTATTGTGTACAAATCTAAAACAGAATAAAACTTGTCAGAGCAATTCATAAAAATTTATTTATCTTTGAAGTCATTTTTCAAGCAAAAATGTTTCACGTTGGCGCATCATTTGATTCATGCAAAATGCTCATACAAAAGAAACAGAGACACCAGTCTGGATATAAAAGACTGCAACCAGCCGGTAGCTTCTCTTCACTAACGGGCATGTCAAAGACAAAATAAAAAGGTTATTTTTCTTCTGTATAAATCTATCACTGAGCATTTTCGTGGCAAAAGGTTCTTTGATTAAGGTGACCCCAGGGATCCTTTTTATGGGAGGGTGACTTTATTTTGCATTGGATTAAGCTAATATTGATATTTATACAGTATTTTAATGACACAGTGGAGGTAGTTACACATTGTTTTATTGGCATCAGAGTCCAGCAAACCCTTTAGCTTTAATCTTAATCTGTAACCTCTCCTCCAAAAACACAGGAGTTTAATCTTCCAAAAAGTAAGATCTCATTTGTGTTCAAGTCAGAGCAAAAAAAGGAAACATTTGAGGGCATTCAGGGAAAATGACGTCATTAAACCTCCATAAATAGTAGGTTAGTAATATCAGAGTAGCACCAATATTACCTATCCAGCTGTCCCAGAGTTTACCTGAGGTCACTGCAATTGGACTTCTTTTTTTTTTATTTGTTGCCCATTGTTTGTGTTTGTGCTATTTGTGGAGCTCTAATAGCACACTATTGACACTATTTCAGTTTTAATCTTTTTCTGTGTCTAATAGTTGTGTTAAAGTCTCTTCAGACAATAAGACAAACAGGAGGATCAGTCGTTTTGTCTGTTTTGATTTGAATTTTGCTCTGTCATCAGCAAGAATATGATATTCTTTTGTTTGCTGTCAGATTGCGGTTAAATGACACAGCAGGCCCATGACACATTTGCCAGGTTAAAGGTTAAAGTAACCATATATGTCTGCTGCCTTCTGTGACATTTTAGATGGACATTTCTGAGGTTTTGCTGTGGAGATGGGCAAGATATTAAGCAGGTCAGGATGGAGGACGTAAAACATAGAGGATGCTTAATCTTTTGAGTGTATTCCAACAAGTAATCCCTGAGTAGATTTCCAAATTAAAGCTTTGGATACTTTATGATGACAACACACACACACACACACACACACACACACATACACACACACACACACACACACACACTAATATTCAAATAATATTTTCAGCCTGGATGGTTAACAAGTTTGTGCTGAATGATTTGCTCACAGGTCCAAGCTGTTTCTCATCGCGCCTACTGTAGAGTTCAGGCAAACGCTTATCCTCTCACATCTTAAAGCCACTGTGCATCAAGGATTATGACTTTCGACTTTTGCCCTTGACCGGAACGGACGTGGGCATGGAAACCCACCGCCTCAGCCCCGCCCACCATACAACATGTACTTTGCTGCGATTGACAGATGTTCTGTTACACAAACAGCAGGACATTGATGGTCCACTCTCACACGTATAATACTGTAAATAATGTAAACATGTAAGCAAAGAGCTTTCATAGAGCTCTTATAAATCATGTTGATTTAGTGACATCAGATGAATTGTTTATGAAAGTTTAAAGGACCATGCCGTATACGTAATTGATCATTTTTGCATTTTAAGGGTACATATCATAAAAAACTCCTTTTGTCAGTGCTCGGGTATCTAGAGTTCCTACAAACCCACAAACTGTGAAATACAACAACCCAGTCAGTTTTTTATAGGCTGCCTTACATGGGATTAAACAAGCCATTCTGAATTGACTCCCCTTCCTATGTCACATGCCGGCTCATCAGAATAAAACCCCCACAACTGAGTATCTCCTCCCACAATGCTGCACCATATTTTTCTTATGAGCCAATAAGAGCAGACTGGGCTTTTTCATGAGGGGGTCTTAAAGAGACAGGCGCTAGAACCGAGCATTTCAGACAGAGGGGGAATACCGGTATATTCAGACTGACAGCATGAGAAAAATGTTTTTTGAACATTAAAGCACATAAACATGTTCTAGTAGAAACACAAAATGCAAGTATGAACCTGCACATTTGCACAATATGTCCCCTTTAAGTACGAATCATTTTTACTTTAAATTGTATGCTGATCATTTTCAAATATGTGCTATCAGTCTTAGAGTTTCCCTGGCAATCTGGGAAGACATTGATTTCTATTTATTTCTGTACAGTATGAAATCAATTAACAGACTCTTGAAACTTACTGGTGTTGTGTAAAGTGTAGAGTTAAGACTGAATCTGCATTTTCAGGGTTACATTATAATTATGAGGTAATAATATTAATAATAATAATAATAATAATATAAAAACTTATTTGTATAGCACCTTTCATACAAGAAATGCAGCACAAAGTGCTTCACAATAAGAAAATTAGACATAGAAGAAACATAAAAAGGGGCTAGAATGGAAAATAAAACACACCTGATAAAATAAAATGAAATTAATTAGATGAAATAGAATGCATTGAATGCATATATTATGCAAAGATGGAAAATAAAATCCCGCAGTGCATGTGGCACAGCAGCTCTGCTTGAGGATCACTAACTCTGGATGAAACCATGCGAGAGTCTCCAGCAGTTACAACAGGAACCTCAGCGACGTTAGCCTGACAGGTGACTTGTTTTTACAGCAGCATCTAAACACAAGAGAAGTCTCACATTAACATGGCTGTTAAAGTGACAGCATTGGCTAACCCTGTGGCATTAGCAACCACAACATTTGTGTGCATTACATGTTACGCAACCAAACTTAAGCACTGAGAGTACCTTTGTTGTTAGACATTCAGAAAACTTTATCTAACATGACATTCTGTACAAAATGGTAGAATAATGATTAGAATAGGAATAACTGTCCCATACAAAAGGCCATGACTTGTTGTAGTAGTTAAGGAAGTTACTTAAAGGAATACTTCACCCACAAAATGATCAGTTGTATATTAATTACTCACCCGTGTTACCTTGTGTTTTTGATGAAAACTTTGTTTTTTTCTCACAAAGAAAAGTTTTGATAAGTTTAAGTAAATGTGGCCGAACAACAACAAAGCTATATCAAAGCATCCGTTTACAAACTCTCACAAAACTCTTGCAGTATAATCCAAGTCTCATGTATCCAGTCGTACGCTCACTACTTCTCAAACACATGAGTTTTCCACTAAAACCGAGAGAAGGCAGGCGAATTCAAGGTCACAAGTAATTGATATACAAATGGTCAATTTGTGCGTAAAGTATTCGTTTAAAAGAGGTTTTGAATGCTTTGACTTTTATTTTGAAAATAAATGTTGTTGTTTTTTAAATTAAATTCAGACAGATTTCATACTTTCCAGGCAACCATTATTATTTCCATTAATCACATTATATTAGAGTTCTCATTATGGATTAATCTGTTAATAGTTTATAATGTCTCTCTAAAATGTCTGACCCAATGTCCTAAATTTTAGAATTTTTTATTCACAGTAAAGAAAAGTATCAAAAGGTTTGACCTGTTTTCTTGAATAATTACTGGAATGTTCTAAAAAATATAATGTGCAGTCTTAATGTCGCTAAAATGGGTGATCCAATACAGTGTGCACAATTTGGATTAAACTCACAAGCTATGTGCAAAAACCATGTAAATGTAGTCGTTCTTTTTACATTAAAAAGTTTGATCAGTGCGGCAGAGAGAAGGAACAGCCTGACAGGAAGACGTCGCTGGCCTCACGCAGCCTCCTCTGTCCTTACTGCTGGATATTAGTGAGCATTCCTGCTCAGCTGGCTGGTTGGTGACATCTACAGCTGTTCTCACTGCAGCGCTTTGCCTGCCCAGCTGTTTCCCGGCCATTACGAAATTATTCAGCACTCAGATTGACATGGCAGTCCAGCTTGTTCTCAGCTGCTGGACTTAAATATTTGCTGTAATGCCACTATGCTGACAATCAAGATCAGAGATGGAGGCATGGAAACATTTTGAATTGCAATTTGATATCCATCTGGCTCAACGTAATCCCTTGTGCTGTGGTGCATTTTAGTGCTCCTGCCGTGAACGAATTTCAAGGGCCCTCTTCAGTTGAAATGATGGTGTTGATAGC
The DNA here is from genome assembly GCF_900634415.1 of Cottoperca gobio. Lineage (NCBI taxonomy): Eukaryota > Metazoa > Chordata > Actinopteri > Perciformes > Bovichtidae > Cottoperca > Cottoperca gobio. The sequence continues at coordinate 18,837,505 of NC_041371.1, forward strand.
AGTGTATGTACTTACTGGATCATCCGCTTCTGTTGCCTGTTGACTCAAAGGCCACAGGGCTACATGTAGATACGGGAGATGTTTTTAACTCTGATGAAGCAGCCTGCACGCTACCACAGCTACTCCTGCCCCAGCTGCCTTCGATTTAACTGTGCACAGCCTTTGTATATCAGTGTTGCCCCATAATCTCCCGTCTTCTGCCTTTTTACTTTTTGTGCGATACAGGAAGTGTCCAGATGGATTTGACTGCCTAAAAGTAGGAAGAAATCCAAACTATGGCTACACCAGTTTTGATACCTTCGGCTGGGCTTTTCTGGCCCTCTTCCGACTCATGACGCAAGACTACTGGGAAAAACTGTTTCACCAGGTGCAATTTTTTAATCTCATTGAGAATCTACCAGTATTCTGTGATGGTTTGCTGTGCCCTTCAATAATAATCCCTCTTTTCAAATAAGTAATTATTTTGTCAGCCTGCGTCCTTTGTGTTTTGTCCTTAGTTTTTTTTAGTAAACCTCATACTGTTGTTTAAAGTTTAAATTATTTTGGTCACTTTCATTTTTAGACCAAATAAGGGATTAAGATAAAAAAGGATAAAACTATCCTAAACCATGAAATTATTAAATAATAAATTGTCCATAAACCTACGTTACGGCAAAACTACAAAACATGACACAGGTTTTAAAAAGACCAACGTTTTCCTTTAAAGGTTTAGTTGGAATGACATTTGTAAGATTCCACCGCGCCCGAAGGAAAAAAACAGTTAATCAGAGGCGAGGAGTCTCTGGCGTGGTGTCGATCACCGTCCGTTCAAACTGTCAAACCAGGCGGTGCTGATAAAAAATTAATCAAGATTCTGATACTGCCTATTTCTCACCTCAAAAGTTTTCAGAAACATATTTTGATGTATTGTTCATCTGTAAAATTATTAATTTTGTGGCATGGCTGCCATGTTGAAAACAGTCGAGTCAAAACCCAGCATAGCCCACCGGCTGGTGCCAACTTTCTCATGTATGTGCTTCCTCAGACGCTGCGCTCAGCTGGAAAGACCTACATGGTTTTCTTTGTGCTGGTAATCTTCCTGGGCTCCTTCTACCTGGTCAACCTCATTCTGGCTGTTGTGGCCATGGCCTATGAGGAGCAGAACCAGGCAACCATCGCTGAGGCCTGGCAAAAGGAGAGGGAGTTTCAGCTGGCGATGGAGCACCTTCGCAGAGAGCAAAGAGTAGGTGCAACGCCAACAGGCAATTTCTTTCATGTGTGCTTTCAATTTAGGACAAACAAAAAATTACCTCCTGTAACATGATTCCTTTCTGTGTGAAGTTGGCAAAAAGACAACAAGCACAGGATACAGACTCAGTGTTGTCCCCAGAGCTGTCTCCATTCTGTCTGAAGATGGGCAGCATACGTCGAAGCAGCAGCAGAAGAAGAAGATCGCACAGGGCATTGTCAGAGGAAACAGAGGAGGAAGCTGCTGAAGAAAAGTTTGATCCACTGGATGAGTCAATGGTACATCACCAAACAATCACACTCTGAGTCTTTCACCCAGTCTTTGATGTTCTTATGAAATAAAGCTAATGTATCCTCTGTGTTCCTGCAGCCTCCTCTGTCTCCCCTTCCGGTCCACTCTCTGCTCGCCACGCTCTCCTCTCACCCCCTCAGCACAAGGAGAGGAAGCCAAATCAGCGTCTTCAGCGCTTTCCGACCGCGCAACAACTCGGAGGCTGACTTCGGGGACGACGAGTACAGCACTCATGGGGACGCCTTCAGGAGTCGCACCAGTTCAACAGCAACGCCCTGGAAGAGACGGACGGGCAGTGTGCGGAGCCACTGCTCCCAAATCTTCACCCCCAGCCTCAACATCAACGGCAGGCTCAACATCTCCCTAGATCAGAATGGAGTCACCACTCTGGGCCTACATACTCCCACCTCCATGCCTGCTTACAGCATGGAGAGGGTCAGGGAGGACACAGTGAGTAAAGGAGCCTGTGTGTAATTAGAAAATCTGCAAGAGTGAAAAAGATCTTAATAGCTGAAAGGGGAAGAAATCCTTGTATTTCATGTTTGGGTGTTTTCTGTCTCCCAGAAGCCCACCAGTGTGGAGGACACAATTCCCAGATTTCTCCTCCAGCCTTCCCCGACTGTGACTGAGCCTCCTGCAGTGCAAAGGAAAAGAGGGCTTAGCTCTGTCAGCTTCTTCAGCGATGCCATGGGTGGTGAGGCCTTTTGCATATTAAAAGAATAGTTTGAGATTTGGGGAGATGCTCCCTTCATATGTTGCTGAGAGTTATATGAGAAGGACGATACCGCCATGTCTGTACGATTCATATAAAACTAAGCAGCAGCTGGTCAGTTTAGTTTACCTGTTTGTTTATCCAAACACAAAAACCGAGGTGAAAAATCGACACGTTGTTTCTTTACAAGGGGTCATGTGCCAGACTACAACTTGGCTGGGTGCATTAACTTCCTGTAGTCTTGTCCTCACCATAACCCCATAAAATACAACAAATGTTTGCACTCCGTTTTTTTTACAATGTTTTTGACCAGAATAAACAAACAAGATTTAACGTGTAAATTAGTGAATTTAAGGTGGTCGGTGTATTTAATTACCTTTGGATGGAGCCATGCTAGCTGTTTGCCTCCATTCTCTGTCTTATTATAAGCTCAGCTAAGTGCCTGTTTGCTGTATCGTCATATTTACAACACAAACATGAGAGTGGTATCAATCTTCTCATCTAACTCATAGCCAATAAATTCAAATTATTCGTTTTCTTTCTTATAGCTCACACTACATTGAGCCTCAGAGAACTATTACAGATCATAAAACTCTAAATTGTACTCACTCCGGTTTCAAGTTATGTCCACTGGTGTCGGATAGGAAAGGAAAAGCCAGCATATGAATAGTTGACCTTGACATCTCTTTGCAGAGCTGGAGGTGTCGAGGCAAAAGTGCCATCCCTGCTGGTACACATTTGCCAAGAAGTACCTGATATGGGACTGCTGCCCCTGGTGGCTGACGTTGAAGGAGTGGGTGAAGTACATGGTGATGGATCCTTTCTTGGACCTGGGTATCACCATATGCATTGTGCTGAACACCCTCTTCATGGCCCTGGAGCACTACCCCATGACTGATGAGTTCAACACGATGCTTTCAATTGGCAATCTGGTAAGGGGCTTTTAATGATAAGGGTGGGCAGGTTTCCAACATTTGACACACTTTTTCCTAAGTGCTGTTGGGTCAGCAGTGGATAGGACTGAAAGCTTCAACGAGAAGAAAGTAAAGAGGAAAGCATTCATTCAGATAATGTATTTCTGTATCAGAGAGTTGGGTTTTTTATAGCCAGTGCTGTGCTGGACTTTAGGTCAAACAGAGTTGATCCTTTGTCAAGGGTTCTGCTTTAGACTATCTGCGATTATCCTTGGTAAGAGGGAGTATTTTTAGAAGGAGGTGGGACTGAGTCCCTCATTTGTATTTTGCCATCTCCCTCTACTGGTAAATTATAGACTCTGCTCGTGTCTTCAAGTTTGAAAACCTTCTTAAAAGAAGGATGCAAAAATGGAAGTAATACTTGATTATTTATTACCTTCACCAAGTTGTTTCTGTTTTTAGTTAGTGGAATATCTATTAAATATACATTTGGTACACCATGGGCTAAGGAACAGAAAGTAAGGGGCATTTTGAAATATTCTTGATATTTTCTCTTGGACTCTTGAATATATAATATACATATATTACATTTTTTCTCTCTTTCATTTCCAGTATATACATTTAATGAGAATTGTACAAAAGTATTAATGTAAGAAGGGTAGTTATAGTTCAGGCTTCAGCCTACAGCTTTTCGGTCAGTATTACTTTGCCATGGTTTGTCAATATTTCAAAAGTAATGATTATAATGGTGTATTTATTATTTTTTATATGTATTTTTGAGTTGTATAAGTTGAAAACGACCAAAATAAACTAAAAATAAACACACACTGAGGGGAACTACATGCAACACCTTTCACGTTACACTTAATCCATTTGCTCCATTGTAAATATACAATTATGAATAAGTGCAGCTTTAAGTAAAGAAATACAGTCAGTAATACTCCACTTGAACAGGATATTTTGTTACTTTTCCCACCTCTTACTGTTTTTATGTCCCTCTGTATCTGTTCTAGGTTTTCACAGGGATCTTTACAGCTGAGATGGTGCTGAAGCTGATTGCCATGGACCCCTACTATTACTTCCAACACGGCTGGAATATCTTTGACGGCATCATCGTTTGCCTCAGTCTGATGGAGTTGGGTCTTTCCAATGTAGAGGGGCTGTCTGTCCTGCGATCTTTCAGACTGGTAACAGAAAGCTTTTACTCTCACTCATGTGCATTTAGTATTACTAGAACACACCGTTTCTTGTAAAGATGCAGCCTCGTTTGTTTTCTTCACTTTGATCTTTTCATCAGTTACGAGTCTTCAAGCTGGCAAAATCCTGGCCAACTCTCAACACTCTCATCAAGATCATCGGCAACTCGGTGGGCGCCCTGGGAAACCTGACGCTGGTGTTGGCCATCATCGTCTTCATCTTCGCTGTGGTGGGCATGCAACTGTTTGGCAAGAACTACCAGGACTGTGTGTGTAAGATCGCCATCGACTGTCAGCTGCCTCGTTGGCACATGAAGGACTTCTTCCACTCCTTCCTGATCGTGTTCCGGGTGCTATGCGGCGAATGGATCGAGACCATGTGGGATTGTATGGAAGTGGCCGGGCAGCCGCTCTGTATCCTGGTGTTCATGTTGGTCATGGTCATAGGGAACTTGGTGGTGAGTATTAAATTGACCATTTTTATGTATTAAAATCTCTTTCAACAAATCCCATGACGAAAACCAACATTGAATTGTGAAGTTTATTATTATTATGTAAATTCTCAAGTGTTGACTGTGCAGCCAAAACCTGATATGTCTCATTCCTCTGTGTCCTAGACCTCCATTATTGTGAAAAAACGATTAAATACACATCAGTGAGCTACACCTTTGCACTGGGTGATATGGTCCTTCATTATGATGAACATGGGCACTGTAGTTTATCTTGAGTCAATGCAACAACAACATAAAACTCAATAACTCACAGATTCTGCGGATGTAAATCGACCCCAAACAAATGCACCATTTACTCCTGCAAACATTTTATGTTTCAATATGCAATTGAGGCATTATCTAAGGCTAACTTTTGTTGATTAGTGTCTCGCCTTAAGGAGATTATTTAGCCTGTTGTTGTTTTTTAAGTGTAAGTTTGTGACCAATAGCATCTTTAAGAGGAGCCAGTGGGGCTTGGGGGTGAAAGCCAAAGACAGACTGGGGGTGTTGGGAAGTATTGAAAGACAGACAAACACATTGTTGGTTTTGGTCTTTTTCTTGAATTTGTTAAAAATATCAAAAATACAGACATCACCACACTTTCACAGTATATGTATATGTATTAACAGGAAGACTGCTTCGATAGAAATTCAATTTAATGTTAATACAACCAACTGTAATCCAAATGATGATGGCATGAGTATAATCAGGGATTACGTTGCACCGATGAGGGTTGGTGGTTCCATATTATGAGGATAGAACATCCTTGAACAGTTGTTGGTGCCTCATCGTGATAAATGATCCAAACTCAGATATCTGTGTAGCCACAATGGTTTGTGTAATTTTTTTTCCCTTCAGTGCTTGTGAACTAGTCACTGAGAAAGTGACACATTTTCATGCTAACTGTCTTGCAGATTAGCATTAACAGGCTGCAAAACAGATCATGTCTGGACGACACATAAACCATCTGTTTGCCCTCCTGAGTAAGATATGTTTTATCTGCACATGCTGTCGTGCGAACCGTAACCACAACAGACCTACAACGTAACCTACACTAGGAGCGGCTTTATCGCAGCCTCATGTCCAACAGGGCTGAATATTTTATCCACTGCTAATGAACTAAGCCTTTTGGGTGAAATTGTGACCTAAGTACTGTACAAAGGATCAGCCAAGGCCACAGAGTGTTCTCGTTGTCGTTCCAGCCTTTGCAGCAGGTACTGAGTTATATGCAGGATGAAACGCGGTGTGTACATCAAAAGTAGTTCATCTGTATGATAGCTCTGTTTGTACACAACTGCTGTCCAATGGAGCCATAGCAAGGATACGTATAGTTGTTGGTCCATCCATACGGTGATTTATTTGTCCAACTGTGTGCTGTAAGCTAACATTAATGAAAACAATCCCGGAAGCGCAGAGGGCCAGCAGTTGCAGCATTTATTTATGGTCAGTGTAATTTTACTTGGAATGTGAGGATTTGAGATATAAAAAAGCATACATTCTGGTGTTGAAGTCTGTTTCTCTACAACAATATAAGCTTGAGAGAGTAAAATGTAGGTTTTTGGTTTATGTATCTTTAATCTCTTGTGTTTATCATACATTCTTTTTGATAACTTTTCTCCGAGACGGTGTAATACTCCCACACAGTCGAAATATTCTTTAACTTTTCTTTGTGCACACGTGTGCAAGAGGTCATGCAAGATTTGTGTCCAACCAGTGGCTCCTTTTTCCGAATCAGCAGCTGCAGTAGCAGCATATGCTAGCTACTGTTGTCCGAGTCCGACCGCAAATAGCCAACACAACATTTAGCCCGCTCAAAATATATGTGACAAAACAGATAAACATCTGGCACTATCATTGCTGAATGTCATCTTTTTTGCCAAAAGGCTGATGGCAGTCAACACAGCAAATATGGGCCGATACCAATGTTTGGACAATGAATCGGTGTATCCCTAAATGTTATTATTATTATCATGAAGTTTTGCACTGTAATATTTTAAGGATTTCTTTTCATTCCATTTTTTTAAGGGTACGTTTAGACTACTGGCCTCACCTTATTAAACATTAGCAAGCAATACCTGATGTAATGCAAGCCCAAACAACAACAACAACAACAACAACCAGCTAGTGGATTTTTCATCTTATGTTAAGCACATTTTAGAATAGTATTATACACTGAAATATGAGCATCATCTGCACTACAATCAATTCAGTTCTGTCCCATAACACTTTTAAAACCCTGTCAGGCTTTTTTAAAACTGGAGCCAGGCTTAAAGTGCAGAGGGCCTGTTGGATATGGTTCAAACACCTGTTCCCAGCATGCCCTCTGTTCCCTCTGCCATTAAATGCTAGTTTGATTCTCATTTAATCCTATTCTCTGAAATGTATCTGTCAGTCAGAAACGTTTAAAAATCTAAAATATGTGTTACATTTTGACTGGATGATGGCTGATAAATGATAGATATATAGATGAATATAGATAGTGCTATTTAAACTAAAGTATCTATGAATACTAAATAGCATAGTTATGTATTTCCTGACAACATATACAGCGACAAAATGTCAAAAACAATTATTCAAACTAAGTCATAATCATACTATAGAAAAGTTGTTAAACAAGAGCAACTGAACTTGCTATGTTATTATATAACACACCTCAGTTTGGAGGGAAGTTCTTTTATCACCTTTCCAAGACCAAAGATGCAAGAGTGACAGTGACAGGAATGGATTTAACAGTTTAATTTCCTTTCTGCTCTAACATCTGTCCAAGGGTTAATTTAGCTGCTTATTTAATTACATTTTTAGACTTAATGCTATACTATAATACTATGGCTAACTAGCCCGACCCTGGAATACACTAACAATACTGCTCCTTCATTTCCACGTCTTCTACGTGGATCATCAGCTCCTGACTTTGTTTTGTCTGGGACATGTAGCTTCAGCCTGTCTTCAGTAACTAAGACAGGGCTTAGCAAATGGTCAATTGCAAAATATCCTGACTTCTCTACCTCCAGTACCATCAAATCCTCTTTACCTTGGTGGTTTCACACCAGGTTACACCTTCTGACTGTTTAATGGGCTATTTTATGAAAAGTTCACTTGCACACATTTATTTGTGTTTCTGGAGGGCCTACCAACAAATTACACCCCAGTCAGTTTCTAATGGGATGCCTCGGTCAAAAAACTCTTCAACAAGTCATTCAGATGTGGCTCCTCTTCCTATGTCACACTCAGGCTCATTAAAATATACCGTCCCCATCTGAGTATTTCCACCCACGACTTAAGAACTACGTTTGCAGAGGTGCTCCATATTTTATTGCAAGCGAATCAGAGTCAGTATTGACTTTTTCAGGAGGGGGTCTTAAACAGACAGGTGCTAAAAACTGAGCATTTAAGGGTGAATACAGTTATATTCAGACAGACAGTATGAGAAAAATTATAATAATAACATTAAAGCATGTTCTAGTAGAAACCCAAAATACAAGTATGAACCTGATAAAGAGCATGATACTGTATGTCCCCTTTAATACTCAATATATCTTTGAATAATCTATTCTGCCCTTTCAGTAGAACTGACAAAAGATGACGACTTAAAGAGCACATAGGAGCTTTTCTTGTTATGATACAGAGACCTCCACTGACCCTGTTGTCTTGTTAGGGCAAAGACCAGATCAGATCACAACAGTACTGGTCTTATAGAGTTTAATGGACAGAAACCTCCCCTGCACATGAATCGTGGGAAAGCTTTTTATCCAAGGGATTATCCAGGATGCTTAGGGGCGAGAAGGCTGGAGGGCATTCATCACTAATCATCTGCTCATGCTCCCCATCTCTGACTGGCTCAGTGGCTAAAGATGATCCTTACCAACTGTGTACACACACACACACACGCACACACGCACACACACACACACACTCTCTCTCTCTCTCTCTTACACACACACACACACACTCGTTCTACAGCAGAGTTATGCTTGATGCTGCTGCTCTCTAAACTAGTAGAAAGATTATGTGGGAGTTGGATGCTTGGGAAATTGAGTTCAGTGTCAGTCAAAGCCATATATCAGAAGATCCTCCTAAAAATACAATGCAGGGTTTGCCAGTGTTGACAAATTATATAGGAGCTCATGTCATGCACTCTATGGCTTATTCTTTAGCTTACAGGCTAACTATGCTCTGATTAGTAGAGAAAGTTACACGTTGAAATAAGCACAATGTAAATACAGCATTTTCTGCCATATTCAGGCTAAATGGCTATAAAATGATGACAATGTTCCGATATTTTTCCAAATTGAATGTAATGTAATGTTACATTTGTCTGTTAACAGGTGTTGAATCTTTTCCTGGCCCTGCTGCTCAGCTCCTTCAGCTCCGACAACCTCTCTGCTCCAGACGAAGACGGCGATTTGAACAACATCCAGATTGCCATCGCCCGCATCCATTCAGGTTTCTCGTGGCTCACCTCGTGCATCCTCAACCGCAGCTCAAAGCATAAGCAGAAGGCCAAAGAAGCCGATCAGGTCACCAAGCTGGTTGGAAATCACGTCGAAAGCAACGGTGGGATTTTTGGACGCTATGGAGAGAAGTACATCTTGCCAGATGGGGACAGCTACATGACAAACCCGAACTTGACTGTCATTGTTCCTATCGCACCTGGAGAGTCCGATGTGGAGTTTCTGGAGGAGGAGGAGATTTCTGAGTCTTCAGAGGATGAAGACAACAAACCGGTGAGTTTTTCACCTCCAGATATGTGTTTACACTGGAACTGAACCCTCATGGTTTACTGTAGATGATATTTTCTACCAAAATAGTTTTTGTGAAAGAAATGATCCACACCATTGCTACCGCTGTTACATCACTGCTTTGGGTGAATCCACAAGCAACATAGTCAGACATTTCACAGCAACATTGGTAAAGCAAGAATCCAAGTTAATTCACTTCTGTGTTGTATATCCTCCTTGTGTTTTACCTGAGTTCCTGTGGATTTCAAACTTTAATTTAAACTAAATTAACCATATCCAGGTTGTGTGGATTCCAGTACCTCAGCAATTGTGACCTTATTATCATAGTATAATGTTTAACAAATGTTGTTATTGGCCACCTTTCTGTCTGCCACAATAAGGCGCTGTGAACCCTAATCTCGATCAGATAGTAAGACAACAAGCATGCAGAAAAGCAGAGGTGTAAAAAATAATAAATACTGTGATACTAGTTCTAGACATAGAGCAGAGCCATCGTTAGTGTCAATCGTGACCCCTGTGTTCTTACTACAAGTCGAAATGTCTGCTGTGAAAAAGGCCTATAATCTTAGGGACTGTACGAATATTAAAAGGCTTTTTATTTTGGGAAATACAGTTATTTGCTGTCAAGATATATAGGCTACCACCTTCATGTCAGTACACTAAACATGGGGTTAGCTTTGCTTAGCACAAAAACTGGAAACCGAGGGCAACCGCTAACCTGACTCAGTCGACATGAAACACAATCTGCCTACCAGCACCGCTGCAGCTCACTAATTAACACGTAATATGTTGTTTCTTGATTCCATTCAAAAACGGAAGAGTAAAATCAACACATTATGGTCTTATGGGGTAGCCTACTGCTTAACAAGCACACGGCGGTCGATGCAGTATCAGGATTTTGTCATACCGAAGTGGCCGTGGTTTCATCTTAAATTGGTTGGAAAACGATAGCCACAGCCAAGCTAACAGTTTCCCCCTGTTTCCAGTCTTTGTGCTAAGCTCAGCTAACCGTCTCGTGGTGTTAGCTTCATACTTACAGTCTAACATTTAGAACTTCGAACTAACAGCAAGAAAGTGAATGAGCCTATTTCCCAAAATATCCAAGTATAACTTTAAAATGTTACATGCACTACTGTGATTAGCACAACTATTTAAATCTGAGAGGCAATGTGACTGGAAGAATGTGTATTATCATTTTTGTTTGGATTTTGTTTAGATCCAACAGATTAATCCCTCGGGATTAATAAAGTATCTATCTATCTATCTATCTATCTATCTATCTATCTATCTATCTATCTATCTATCTATCTATCTATCAATCATTGGCTGATTTGCGGACCTACACAACTCTCTCTAAATGTCATGGGTTTTCTCAAGCAAACCTCTCTCTCTCAGCCTCTCCTTATCAAGCTCCCTGTTTCTTCCTCTTGCCTTACTCTCAATCGCCCTTCCTGTTTCTCCTGGATTCGTCTATCTGTCAGTGTCCTGTGGGTCAGGGGCTTGTTGAGGCGGAGGGTGTGTCTCTCCTGTCCTCTCTGGCAGGCAGACAGCAGCAGGCCAGATGTGGAGCCAGGCCCTGCAGAGCAGATTAAAGTGACACAGCTGAACAGAGCCAGGCAGGGCCAGGCTGAGCTGAGCGGGGTGCAGTCTGGCGCTCTCTCTTCCTATTTCCCTGCCGTGCTCCGCTCCACACCACACTAGAATTAGGCATCAGAGAAAATGGAGAAAAAAAATAACACTCTATCAGCTTAACTGGTCATCAGCAGCTGCTTAGCCATAAAAAGAATACATTTTACATGTGTAGAGCTTTGAATACATACTAAAAATGGCAAGATTGTGGCTATTAAGAAGTTGGTAATGAATACAATGTCACTCTACACATTCTTTTTTTAATAGTTCATTTTAAAGAACAAAAAGCAATCAGCCTACATGTGCATGTATCACAACTGCATGTGGCAACAATTGTCTTAAAATATCATCATATGCGCATTTTCTCTGCTCTGTTTTCGAGCACGAACACTGGTTATGCTGGTAATCTGGTCTCTCCAGGTCTTGCGGATGCTCTTTAATGCTGGATCAGATTTTGCAGCAGTTTATAGGATTGAAGCCCCACCTCTGCCCTATAAATCGTGTTAAATATGTTGCACACAGAAATCTCATCAAAATTGTATTATGGCGCAGAAGAGATTGAAAGGCATGGAAGTGCATCTAGGTGAGCTAGCTTTTTGATGGGATGAACCCACACTGAATACCGTGCAGGAAAATGCTGCTACGCTGCCCTGTTTGGTTTAAAATGTGTAAGCATGTTTCACATATGGCCACACCTCAACCCTTGATGTCACAGTAGGTGTTTAGCCTTTGAAAGCTGATGGAAAACACTTGCAAAATCCATCCGTCTATATTCTGCTATGCATAACAACAGCATTGGTTCACACACTGTTTAATGAAAATATAAGTTAGAAATGTATTATTAACACTGAGACTTCTCACTACTCAGGAGATGATCAGCCTATCAGAAGGCAGCACGGTAGATCTGAGGAAGCCTGGAGAAGAATTGGACAATTTATCAGAGCTGGCTGAAGAGAATATGGAGCCTGAGGAGTGCTTCCCAGATTGTGAGGATTTAGAGTGTAAAATGATTAATATAAAATACAATTAAAGCTTTTTTGTATAGCATATTATCTTCATGTGGTGTAACCTGTGCTGGTTTGTTTTTGCCCTCCCGCCCAGTCTGCTTAAGGCACTGTCATTGCTGTGAAATCGATACCAGCCGCGGCCTGGGCCAGGCCTGGTGGAGGCTGAGGAAGACCTGCTACCAGATTGTGGAACACAGCTGGTTTGAGACTTTCATCATCTTCATGATCCTGCTCAGCAGTGGGGCTCTGGTATGGAAAACTCCATTTATTATTTATTATAACACTATTTATTTTGAAATTAATTAAAAAACCCAACGTTTTCAATCCTGTTTGATTTGTTGTCATTGTTATTGTTTAATATTAAATAACTTTAATAATGAGATCAGTCATAAATCCTCCTTTTTCCAACTGACTATATACAACTTACAATCCGAAGTGTTGTGGTTTCTGTTTGTAGTGTGTTTGTAGTCCGAGTAGTATTGACCAATCATGTTTGAGGCTTTGGTTGCATGCAGGTAAACAGTAGGAGAACAAAAGAGGTGGAACACATTGGCCGAAAATACAATCTAGGAACACATCGGCTATTGTCTGACGACGATTTAACTTTTTCTTAGCTTTTTTAAAAACGACCTTCATTTATATGCATATATTTGTATAAAGACTAGCCGAAAACATCGCCTCTCAACCCCAACTCCATTCTCGCGTCTCAAGATGCTAATCAGACTGTAAACAATTGACTTGTCAATGACGGATGTCTTGGCCAAGATATGTCAGACCAATAGCTGATGGGTTTAGAGATTGCCCCCATAGTTCTGAAGCTTAACGGCTGAAGTTTAATGAAAACCTTTCCACAGTGGTTTCCAGCAGCATGTTTTCTCAATGTGGTTGAAAAACTATAATGCATAATTCTCGTATCTAAAACCACTGGTTTCCATAACTTCTTAAAGTTCAACTGAAGGTACAATTATTATACAAAAAGTAAATTGTTTTGTATGTTCAACCGACAGTAGTGGTGTGGTGGTGTGATGTCCTTGTGTTTTCTCAAACAGGCATTTGAAGATATCTACATTGAGAAGAGAAAAGTCGTAAAGGTGGTGTTGGAGTACGCCGACAAGGTTTTCTCCTACATCTTTGTGCTGGAGATGTTCCTCAAGTGGATTGCATACGGCTTCAAGAAATATTTCACCAACTACTGGTGCTGGCTCGACTTTCTTATCGTGGATGTAAGCAAACATTTTGCTGTGTTTTCATTGCACTACATGAAAGGAGGCTGGTAATATAAAATAAAAATCACATTTTGAGATTGAGGTTGAAGTCTAACCCCTCTCATTGCCGCTGAATGTTGCTTTTCATGTTTTGTGGGATCTACAGGAAAGCACTTGACAATCCCTATAAGCATTAAAACAACTGGCCACCTTCATGACTAAAATCGTGCTTCCTCCACCCTCAGCTACTCCTATATAAAACAATCTCCATACAATTGTTCTACGACCTGGATCAATCAGCTACAGGCATACATATAAATCACACACTAAGTAGTTGCTACATTGTATAATTTTAGATTTGATTTTACGCCAGGATTTTACCAGACAAATTAAAATAATGCTATTAAGTAAAATGGAGGTGGCTCTGTAGTGGTCATCCAAAGTGCCCGAGTCGAGCAGTCCCTTGACTTCCTCTGATTTCACCTGCTGTTATACAGATTGCCACAGACCGCTCTATTGTTAGGGTAAGTTGTAGTTAGCAGGTCCCAGGTGAGTATGGGCTCTGGGATTGGAAACTTGCATCTGCCTCACAAATTGCTTCTGTGTTTCTTCACTCGTAAGTGCTTTCTGTTGTGATATCAAAAGCCACTGTCGTGTTTCCAGAGGCACTTCTTATGAAATGCGCTAAAAATGTAAAAAAAAACATCTGAACAGTCATTCTTTGAATCAGTTACTTCAGGACTTTGGCTTTTATATCAGAAACAAACGCAGTACCATTTACTCTAAGGTTTATCTACAGAAGATGTACTTTAAACAGCATATTAAACCTATAAAAACGTTTCTTAACAGACATTTTTGTCAATTTAGAAATGCACCGGTTGAGCTCGTCTAAACTGTTGTTTCTAATTTATGTGCTGAGTGTTATTTGTTATGTCTGTTTAGAAGAAAAGACAAATCCTGTTGATCCTAGTAACTACCTAACTTTCGTTTTCTCTCTATGAAAACTACAACCTTACTTTCTCTTACAATGTTTATAATATTTTTCCGTCCATACTTTCTTGGAGCCAAAGACTTCTCTTGTCCCGAGAATAAATTTTGAGTATCTTCTTTAGATATATTGGACAAACACATGTGTAAATAGACTTTTATAAAGAAATTCAGACCAATGGGACCTTATTAGTCCTAAATTATTTTTTAATTAACTTTTTGGATGAATTGGATGCAAATTGGGAGAAAACAAATTGGCAAAGATAGATATAAATTCTTTATAAAACTCACTCTATTTGATATATATTCATATTCTATATGCATATATAGCTGAGTATGCATTCATGGACACCATTTGTCCCTATGTGCATACTTGTCTGTGTTTTGTCATCATCAATCATGACATTAAATTTATTTCATTTATATCATGCCATTTTCATTCATAGCCGTCATCCACGGGCCATTCAACAGCGGAATACCATTTTGTTTTGTCCGTTTTGGATGTAGAATAGAGTGGAAGTCTAAATTTGCTAAAATATTACACAACAACCAAACCAAATCTAAATCTCAAAAATTAAGTCATTGTGTTCCTAACTGTGGAATGTCCCAAAATACACAAAAACTCAAAATAATAATAATATTTTTTTTAAACGGCTCTTGAAATGTTTTCTACTTGTCTTTTATGGTCTTTTATTATATAATTTCAAAAGTTATATAATTGTTTCGACAAATATATGCAGTTCTTCGACTAATGTGCTGATAAAACTGTGTGTGCTTTATTCAGTGCTATTTACAATGTTTTTGTTTTTCCTCTTATAAAAAACCATATTACTACATTACCACCAGGTTTAAAGGTTTAAACATGAACAAGTATTGACATACATATTTAAATCCATTTTATGATTCTCACAGTATACACGTCTTTCTGTACTCCACATAGGTGTCCTTGATAAGCCTGGTAGCTAATTCACTGGGATATTCCGACTTTGCTGCGATCAAGTCCCTGAGGACTCTGCGGGCTTTGAGACCTCTCAGAGCTCTGTCCAGATTTGAGGGCATGCGGGTGAGAAATGTGTTTTCTGAACTACACTGATGTAACATATCCATATATAAAACAGAGTTTCTGTTTTAGTACTTTATGAATAAATGTCTGGATTATTACCTCCACCATGGAGGGTATGTTTTCACTCTAGTTTGTCCATTGTTCTGTCTGACAACTGGATCATCTCCAAATTATAAAAAGATTCCCATTGCATTCCCAAGTGACATAAAGTTCAGACTAAGGATGTGTTGGACTGTTTGATGAAGATAGTTGTTAGCCATGCTTGCAGGGTGGCTCTAGTGATGGCAAGGTTAGTCAGTTAATCGGTCAGTCCAACACTTTGGTCCAGACTGAAATATTTAAACCAGGGTAGCTACATTTACCAGCCAAATGCTGGTAAATTTGAATCACCAACCTGCCAAAAAAAACAATGGTAATCTATTGAGTGGTTGGTAAAAACAAATAGATGGACAAGAAAGTTCATTTTAAACCTGATTTCAACTATTCAACGGATTGCCATGAAATCTTGTACAGACCTTCATGGTGCCTAGAAGAAAAATGCTAATGACTTTGGTGATCCCCTGACTTTTCCGATCGCACAGATGCACATTTGTTGTTTTGAGTGAAATTTCTCAACTAAATACCTTGGTTTACAAAAGAAGTATTGCAAAACTAATGACATTCCCATCAGCCTCAGCTGTACTTTGTGTTTACTGCCAATTAGCAAATAGTAACAGACTGAGATAAATTAGAAACAAGCTTCATAACTAGATTATATTGCTGAATGGTTTAAAGATGTGGGCAGGGATTAAGAAACTAATAGAGATCCTCAGGACTGTGAGACTAACCTGTATTTTACCTGTTGCTCATCAGGTGGTCGTGAATGCTCTTATTGGAGCCATCCCTTCAATTATGAATGTGCTGCTCGTGTGTCTCATCTTCTGGCTCATCTTCAGCATCATGGGGGTCAACCTGTTCGCTGGCAAATTCGGGAAGTGCGTGAACAGAACAGGCTTCATCCACAGTGTCTCTGTAGTCAACAACAAGTCAGAGTGCCTCTCTTTGAATGACACCCAGTTCTACTGGACAAAAGTGAAGGTTAACTTCGACAACGTGGGACTTGGCTACCTTTCCCTTCTGCAAGTGGTATGTTTTTTTGTGCTGCAATGTATGGAAGTTTATCAAATTCAAACACGCTTTCATTTGAGGAATCATGTAGGGCTGTACCCAAATCAGATTTATTTTTTTTTTATTCGGATTTGTCTGTTCAATACAAAGATTCGAAAGATTAGTTTTTTTCAACTCGGTGGGTCAGGAACGACGCATTTCCTCCCAAGCGGTGCGCCGCAACTGGCTGTAGGCCGATGTGTAGAGGCGTGAAGGTTGTTCGCAATCTGGCAGCAATGTCAGCAACCCACCTGACCTGTCTTAAAACACAGACCCCGTCTCGTTTACCATTCTTTGTGCGTGACCTTTTGCCGTGCCATCGCCATTCATGTCTATAGCCTACAACCACCTGTGGGAAACACTGTTCACATGAATTTTGCAAGGCTGCTCGCCCTTCTAGAATAGTAAAATATAATGTAATGCACAATGACAAAATAAATAAAACAAAAAAACTAAGGCTCGACTTGAAGAATTTCAATTTGACTGACGGATGATTCGACTCATCGACATTTAGGGTCAACCTTAGAATCATGTTGTTTTTGTGTCATGAAAAGTTAATGTGATCATTATAACAGTTGAGGCAATTTTTGTAATGTTTTTCTATTGACAAAGTCAATGATTCACAATGTATTGCAGGGCCCAGACAGTAATGCTGTGTAATATTGTATTGTATTATAGGCTACATTTAAAGGATGGATGGAAATCATGCATGCAGCTGTTGATTCCAGAGGAGTAAGTATTTCTATCTACTTCCAGGGCCTTCATCATAAACATGTTACAATAGCCTGCTGACATTTAAAACTGTTTGCTTTCAGGTGGAGGAACAACCCATCAGAGAAATCAACCTCTACATGTACCTTTACTTTGTCGTCTTCATCATATTCGGCTCCTTCTTCACCCTCAATCTCTTCATCGGTGTCATTATTGACAATTTCAATCAGCAGAAAAGAAAGATGAGTATTGGCAACACTTGCCCAGATCGCTTGGTATTTGCAAATTATTCTGTACAAGATAGATGCAATTTAGCCACTCAGTCACAAAGAATTATACAGATTTAAATATCTTACATATTTCATTATCAAGGCAAAACCCAATATGAAGAATTGTGTGCAAACACTAACTGACCCAGTTTAGAAGGAAATATCTTGTTTCGCCATCTTCTGTTGATCACTAAACAATTATTTTAACATGTGTCTGTAAAAATAATGTTAGATGTTTTTGCTTATACTTAGGTGGACAGGATATCTTCATGACTGAAGAACAGAAGAAGTACTACAACGCTATGAAGAAGTTAGGATCTAAAAAGCCTCAAAAGCCAATACCAAGGCCTACGGTAAAATCAAATAATTCACACTTTTCAGACATTGACATTTTATGTTGTATTAATAACTTCCAAACATATGCATATCAGATTTTTTGATTTGATATCAGCCTGCCCGTAACATTCTTGGTAATATTGTACTAATAATTGCCATTTGTAATTCCCAATCCTAGAACATTCTCCAAGCCTTCTTCTTCGATCTTGTGTCCAAGCAAGCCTTTGACATCATGATCATGATGCTCATCATCATCAACATGGTGACCATGATGGTGGAAACCGACGAGCAGTCAGAGCGCATGGAGTCCATCCTCAACAAGATCAACCTGGTCTTCATTGTGATCTTCACCACCGAATGCCTGATCAAGATCTTTGCCCTCCGTTGTTATTTCTTCACAGTTGCATGGAACATCTTTGACTTTGTGGTGATAATTCTCTCCATTGTGGGTAAGTATAGACACTAAAAAGAGATACACTTTGATCTATTGCCTCCGCCAAGGGCGTTATATCTTTCAGTACCATTGGTTTAACTGTTGTTTGGTAGCAGAATATCTTAACACTGTCAAATTTTATTTTTTATTTTTTGCTATTTTCTCTTGGACTTCTGTACATCCTTCAATGACAGAATTCTGGCAGATGTATCCACATCCAGGTGCAGAATAAAATCTCTAAACATTTCTATTATTCAAATGCAGCCTTGACAAAGGCTTTGTAGTTTATTCTTTATTTCCGTCCGTCGTTCCTTTAATGTTAATTCTGGGATGTGACTTTTTGGCATAAAAGATAGACTTCTGGCTACTGTTCAACAAATTACAATATGTAGGAAAGTCTTAAAGCAAACTAAATCATTTTATTTTTTTAACCATTGGGAGGCAGTGGAACAAGCTATAAATATAACAGAGGTATTATCACCTTATAGAGTTCTTATGGCTAACATTTTAACAAACAGTTTTCTATTTACGCATCCAGTAGACATTAGCACTTACTTATTGTTGTGCTCTGACCACCTGGTGAATATAAATCCAGTATTCACTCTTCTTTTAGCTCTGTTTTGGTTTCCATCAACTTCTGAGGAAAATATATGGCTCTTTGTGCTCCACTATGTTAACCAAGTAGAAGCTAGCTTGGTCTGACATTTGGTGCTGGACAGGTAGAATACAGTGGGTTTAGTAGAAGTTTGCTTCCTGCTGAGGCTACGAAACGAGGTTGTTGAGAGCGGTGAGAGTGGCCCGAAACAGTAACGTTTTGAGCTGAGGGGAGCTGCAGAGATTTTTTTTTGGGGTGTTTTTTTGTGGGTTTGTCACTATGACCGACCCCTTTCACATAACACATAGTAATTTGATCCATTGTAAATATAAACATTTTGATAAGTGAAGCTTTAAGTATATTTAAGTGCATCATTGTGCAATAAGATCAACCTGCTCTTGCCTTGTCTTTCTCTCGTTTCAGGGATTGTTCTTGCAGACATCATTGAGAAGTACTTTGTGTCTCCGACCCTGTTTCGAGTCATCAGACTGGCAAGGATAGGACGTGTACTTCGACTTATACGCGCAGCCAAAGGAATAAGGACTCTACTGTTTGCCTTAATGATGTCCATGCCAGCACTGTTCAACATTGGCCTCCTGCTTTTCCTCGTCATGTTCATCTATGCCATCTTCGGTATGGCAAACTTTGCCTACGTGAAAAAACAAGATGGGATTGACGACATGTTTAACTTTGAGACCTTTGGGAATAGTATGATCTGCCTTTTTCAGATCAGCACCTCGGCAGGCTGGGACAATCTCCTGAGTCCTATAATGGCCAACTCCCCAGAGGAGTGCGACCTTTACTTTGTGAATACTGGCACTAACACCCGGGGTAACTGTGGCAGCCCCTCCATGGGCATTGCTTTCTTTGTCAGTTACATAATCATTTCTTTCCTCATTGTGGTAAATATGTATATAGCTATCATTCTGGAGAACTTCAGCGTTGCCACAGAGGAGAGTACAGAGCCACTGAGCGAGGATGACTTTGAAATGTTTTATGAGGTTTGGGAGAAGTTTGATTCTGAGGCCACGCAGTTCATTGAGTTTTCCATGCTGTCAATCTTCGCTGACACTTTGTCGGAGCCACTGCGCATAGCCAAGCCCAACAGGATCAAGCTGATATCCATGGACCTTCCCATGGTCAGCGGGGATCGGATCCATTGCCTGGACATCCTCTTTGCCTTCACAAAGCGTGTCCTGGGAGAGTCGGGTGAGATGGACGCTCTCAAGCAGCAAATGGAAGAGAAGTTTATGATGACCAACCCCTCCAAGATTTCCCACGAGCCCATCACTTCCACACTGCGCCGCAAACTGGAAGAGGTGTCCGCGATCATCATCCAGAGGTGTTACAGGAGGCATCTGGTGCGCCGGCAGATGAAGCAGGCATCCTACCTCTACAGACAAATGAACTACGAGACTGTAGTGGATGTAGAGAATGCTCCAGCAACGGAGGGGCTGATAGCCTCCATGATGCAGCACTATGGGCTTATCGGGGTGGAGATTGAACAGACAACAGAGGACACTCTAATGTCCTCACCACCATCTTATGAAAGTGTGACCCGGGCAGCCAGCGAGCTCTCTGAAGTTGTCAGATCTATATCCAGAGACTCTGAACTCGGGGAGCCTGATGAAAACTATGAGGAAACTTTCCTTTGAGACTCGATTGTGTGGAGAGTGTTCGTGTGGATTTTGTCTGTTTTGTTTACAGCAGAGAGTATAGCTAAAAATAACTCATGGTCAAAGAGATGAAACTTTTTTATATATTAGTAGATGCCGAGGATATATGCAATATTTTTAAGTAACTCAGTCTCTGTTTAAATTGAACAACCCAGAAGTCAATTTTGTGACACATTCACAACCTCCATAAGAGGAAGTTATACTTGTCCTCACACCATCTAAAAAATATACATTTGGCAGATTAAATTAAGTTTAAAACATAAAGATAGAAATCATCCACTTTCAATATGAATAACACATGGGCTTACATGTGTTCGCTACATTCACTCAAAACACCATATGGTCTGCAGTTCATTTTTTACATATCAGTAAACACAGAACATCAACTTCAACAGAGGAACCTTTGTCAATATTAAATTCTTATTTATCATTTTCATTAAGCACAACTTGCAGCAAAATGTTAGATTTCTTCACACATTATACATGCTTTATGCGCAACAAGCACTTGCTAAATGTTTCATAGGCCAAATGGCTCATGTCGTCTTTTTTGGACCTGTGTTATTTGTCCAAGTTCATCATTTTTGCCAACCCTTGAAATTGTTGTCCTTTGAAATTTGTATCTGAAATAAAATATCACCTCAAGGCCAAGGAAGGGCAAGACACTAAAGGGACAAATAAAATGCAGTTCAGCTAATTTACCAAGACAGAAGGAGACACGGACATACACAGTAGGCTACCCTGCAAAACAAGATAAACAAACAAACAAAGTTATAAAGAGGCCTCTAAAGAAATTATTTTCATAGGCAAAAGTAGCTAACAAGTTAAAGTAGCCGACTATCTAAAGTAGCTAATAAACTAAAGTAGCTAACACACTAAAGTAGCTAACAATCTAAAGTAGCTAACAACCTAAAGTAGCTAACAACCTAAAGTAGCTAATGATCTAAAATAGCTAACAAACTAAAGTAGCTAATGATCTAAAGTAGCTTACGATCTAAAGTAGCTAACGATCTAAAGTAGCTAACAATCTAAAGTAGCTAACGATCTAAAGTAGCTAACAAACTAAAGTAGCTAACAAACAACACAATTCAGATAACATTAACAGCAGTTCTTACAGAAAACAACATTTGAAAGTTTGTAAGAACAGATTTGAGCAGTTGACAGACAATTATGTATTTTCACATTTTCTACAAATGCAATATATTTTGTAGGCCTACGCATGTTCAACATGTTTTAATATTGATACAAATTCCACTGCAGAGGCTCTGAGTTTTTGAAAGACAACATAGCCTACTGCAGCCATGCAGTTCCTAAACCTACAACCGGCTAGCTAAAAGCAAATTGACAATATTGAACAGCACTCAATTCCTACCAAACATTTCCTAGTAAGTTAATACACTGTAGCTAGTGGGCTATATTGTTAACTAATGTTGACATGAGGAGTGAATTTGCATTAATTCAGCTGCTATGAAGCTCTTATTCAGGTGTTACTAATATGATTTTAACCAAAGCTAACATTGGCCCATAACATTTTCCAATTTTAATTTTTTTATTTAACGTGAAACATAGGCTATAACTAATTGTAAGTCAGAATTATGAATTTACAGTAATTTCAGTATTTATTTATTTATGAGTCAATGCAATTAATCCCTTGATATGCACTTTCATGAATGAAGGTGCTTTGTACTGTATGTGATGATAGAGATATGGCTCCTGGTTAAAATAGCATCAAGTGTATTCAGGTCATGTTACAAATTCATTAGGAAAAGCACAATTTCCTATTATTATTAATAATAATAATATTATTATACAGTGTATGTACTACTATTAATATGAAGAAACATACTGAAATTGTTTTTATGTGGAAAAACTACAATTTCTAATTAATTTTTCAAATATAGCACATTACAAGTTGAACTTGTATCGATTACAAAGAAGAGCTGTGTACTAATAATCCCTGAATTATGTGCCTGATTTTGATTGTCGCCCGCACACTTCTCTGAATCTCTTTTGGCCATTTAATTTGATTTGATGGATGTGGATTGGAAGAGCATGAATGCACTGAAAGCTCATTTTGTAATTAACTATGTAAAGTACTTTGAGGCTGTGTAATGTATGTAAAGCTGATTTTTACCTATTTTTTGTAATTTATTTATATTGAAAGACCATTTCAGTGACTCTCATGACGGCCATAACAAGATATGATAAAATTATACATTTTACTGTGTTCATTTTTATATAAAAGACTTTCCTTGAGAACCTGATTGTCTGTATTGCATTTAGGTTGATCGTTTCATGGATTGTTACAATTGTAATAAAACTCTTTTCCATATTTGTGGGTTTTCCAACTCTCGTTACAGTTCACATAGTTGGATGACACGTGTTTTGGATTATTCTGAAAAAAACAAAACACTTAGCCATTAATTTATTTTAACATTTAACATGTGTATATATGCTTGTGAATATACTTAGCTGTGACAAAAAAACAAAAGCAAAATTCAAAAGGTGTCTCTCCATTTTCACATGAGGAACCAGTTAGCTGATTTGACCTCATTACAAGGCAGGCGCTGTTAAATCTCTCTCTGAGTCCATGTGTATAAAAAACAGGACAGATGTGCACAAACCTCTGCATCTCAATAGCTGTCAGTCTCTGTGAGTGTATTGCCCTTTAAAGCTTGAATTTGTTTATAATACCTCCATAAATGCAGTACAACGACATAGCCGGGACGATCTGTGCGGATTGATATGTTAACGAGTAGAGGCTCACACGCAAAGAAATACGATGCAGTAATGCTGCTGCATGGTTAACCAGCATAATATCTAGTGCATTTGTGCAAAAAACAAAAATAAATAATGCATAGCCATAAAAAAAGTCAGTAGAATTAAGAAATGTTTTTTCATGTTTTGATTTCAGTGCCGAATTCAAGTTGAACACTCCCACATTTTCAGTTTAGAAAAAAATCATCAAGGGTGCCAATTTGGATTTAGCCCCAAAGAGATTTCCTCTCTCTGGTTGTCGGGGTGGTCAAATCCAACTCTGACCAGCTGGGATAGAGGGATAATCTGTGTGTAAAAAAAATCACTTGTTTTAATTACACACTCATAGAACCACAAATGCACGCACACTCTCTCTCTCTCTCTTTCACACACACACACACACACACACACACACACACACACACAAATACAGTACACATGTGGACATACTTGCATTAACACAACTACCAAACACACACACTATACTTCTGCCATCCATCCTCATAATAGACAGATGCTTACTTTGAATTTAATTTGGGTTTGTGCATGAAGTGCCAGAAAAATGTGACTTGACTAAATGTGACTTGGTAATTGATCTGATTTTTAAGCGTTTGGACATGTGGCGGAGATTAAAGCTTCATCAGAGAGAGCAAACATTTAAAAAAAGATTAAAAAGGCACTATGTCTAATTACAAAATGCACCAGCGCACAGTAAAACACAGCAATGTCAATGTAATGCATTACAAATAGTCTACATATAATGTAGACATGCTAAACTCTAATACGAAAGACATTTGATGAATTGCATGTTCTATGTATTCAAATAACATTTATTTAAATTGAGGATCATGAGTGTCGAGTCATCAGTCAAAAAGGTCAATGATAATGTAATTTTTTTTTTTATGTATTTCTCGACATGATGATGTCATCGTCTTTAAATCTGTCCACCACTGAAGTGAATTTTAACAAGTGAAATATGTATAAACTACTCAAAGTCCTAATAGATTTGGTTGTTATTATTGTTATTATTTAAGGACTTTATTAATAAGAAACGTTTCCAGTAAACAATAAAGTAGTTTCTGAGGTTTTAAGGGGAAGCAGGAATCGCCATGTTTTTTATGAATCTCTGACTTTATTTTCTTCCATTTATGGTTTATAGTGTTTTTCATGGAAGCCTATTTATGCCAAAAGAACGAAAAGATATAAAAAGTTAGATATGATTTTTCTTTTTTGTAAAAGTTGTGGTGAGTCAAATATTTGTCTCACCTCCTCATATTTGTTACTTAAAACTGATGTTATCATCTTTTAAGTTAAGATACTGGTTAGCAAACAGCCCATGCACATTCCTGCAGAGCAACATTGACGTTAATTTGGAGTCATGCTTTTGACCATTACAGGTCATTCAGCAGACGCTCTTATCCAGAGCGACTTACAGTGAACTAACTACAGGGACAGTCTCCCTGGAGCAACTCAGGGTTAAGTACCTTGCTCAGCGGCACAATGTGGCAGCCCTGGTATTGAACTCACAACCATCTGGTGTTTTATTTGGAAGCCGTACAACTAGACCACTAGTTTCAAGTTTCAAGACTACGTAAGTCGTATTAATACCGAAATAATAAAAAGGAAATGACCTTGTTGTCCTCAGTGGTAGCTAAAGCTCTGCTCACCACTGTGCCTAAAGTTCATGATGGTTTGCTTGCTTTGTATCTTCTTGTGATGGAAGTGCAATACATTCAAAATGGCTAGTGATTAAGACACTATATATAAGGTTTATTAGCTACCTTTACTCAAATTTAAATTCAACGTTACACTTAGCCTGCCCTATGTATCAGCTGTTAGCAACATAGTTGCAAAGTATTAGCGCTGTAATGCTGGTTGGCTGTTGGTGGTGACAAAGTAAAAATCGAGGTTGGCCTCACAAAAAGGGCTGAGAATCCAAAAAAAGAAGAGTAGAGGAAATAGCCTTTTTAAGTACAAGAGGGCCCTTCTGTCGCTCAACAGGCAATGCAGGGATTTACTAGGTGTCATGGGAGCTAACGCTGCCCAGATGGTCTGATGAGGCACTATCTAATTACTTTTCCCATGGTTCCTCTTTTTCTGATGAATACTTAATGTTAGAAAGCCTTCACTGCCACCACCAGGCGATTCATGCAACTACTGTAGCTCCAGATACTCGAGCTGATGAGTAAATCTGGAGGGAGGGACAACACAGAAGCCAACAACATGACATACTTATGTTTAACTGGAGAGCATGTGTGGAGATTTTTGAGGCCAAAATAAGCTTTTGACATTTAGACTTTAGGTACGTTTACTTTTAGAACAGATATAGATCCACTGCATAATTGATTTAAAAACGAATCACACAAACATTTATGTATCTTTGTGGATTTACTATGGTTTTTATGATTTTCCTGCTCTATTCTCTGTGTACTGATTTGTTTGATCACAGGCTTTGCATCAGTCCCACAGATCAACAGGTCAAATGTACTTGATTTGCTTTGTTTACATGAGCATTAGTTCAATGATGCTCAGAGAGGCTCGGAAACAGGTTGATTTTATATGTGCATAATATTACGGTTACATTACAATAGGCCTGCATTAGGTGTTCTCATGACGGTAAGATATTTTTATTAAGAATGTAAAAGAAACAGCTTTTGCTTCAATAATCTCTAGACCAGGGGTGTCAAACATGCGGCCCGGGGGCCAAAACCGGCCCGCCAGAG
Organism: Cottoperca gobio; assembly: GCF_900634415.1. Taxonomy (NCBI): domain Eukaryota; kingdom Metazoa; phylum Chordata; class Actinopteri; order Perciformes; family Bovichtidae; genus Cottoperca; species Cottoperca gobio. The sequence goes on from NC_041371.1 coordinate 18,863,610, forward strand.
GGTCCAATCCAGGCCACGGAATGACTTTGCAAAGTGTAAAAATGTGTTGTTTTGATCATAAAGTAAAATACTGTTCCAGATACCTGTGACGAAATGGTTTGTGCCTTTGTAGATACACTGAGATCTATAAGTTGTAATATGGGTAAATGATAAACTGAGGCATAATGTTGTTGAAATTGCACCTTCTTTTCTTAAGAAATGTCAGGTTGTTCATAATGTTTTGTATAAAGATAGTTCATTAAATTTGAACATTTTCAGAATGTACTTGTACTTTTTTGCACTAAAACGAAGGGAAAAATTTGGAGTTGTTGTTATTTATAGGTTATTATGCTGTGATTTTACTGGTCTGGCCCACTTGAGATCAAATTTTGCTGCATGTGGCCCCTGAACTAAAATGAGTTTGATACTCCTGTCATAAACTGTGTCACACTAAAATCAAAAGAAGTGAACATTTCTCCTCAACCACTTTAAAGCACTGGATTTGTCATATCAGAGGGCTATAGATCAGAAGATCAATAATAAAAACAAATAAATAAACCATTTTCTAAAAATCAACTGTTTAGATTAGAATTATTTAAGTTTATATTTAAGCTTTCATTTTGTTCAACAGAGGTACAGAGGATTTTTGAACAGTCACAAGATGGATGAGCTATGTGACTATTTAAAGTCACGACATGTGCCTGAGGAAGACATACAGCGAATGGAGCAGGAGAAGGTAGTTTATATAGGAAATGCTTAATTTTCACATTTTACAGATAAACAGATTAAAAAGCCCTACACTTTGGAAGAGCTTTGTAAATAATATCCGGTGCTGTATATGCAGGTTTTTCATTGTTGTAATTTTTTCACTTGACCTAAAAATTCTTGAAATATTTTTTAATTTTAGATTGATTCCAGTGTCATACATCTCATGACAGATGACCAGCTGAGAGAGTATCTGCCATCCTATGGTAATCGATTGGCTGTTTTTGGATACTGCAGACGGAAGGAAAGAGAACCCAGCAAGACAAAGTTTTTTGAGCGACTTAGAGGAAGGCTCTCAAGAAACAAACATGATCATGTATCTGAAAGAGAGCATCAAACTCCTCCAAAGAATGCTAAGAAGAATCAAAGAAAAATTTAACTTGGATGGATGCATTTCAGAGAAGGGGAATTTGTCCAGGTACGCACCAAAAAGGGTGGGGGAACCAGAAAAGAGAGTGCAATGATGCACAGTAAAAAAAAAGAACCCAATTGAAAAGGCTGTGCAGTTGTTTTTTCCAGATGAAAGAAATGCAGAGGGGAACCTTACTGATTTTGACATTGATTTAACTGACTTTCAGCAGCATTCATTAGAGGATAATATCAGTCAGGGAACTGTATGAAAAGATAAAATTACAACCAAGAAGAGAGACATTGCCTGTGACATAAATCTGGTGGAAGACAATAGTGATGCAACTGCTCAAGAAGGTGAAAAGACACATGACGGACCAGACATGTATATCTTCTCTGGCAGACACATCTGCAACAGACGATGTGGAGATAAATACTTCAGATGTCATTTTTGTTGGAAACAGCACCATTTCTGCAAATGCAAGCAGTGGCAGTGTTTCCATTTACACCACAGTCAACTCCACTGATGCGTCTAGTTTGCCAGAACATGAAACATTGCTTCATGTTGGTGCTCTAGAGGATAGTGGATTTGTATTGGTGTAGACTTTGCACTTATTTAAAAACTAAAACGTTACAACTACATCTAGCAAAACCGATGGAAACTAGTTATTAGGGATGGGCACAAGTAGTTCATTCCAAGGTCGAGGGCTGCATTAATTCCTTCTAAATCTATTTTTAGAACGCAACAAATCTGTCTGCATGAATAAGGATGCACAGCAATATTGCCTACCAAACGCTTAATGCTTATTCTCAATCAAAACACAGTCACAGTTACCATATGATATTAACCATTTATTTTTCACTACTTCAAAACACTTTTTCACCAAAAAAGTAAGGCGGGTCACAATGTACTTGACATGTAGCCTAGAGGTAACGGTAAAAAAATTAAAAAATACATATATAAATAAAAACGTAGCCTACATAAAAAAAAAATACTCATACTACTCGAGGAATAAATTACTAACACTCATCCTTACTAATAATATATAGCTAGCTAGCTAGCAAGCCATCAACTCAGGCTAACGTTAACGTCTGGCTGGCTGCTATTAAGTGAACTAACAGTCAACAACAACATTTCTTGACCTGAAGTCTTACCTTGTAACAATCACACAAATCAAATAGTTTTGCTCACCTTTAATTCTTCGTGGTTCTTGCTTCTTCCTCTAGTCAGGTAATTGGTAAGTTGGAATCGTTCGCGCTTCAGCCATGTGTCAGCCAGCAAGCCATAGGCGGTGTAACACTCTAAAGCAGCGGTCACTAACAGGCGGACCGCGGTCCAGGTCCGGCCCAGACGCCGACGCCGACCGATCCGGACCCGGACCTATAATCAATAAATTATTAAGGGATTTTCAATTTTGACAGGGCGCTTCTATTTTAACCGGCGCAGCTTTTTTCGTTTTTACGACACTGGTTTAGCGGTTCAGGAAACTCACAGACCAATTACATGCTAGTTAAGCCATCCCACGTGATGCTACTCAGCCAATCAAATCTGTGCATTCCAAACATTGCGACTCTGAATACAGACAGATGAGAGGCGAGAGGCACGTGACAGACGGAAAGACGAGTTAGCGATACAGGGAGAGAAGACGGAGAAAGGGGAGAAACACTGACGAAGAGACGAGTGAGCGGCAGACAGGGAGAGAACAATAACTACTCATGGCGCTCTCCAAGAAGAGAAAAGTCAACATAGCTTTCAACCCAGAATGGACTCATTCATGTTCATCCTTCCCACTGGAGCACAACACCAGCGTCTCATATGCTCAGAGACCGTGGTGCTCATTAACAGTGGTGATGTGAAACGCCACTATGAGGACAAAGCACAACGTTTTTGACCAAACAAACCCACTCAAGTCTGAACTGAGGGCACAGAAAATAAGCACTCAGAGCCCAATGTGATTTTGATTCGTGACAAATAAGCAAATAGGCCACCTGTCAGCATCATCAGAACAGTTTAACCCAGGATGTGCTAGCCTGGGTTAAACTGTTCAATTGTTAAGATGTGTTGAGACTGATTTATTCTAACACTGGTTGAGAGTTAAATCAAGATGTGAAACAGTTAAAGAAAAAGGGAAACTCAAGCTGCTGCTACACTTTATTTACATTTTCTAAGGTTAAGCACTTTATTTTAAGATGCACAATTTTTCAAAAGCTATTTTATTTACTTTCTCAATTGTATTTTTAATCGCAGCCCGAGAAGAACATTATACCTATCTACAGTAATATATATATCTGTATAGTTCAATGTTAAGTGACAATAAATATTGTTCTAAATGTTTTTAAATTGTACTTTCTTTATTAGATTTGACAGTCAGTTGTTCATTACGTGCAGACGTTGATACAGCTACTAGGCTGCTTCAATATATCTCACACTAATTCATAACGCACGTTACACATTATGATGCTCCGGACCTTTGCTTGTGGACATTTTCTCTAACTGGACCTCTCAGAATTTTAGTTGATTACCCCTGATCTAAAGGTTTGAGTCTAAAGGGTCCGACTAGAATGTTGGGGGACATCTGTTCCGCCTTTCGCGTCTGCGCCATATCGTCACAACAAAAGAACTTTTTATTATTGTACAATCTTCGTTCGTAGGGGGGGGGGGGGGCACAGGTGGGTCTAGGCTCTGTGTTAGGGGCACTGACACCATATTCCCTTTTTAAATGTAACACTTTAAAGTTTCTTTAAATATCTATCAGTTTATTTTCCAAATAGGTCACTTTTAAAGCTATTACGCCCGTTATGTCCTTGATGACCTTTCCTTCACCACACAATGTCAACATTTGTAATATGAGTATCAATATATTTCAACACATCTTAAGCACTATTTATGTAAGACAGTAATCAGTACAAATTGAGGTTTTCACTTCAACACAGTTTTATTATGGTTTATACATCACACTAACAAAGAAACGCAGTGTGGCGGTGGACTGTGGCCATAGCGCCAGGCGACACCATAAGCACAGTACCACAGTAAATAATAAAACAAACAAAAAAGGAAGTGAATTAGTAAAAGAAAGTGCCCTTCAGGCTGTTGTTTCTGTGGAAAGCAATCCAGTTTTCATACTGCTGCTCTGCTTTGCTCGTGCGCTTTTCCCTCTCCTTGTCCGCATAGTGCTGGTACTTGTCGACCCAGTGTCCAACCTTCAGTCGGTCCTGAATCCACTGCAGGGACTTGTTGACTTTTTTTTTTTCTTGAGACAAAATAAGATACAAGTTTACAATTAAATACAAACTAACTTGTTAAATACAAGGTCAGTGCAGAGGAATGGAAGGATTATGATACACACCTTTACACTTGGGGTTTGTTGTCACTGAAGTCGTTCTATTTTCAGTTGGCTCTGCTCAAACTCCTGCCTCCTCGCCATCTCCAGGTTTTCCTTTAGTGCCCTTTCTGCCTCTTGTTCTTCCTCCTCTCTGTCCCTTTTACATTGCTACATTACATTTATATCCAGCTTCCACTCCTGGGTGACTGAGTGTCCTCCTCTCCTCTGATCAGTTTTGCATATTGTTAGAGAAGAGGGACAGGTTATTACGTCACAGAAATCAAATTTGATGTGATTGTGCAGTCTCTGCTGAATGTGATATTCTTTGCCTCTATTCCGTCATGTATGTGCATATTCGAAATCCCCTAACCCTAACCTTTCTCTTGCTCTTTTGGATCTATGTCTTATATCAGTTGTCTAGTAGTCTGTTGTTGTTATGTTCTGAGAGTCCTCTTTAAAGTCTCTCACCAGATAAGTGGGAACACTATCATCATGGTAAGTATCACAAGGAAACTAATCATACCCCGCGTGCCACAACATGATCTGATTATATTGGATGATGCAGGTTCTTTCTTAGTCTCTGGTACAGGGTCATACTCACCCCTCCTGTTGAGACTCTGACCTCCTTCCACAGTCCCCTTTTAACACTTTGGGTCGGTTGATTCTTCACTGATGTTGAGACAAGTGTCCCTATGGGTACCACCTCCCTGTGTAGTCAGACTTCACCATGAAGAGGTCCAGTTTCTGCTTTTATGGAGGATCAGTGTCTCCCACAGGAGTGGGTGATATATTTAACTGTTTACAGTGTGTCGGGTGTCTTCAGGATGCTCTCTCTTTACCTCAGACTGCTGTGGGTCAATTGGACTTGAAAACAGTCCATCCCATCTTGGATAATACCAGATCTTCCTTTTGATCACCTTTTAGGGGACCAATCTCCCGGTTTCACTGGACTCTCCTCTCTTCGAGTTCTCTGCATGTGACACAACAAACAAATTTCGTAATATCTTTTCTTCTTAACAGTTATGATACTTCTTCTTCTATGTCTAATTCTAGATGCGATTGTTTGTCCATAAGTTCTCTCATAGCTGAAATATAATAAGGTTCACTGGGTGGACTTTGGCTCTCTTATGGTGGCAGAGCTCAGCCTCTTGTTCTTCCTCCTCTCTGTCCCTTTTACATTGCTGCAGGGTCTCCAGAGCGACTTTCTGTCTGCGGTTCAACTCCATTTCTCTCAGCTCAACATACATTTGCTTTCTGACCTTCAGTCTCTTCTCCTTCAGGGTCAGTTTCCTCAAGCTTTTCGCCAGCTCCATTTCCAGTAAGGAGGTGCTGGCTTACTAGGTTGCAAATGCTTATGTTCAAAATGAAACAAACTAAAACATTCCTGTCCTCTAAGGCTAGTTTTAATTCAATTTGAGCTAAAAATGAATCCTCACAGTATTTATGTGTGAAACTTGATGGTCATAATGGTCAAGAAACGGCAGGATCCAACATCACATGCCTGCTTTGTAACTGTCTGAGGCTCTGAGACCAGTCTGAGAACATCTTATGTCCTGATACCAGAGCACATCATCTCTAATTGGCCAGAAAAACCTGTTTTTGCCAACACAATTTATTGTTTTTACCAAAGCACAGTTGTCAGATCCAACATCCTGTAAAATGCCTGGGTAAGGCTCCCCATCTCTCAACCTTCTTTAAGGCATCTTCAAGTTTTGCATTTGTTGCATGAAGATCTCTGTAGACGGTCTCGCCTTCATTGTCTCCTGTTCCACAGTCCAGTCCCGTTGGAGGCGGTAATGTACCTCTAAGCTGGTTTGCCAACCGCCAATAAACACTACAGAAGAAGAAAGAAGTGCAGTCAGCCACACATCATGGGTGGCGGTGCTGTCTGTGTCTGGATTAGCTAGAAACTAATTTTCACAGATGGTCACTGCAGAAGGAATATTTTTTTAATTAGGAATCATCCCTCTGTGTCTATTCAAGCTATCAGAAGTCTTCGGGGGAATAAAATGGGTAATGTTTTGCATTTTACTTGGGTCAAGTCGGTTTGTTTTGATGCTGTTAGCTTGTCTGCTAACAGTAAATTCCTAGCTTTGACTTGTCAAACTAATCCTTCCTGGAAGTATTTTAAATAGACATAACGCGAAGGGGAGAAGCCATTGCAGTTCATACCCATCTATTTAATTGTGGGCATATAATGACAGAGGAATTACGTTTTACACGTCATTGAGAAACAGCTTTTGCCTTTTATCTCTATACCCAGTTAGTAGGTAACACATCTTAATACATACGTTAAGTGGGCTGCCGATGAAAAAGAACATTAATGCTAAAGGGCTATATTTGGTTAAGCTTCTTTTCTTATAAGACTTATTATCAGGCCAAGAAAACTTACATTATATACTCAATATACATTAACAATAATAAACTAACGCTACATGCAGTATTTGCTATTGTTGTCTCACTCTATGTGCTTTATATGACTGCTGCCTGATCATACAACATATTTGTGTGCAAGATAATAGGCTACTTTGTTGGTGTGTTTTTGAAGTGTGCTTAAAGAAGCCTGTGTTTTTATCACTCTCAGTACATCTCTACCAACAACCAGGAGACTATATCAGGGTGTAGATGTTTCTGTTTCTGTTGTGACAGCAAATTTGAAGTACAATAATGCTACAGTCACCCCATTGCAGAGAGTCCCCTGCCCCTGTCCTCGTTGAGGCTCCTGGTTCCACCTCTGCGGGTGATGACGGCTGTGATGTGGAAGGTGGTTCGTCTGAGGAACATCATGCATTATGGCAAAGTGGAGGAGTTTGTGTCCTTGGTAACTGAAGCCATCCCTGACATTTTGACAGACAGACAGATGAGACTGCTCACTCTGGGCTTAAGAGCAAAGGTAAGAGATTCAGATGGACGGTTTATTAACATATGTTGTTTCATTTTCAGCAGATACTAACTTAAAAAAGTAATATTTGTATCATGTCAAACCTGTTTTTTTGATGATATTTGTCTGATTTTCTTTTTAAATCAAATTTTCAAAAGGATTATATTAGTTAATTTAACTGTTCTTCAAGATTGGATTCAGCTTTATTGTAAAGCACACAGTAAGCTATTAGAGCTGCAATTAGCAGTTATTTTCTTTATTGATTAATCTACCTCAATACTACTCTATCATTTTCTCCATTAATTGTTTGGTCTTTAATATAAAAAAATGAAGGATTTAGTTTAATATGATATAAAACCAGAGAAAAGCAGGAAATCTCCACATTTGAGAGGCTGAAAACAGCATTTTAATGCAATTTTCTACATGTAATGTCAGATTTGTATAATATTGTATTATATTATACATCGGATGGCAGTTGGATGTTAGTGTTTGCAGTTCTTCACTGTGGTCTTTGTAGATACACAGGGGGATTTTTGAGTTTTCCTAACTTGTCAGTGACACTTGCTTAATGGCTTTTCCAGATGACATTACAGATGTTAACTTCTGAACAGTCAGAGGATCTCAGAGGTGTTAAAACACGCTTCCTACCGTCTAGCTCGAAACAGGTGCGAGACTTTTTCAATCATGGACATCAAAAATGTTGTCTGTTTAACAAGTGTTCTGCTTAATTCAGGTGCGTATATTTTACTTGACAGGTTCATCCAGGAAATGAAGCTCTTGAAACCAACTTTGTCAGGCTTGTTCAGAGACTCCTGGAGGACCCTAAAGGGAGAGAGCACTTCCTCAAGGTGTGTTTCTGCTCATTGTCAGTTGTGATATGAAAAGGAGCCGTTTGTTTGATTTGTCAAATGATGTAGTAACATGAGGTTTTACTCTTTGGATTGAAATGTTCCACGTCACAGAATGTGTTTCCGGTGGAGTATGGGCCTGACTTTGATACGGCTCTGGAGACGCTGGTTTGTGAGTTCTTCACCAGGCTGGATGAGTTGCTGCTTATACCAGACTTTAAGCAGGTAAAGACAACAATTTACGCCATAAAGATTGCAGTTTACAGAGATTGGTTGTTTATTTTCAGTCCATAAAAATATACTTTTTTTTCATTGATAAAGACCGCAGTGTGGATCAGTGATACACCCTCCGTGCTAGAAGAGTACATGCCGTGTGTATCCAAAGCAGATGACCTCAAAGTACTACTCAGAAGCAAGGCCCACTGTGGTAAAATGGCCAAGATGGATACCAGCGGTAAGTCAGTCTGCATGTGGATACCAGCCAGGTCTTTATGTGCATATTAGTGCTGAAACAATCTCTCAATCAAGTGATGATCAATTCATGAGATGAGTAAGATGACGATAATAGTCTAGAGCAGGGGTCTTCAACGTTTTTCGGGCCAAGGACCCCCAAACTGCGTGGTGCAGGGACCCCTTACTGTATATATTGTATAGAAGAGGCTTGAAGAGGTCTGTGCGACGGGGGCGGTGTAGTTCACCCCTCTCCATATCCTCTCCCCTGCAGTACCTCCGCGGACCCCCTGGGGGTCGTGGACCCCCCTGTTTGAAGACCTATGGTCTAGATCAGGGGTCGGGAACCTTTTTGGCTGGCAGAACCATAAAAGCCAAATATTTTTTTATGTATTTCCTTGAGAGCCATATATTTAATAAAATTGAATGTAACTGTTTCATTGAACAGGTGCTCTTTTATTAAATAAACTAAACACTTACGTTATTTATCACATTTATGTGCACAGTTTCAGTGTTTACTGCACGGGTGTCAAACTCAAGGCAATTATATCTGGCCCGCGAGAAAATATCATATGTCTGTCATAACTGGCCCGCCGGTTTTGGTAATTAAATCAATGCATGGCACAACCACGGGAAAAGACATTTGAGGAAGTATCTAAATGTGTGAATGTTTTTGGAAAGCAAAGGGAAAGACACCACAGATCTCTGGGACGAAAGTGTGGATGTGAGCTGGACTGTTTGTGCGACATAACGAAGCATCTCACTGTTAAACCTGCAGCTTCAGGGCCGTGTGATCACGGACATGTATGATGCAGTGAGAGCTTTCCAAGCCGAGCTGCCTGTGGGAGACTCTGATGCAGTGTTTCCAAACACTGACAAACCATCTCCACCATTTCCGCCCCCTACACACACCCGTGTGAACACACCTTCACCTACAGCCAGAGACAGAGTGGAGGAAAGGAGAGGGGAGAACTAAAAACAAATCCGCTGCTAAACGTTTTACTTTATAATGACACAATATAATTATTTATTACTTGTTAAAAAATGTCAGCTCAAAATTGTCTGCGAGTCATATTGCGTTATCGAAAGAGCCATAGGTTCCCGACCCCTGGTCTAGATTAATAAAAATAAATCGCTTCATCTATAAAATGTCAGAAAATAGTTTAAAAAAAATACAAAGTCCAAGGTGATGTCTTGTTTGTCAGTTCAAAACCAAAAGATATTCAGTTTAATATATGAAATCTCCATATTTGAGAGGCTGAAAACAGCAATTTTTGACATTTTTACATAAGAAATGACTTTATTGAAAGTTGTAGATTACTTTTCCATTGGTCAACTAATTGATTAGTTGACTGTTTCCAGCTTGTCAAATGTTAGGATTTTGTCTTTTTCTCTTTACGAAAAAATGCATGTTTGTAAATAATTTATTTTTGGGTCTTGGAAGAAGTTGCTCAGAAAACAAGCAATTCTAAATCTTGTGGTTGATGAAAACGGTCAATTGAAAAATTTAAATTGAAAAAATAATCAACAGATTAATTGGTTAAGACGATAGTTTTTAATATCAGTCGAAGTGCAGATATATTACAACCACTTTGAAATGTAAATGAATAATGTTTTTTATTTCTCTTTTCAAACAGTGCCCTCTCCCTCAGAGCAGCGGCTCTTCTCATCTTTATCTCTCCCTTCTTCACTGCGAGAGACCAACGGCAAAGACGTAGAATCTAACACAGAAACATTACAAAAGCAAAGAGAGTCTGAGGGGATTTCTCCTCAGGACGCAGCAGATATGGCGATTCAGGATACAAGATGGCCATCTGAGGCGGAAACAAACATTCTGGACAGCAGCAATGCAGAACAAACAACAGGGGGCGAATGCAGTGACAGCATTCCTGATGCTCACGTTGTGGAGGAGTATGATGACAGAGCATCAGACACCTGCCGATCTCCCTCTATGTCTACAGACAGTCCTTTATTGTCCAGCTCTGTGATTGACCCACCACGGCAGAGAGTTGCACAAAAATGCACTCAGTGTGGAAAGTGCTTCATCTATCTCTATGAACTCCTGGAGCATCAGAGGCTGCACACTGGAGAAAACCCTTACAAGTGCTCTCAGTGCGGGAAGGCCTTCAGGAGGACCTCTGACCTGTCATCTCACAGACGGACACAGTGCACAAAAGCAGCTTATATTTGCATCAAATGTGGGAATAGCTTTCAATCGGTACAGGAAAAATTCAGACACCTGTGTGTTCACAGTGTCAAAAGGTTTGACTGTTCTCAGTGTGGAAAAAGCTTTAAGAAAATGCACTTGCTGGGTAAGCATGAGCTGACTCACACCCAGAACCGTATCTTCACGTGCAGACAGTGTGGGGAAGTATACCCAAGTATGAGTGAGCTGAGATCCCACCAGAAGATTCATCCTCCTGAGCTGTCCAATCAATGCATGCAGTGTGGGAAATTTTTCAGCTCTGCTGCCTGTTTGACGGCCCACGAGCTGCGCCACAGGCAACAGAAAACACAGATTTGTGTGCGATGTGGCAAAGCTTTCAAGAACAAACACGACCTGAATCTTCACATGCGCAGTCACACAGGCGAGAGGCCATTTCAGTGCACGTACTGTGGCAAACGTTTCTCCGTGTCGGGAAACCTGAACATTCACATAAGGATCCACACTGGAGAGAAACCGTATCTGTGCTCTGACTGCGGAAAGGCGTTTGTTTCAGCCGGCGAGCTGCAGATACACAGACGCACCCACACGGGGGAAAAGCCATACAAGTGCACTGTATGTGGGAGGGGATTCACCATGGCGAGCAAGGTGACACTTCATATGCGCGTTCACACCGGTGAGCGCCCTTACATCTGTTCTGAATGTGGGAAAGGTTTTTCTCGTGGCAGCGAATTGAAGAAACACACCATGAACCATACGGGGGTGCGACCATATGCTTGTCAGCTGTGTGCAAAGACTTACACATGCCTCAATCACCTGAAGAGACACTTGAAAACTCACAGTGTAGTGCAAAACCAGACTGTCTAATTACATTGATTACCATATGCCATTGTATTAAATTAATGTTGTATTCTTGCAACTAGCCTGGACTAATTGACGCGTTGACTTTGTGCACTGTGGATTAGGTTTCACACTCACCCACTCTTGTAAGGATTATGTTGCAAAAGTTTGTTTTTACTGACTGATTCCTTATCCTGCGTTGTCAGAGCTGTTCTAATTGTACCCTCTACAATTACATTTAAGTGTATTACTTTTGTTCTGTGAAGCCCTGAAATGCACATTAACAGAGTCTCTAAGAAAAGGCACAACAATCAATAAATTGCAACTAGGTTATAAAATACCCTTTGTTTGCTCCTAACAACAACAGCATTTGTACTTAAATCCAACATGACACATCATGCACAATATCATGATGATCTGCACAATATCAACATTATATGTTTGTGATCTTTAAACATAATACATTGACAACTGAAAGAAATACACTAAGAAATAAAGCTCCTGTGATCCCGATAAAGGGTTTTTCTAGATTTGATTCCAATTACCTTACAATGTTTACAATGTCTCAACATTGTAAACATAAAAAACACATTTTGTTGAGTTTAAACATTACTTTAAAGATGTAGGTATTTTGATTGTGCGGAGAGGCGGTGCATCTCATTTTGACAGTACAGTGAATATCAATCTCCGCATCCGGGCTGCCCCGTAAAGCAAACCGAACCTCGCTGTTACTAACCGAGAACCAACGCTCCCCAGAATGAACAACGTGTTTCAGGAAGAAGTTGGCGCCTGAAGCCCCGTATGCGGTTAGCTAGCACGCTAACCGAAAGTATGAAAGATAGTACATTGTAATTATTTTTATTTCATCGTTATTAAAGAATTCCGAAATGAACGACGCGGGTATGTATTAGCTTGTGAAGCTTGAAAAAAACAGTTTATATATCACTTATGCGGCTAGTGGAGTAGCTAAAGCGAAGGATTAGCTGAGGCATAGCAGGCCTCGACTAATCCCTGGAACACGAATTGTTTTTCCCGATAATAAGCCGGTTTTACCAGACAACATCAGTGGCCTTGTGGCTAGTCTGGTAACGCTAGTTTACGCATAGCCTTGTGCACAAACAGAAACGATATCTATTGTTTTTAAAACGTCTTTCTACGGTTTAAGAGTTGTATTTAAATGTATCAAACGCAACCCAACTGTTGGGTCGTTGTGACTGATAGTTAGCTGAATTTAAATAAAGTGTATAACGTTATGCTAACAACGCAAACTGTTTATGCTTTTGCTACTCACTATGGGTTACCTGCTTTGCCATTTCGCGCAGTGCAATGTGTTTATTTGAGTATTTAATGACTATCCTAACGTTCAGAGCTATAACATGCAATGAGTGGTTGGCGCTGGACGTATGCACACAACCCTGGTGCGTTAGATAATGCACCCTACAGGGCTGTACTTCACACTGGCTAGTGCAACATAGGGATGATGCGAGAAGAAGGTGAACAGACTGTGCGGACTTATGTGGCTGTACTGACTTTAATGTGAGATGCTGTACAAACTAGGACATGCCTCTCCTATTAACACTGGAGTCCTAAAATATAAGTACCCAAATAAAACGTAGTATGAATGACTATTTGGATATAATAATAATAAATGATATTTGTAAAGCGCCTTTCAAAGCTAAAAGCAATCTCAAGGCGCTATATAACATTGAATGCAATCGTTCAACATCTTCTTTATGGTTAAACACAACATATGTAACATTAGAAGTGGCCCTGGGCTTATGTAACCGCAGTTACAGTGTACAAGGTCCCCACCTTGCTCTTAAGTTTGTTTGACCCAATTTATTTTCTCTTAGAAGAATTCAGTGTCCCTTTCTCCTCGCTGGCACTCCTGGTCCCACCACTTCGACTGATGTCAGCAGTAATGTGGGAAGTTGTACGCCAGCGGAACATAAAGCACTATGGGAAACTGGAGGAGTTTGTGTCCATGGTAACCGATGCAGTTCCTGAACTGATGAGTAAAAGAGAAGGGAGACTGCTCTCACTGGGCCTGAGAGCAAGGGTAAGTGTTCAAAATTGGGTGTATCCATCACGTAAATAATGAGAACTATTCATATAAGAGACTCAAGAAAAAGTATCATGTAATAATTAAAATCATGAATAAAATTTCTTCTAGACAACTCTTGAGCTGTTGCGTTCTGAACACCCTGAAGATCTCAAGGCTGTTGAGAGCCACCTCAACCGAATCCGAACTTCTTGCATTGAAGAGGTGAGTGTTTTTATTGATTGGGTGTAGAACTGAAATTTGTTAACTAATCCATTAATTGATCAGCGACTGTTTTGATAGTTGATTAATTGTTTGACTAAAATGTAAAGCAAAAATGCCAATACATTGACTGATAGTAAATTAGATATCATTGAGTTTGTTGTTTTTGGTCAGACAAACGCAGCATTCGGTCAGAAATGAATCACTTTCTGACCTCAAACCTTTCAATTTGAATTTCCAACGAGGGAATAGCCGTTATCTATCCTCTCTTAAAGCTACCAGAGTCCATTGTCATTTAACTGACTATGGATAAGTACCACATTCCCCACTTCAAACTATCCGAACTATCCCTTTAATGTTGCCTAATGAATCTTTCTGTTTTACCTCAAATATTACTTAAGTTTTCCCATTTGTTTATGATGTTTGTACTTAGACCGTATGTTCTGTCTGTTGCTGTGTATGGCTCTGGCACTGATGTGATCACAACGCATTAATTATTAAATAATTAATAACTGCTGTAAAAATACGAATTTTAGTGTGGTATGTCCCAGTATGTTTGTGATTCTATCATCTAACTGATTCTCTGTGGTTTGGAGTTTAGTTTCACTTTGTGTGAAGCTTAGTAAAGAGGTACAATTGTTGTGAAGTCTGTATTTGGTCCTACAAATGAACTGTAATTGCCAAATGTTTCTTTTAATTTCCCACAATTTTCTGTCATTTAATTGACACAAAACACTTTTGATTAAATAAGAAAATAACCAACATAATTATCAATGATGAAAATAATTTATGATCATTATATACTTTTGAAATATTGTTTTCACAATTGAATTTCCTATAAACGGCCGACTGTGTTTCGTTTTCTAACCCAGACCAATGATCCTGTAATTGAGGCCCCAGAGGCGAACTTTATGAAGCTGGTGCAAGGCCTCATTGAAGACAGTGATGGCAGAGAACACTTCCTGAAGGTAACATTTCATTTCATTGATATGTTACTCTGAATAACATGGTCAGGTAAAACTCAAATGTTATAAATCCATTAGTTTTACCTAGCAAAATGTGATTAATGAAATGTAGATATTGCCTGTCTTATGAAGGATGCTGCCGTGTGTTGAGGGTGTCTGGTTGTTTTTTCCCCATCTGACAGAATGTGTTTCCAGTGGAGTACGGCCCTGACTTCGACACAGCACTGGAGACTCTGGTTTGTGAATTCTTCACCAGACTGGAGGAGCTGCTCCCAATACCAGATTTCAAACAGGTGCAAAAAGTATTTTTAAAAGATAAGAAAAATAATGTAAAAAATTAAAGAGCTACCTGTAACGGCAGCCGGATTTACGCGATATCACAAGATCACACGAAAATTCTCTTTTCTCAAAGTTTTGCCATTTCTCCTTATTGGCTCGGGACAGAGTTTGATTGACAGATGGTTCATCCAATCATTTGAAAGTGCCTCCAAACAGTTTCCAATGATTCTCAGATGGTTCTGTGTGACAAACCATCTGGTGCCTCCTAAATTAGGAGACCTGTGGACTTTAAATAAAAAATATATATATTTTTGTGCCTCTCTTCTGTAGACTGCATCCTGGATCAGTGCTGCCCCCTCTGTACTAGAAGAGTACATGCAGTGTGTCTCAAATGGAGATGAGCTTAAATTTCTTCTCCAGAGCAAACAGTGCCACGGGAAATTGGCTAAGAGTAGCATTGGTATGTGCACAATATACATTTGATATAAACTCGTCATCATACAGTGTTTTAGTTGAAGAAGATTTGTATTAACACTTTTGTTCTCCTCATCTTTTCCCTGCAGCTCCGTTTCCGTCAGATGATCTTCTCATTCCCTCTCTGTCTCTTCCTCCATCGCTGGAAGTGGCCATCGCTTCCCACCCGAGTGCTTGTGACGATGAAAATAATGACGTTCCTCAGATTGTCATGTTCGATGAAGAACTGTCTACAAACCCTTCCACCTCAACTGACTTTCCTGAATCCCCAAAAAGGACTGACATCTCATCGTCTCCTCGCAGGAGACAGTCAGGGCTGCATAAATGCCCCGAGTGTGACAAATGTTTCAAGCACCACTCAGTCCTCATCGAACACCAGAGAGTCCACAGCGGGCTGCAGCCTTACAACTGCTCTGAGTGCGGGAGGGCTTTCAGAACAGCCACTCTGCTGGCCGGTCACAGGCTACGGAAATGCAAAAATGCTGCATATCTGTGCATTAAATGTGGGAACAGTTTTCCAACCTCACTGGACAAATTCAGACACCACTGTCCAAAACGGGGCCGTAGCTACGATTGCGGGCACTGCGGAAAAAGTTTTCAAAAGTCAAGCAGCTTAAAAGAACACCTGCTAACTCACGTCCAAAGCCGCCTTTTCAAGTGCAGTCATTGCGGGGTGGGTTTTTCAGGAATTGGTGACTTGAAGTATCATCAGCAGGTTGATCATGATAAGCCTTATCAGTGTAAGCAATGTGGAAAGAGCTTCATTTCCTCCAAGTGTCTCACCAAACATCAACAACGTCATGAGGAGGTGGGTGAAATGGAGAGCGCCAAATTAATGAGTGGAGGGAAACACAGGAAGAGCGGCTCAGCTCATCGGACTTCCTCGGCATCTATGTCCTCCAGGAAAACATCGGTCAAGGCTGTCTACGCGCGAGGACGAGTCACGCATAATTGTCCACTGTGTGGAAGGAGCTTTAAGTATCGATTTGAATTCCTCGAGCACCAGAGGTTCCACACTGCGGTGAAACCTTACAAGTGCTCGCAGTGTGGCAAAGCCTTCCGCACAGAGGCTCACCTCTCCAGGCACAGGAAGAGGAAGTGTAAAAATGCTTCCCACATTTGTACCAAGTGCGGGTGTCAGTTCAGGTCTCTCCACGAGCGGGTCAGACATCAGTGTGTCCAGCTGCTGACAAAATACGAATGTTCTCATTGTGGAAAGACCTTCAAGATGGCCCACCTGCTGAGGAACCATCAGATGAGTGAACACCAGCTTCCCTACAGCGCCAACCATCGCTTCAGGTGCAGATACTGTGATGAGACGTTCCCTGGCATCAGCGAGCTCAAGTACCATCAGAGGGTGGACCACGAGAAACCCTATCAGTGTCAGGAATGTGGCAAGTGTTTCCTGTCTGAGAAATGCCTGGCCAACCACGAGCTGCGCCACAACGACGACAGACCAGAGAGTTGTCTTGTGTGTGGCCGCGGCTTCAGAAACCGCTACGACTTGAAGCAGCACATGCGCACTCACACGGGAGAGCGACCTTACCAGTGCACTCACTGTTCACAGTGTTTCTCCACAGCAGGAGGTCTGCGGAGTCACACCAGGGTTCACACCGGCGAGAAGCCGCACGTTTGCCCAGATTGTGGTAAGGCTTTCTCCCAGATGGGTGCAATGCGCACCCACAGGCTCACCCACACGGGAGAAAGGCCATTCAAGTGCACAGTGTGTGGCAAAGGTTTTACAATGGCACACAAGGTGACCGTTCACATGCGTGTGCATACGGGAGAGCGGCCGTACGTGTGCACTCAGTGTGGGAAAGCTTTCTCAGATGGAAGTGTGCTGAAGCAGCACATGCTGAACCACTCAGGGGTGAGACCATACCACTGCCAGATCTGTCCCAAGACCTACACCTGTCTGAACCACCTGAGGAGGCACCTGAAGAGCCACTCGAACATGAGCTGAGCAGAACATTTTACACATACTGACACCGCATTTGGTAGTTAGGCTACTACAATTGCAAAGGACCAACTAAACCAAGCAATACATGAAGGGATGTCGAATAATGCTGTACAGTTGCTGTTGAAAGGAGGAAAGTTTCCTCGTCACTGTAAAGTAAATGTAGTCACATTAGCCAATTGTCAAGCACTATTTGAACATTTAAAGGAATTGCTTTACATTTTGGGAAATGCACTTATTGATGATAATTAAAATAATTGGATGAGAAAATTGATACCACTAATAGACTGTATAAAAATGGACGACATGACACCTCCCCAAAGTGAAGCCAAAACATCTCGATCGCCCCCTGGTGGCTGAATGCAATATAGGTCATAAAGCCCTCCCCCTATATGTTAGCGGAAGGGACACGGGCCAAACTTAAAAGTAAAAGTGCACGTCAGATAAATGTTGCCCAAAGATGGTTTCTGTCATGTCTATCACGCTGATGTATGTTCAAGTGTTTCTTTTTTTTTGATGAGTTTTAATTTTAATGGTTTAGTTATTTGATGCTATAACAAGGGGGTGAGACTTTCATTGACTGCTGCGCTGAGTGAAGAAGTCGCAGAGCTGGAGGCGAGAGAGCAGATGTAACTTTAGCTTTCCATGGCCGTCACAAGTCTGTGTAAAAGAATATTATGGGTAGCATGATGTCTTTCTAGACAAACAGCTACCATGGTGCTAACAAAGTAGCTCTGTGGCCGTCCTCGGCTCGTGATTGGCTCGGACGGCTTCAGCCCCCCCCCTGATCACGACTGAATCTGGCTCCAAATTATATTTTGGCTTCACTTTTGTACAGTGGGTTGAAGAGGAGACGTGTCGTCCATCTATTTATACAGTCTAAGTACCTCGCTATAGATATAGAGCTGTATCGATCGCCTCATCTAACTCGACAAGAAAGTAAATAAATGTATTTTACAAAATGTCAAACTATTTCTTTAACATCAGCACAAGCTTGTTCTTTTCCCTCATTCCCCACCAGGCTATTAATAAGCTTTTCAGTTTCTTATGCATGAATATGTTTGGATGTTATTCTGGAAAGTATTTGGGTGGTGAGATTCTGTATGTTCAGAAGCTGTAATATTGGTGAAAATATATTTTTGGAAAGGCCTCAAAAGCAATGTAATGACATGTTGGCTGTAAATATACTGGGGAGACTGTAAAAATGATGTTAATTTCAACATGACATAACTTTATTCCTGTAGCCCCCCCCCCCCCCCCCCCATTATTCACATTTGTGAATTTCAAATTAAATGACCTTGGTTATAACTTGTGCATGTTGATTAATTTACAAGCAGAGGGAAACACATGTTAGAGTTGTGAGAAAAAGTGTTTACAGAATTACATTTGCCATCAAAATAAAAGAAGGTTCCACTAGATGGCAGCAGATGACCAGTAACTATTTCCCCCTTTGCTCTGCATGCACTGAAAGGCAGTGATGAGCATAGGAATTGAAATTAAATTAATAATAAAATGAATCAAGTATTTTCTGCTTTGCTGCTGACTGGAGATGATTCTAAAGACGTCTGAGGAGACGAGATGGATAAGGGACTTTTGTAGCAGTAGTTGACCTCCCATTTCCTGTCATTATCTTAATTTGGTGGGGTTCTGAATCTTGATTAGCCAGCAATTTCCTGATGTTTTGACTGGCGCCGTGTAGTATCTGAAGTGGTTCAACCCATAACAAAGACAAGTCATCAGTTTTTGTTGCGTTTGCATGGTGCCACTTGAGCCCAGTTTAGCTTACAGTAAAGTTTGATCTGGACGACCACTGTTCCCAGTACCTTGTTTGTTAACTTGGACCAGAGGCAGATGAAGTCTTAGGTCATAGTGTAACAGGCACAGTGTGATTAATCTCTTCCATCTGGGCTCCACTGACTTTCATGTTTTTCGCTGGAAGAAAAGGGCAGTTTTTTTTACCCTCATTTCCCCCTTGTTCCTTGTGTTTCATCTCATCCGTGGTCACTTATGCATTGTAGCTTTTGAATCATTTCTCTATTAAAAAAATTAAATAGTTGCCATTCACAGGGGGATGAACCCCAAAGATGAATGTGGTGGCGTGTTAAATGTTGCAAGATGTTAAAAACCACGAGGAAAAAAGCGTTGGAGACACTGGCTGTACTCAGCACTATTCCTTCTTTCTCTCTGACTCAGAAATGCTGCTAATCTTCTCCACTGAACATCGGGATCCTGTGGAAACTCTGCATCCTGTCTGCCAACAGGCTGTGCCCAGAACATTATGCAGAACCTCTCAGCTTTAGGAAGTATGTGAGTTCTTTCTACATGTTAAGAGTTTTATCTTGACCTTTTTGAGGACATACCCCAGTTTTGTTTCCTCACGGTGATAGATAATGACTCCATAATGAGGTAATTCAGTCAACTCAATCCCACCTGCCATTTTCAAGACTGTTGAAAGATGCCTTCCTTTGAACATAATCGCCTGTGTAACTGAAAACACTCCTAAATGCTTGGTTAATGAATTCCTCCAGAATTTTATAGAGTAATGTATTCCTGATGAAGGTTGTTATTGAGACATCTCAAAATGCATGCATCACAATTTATACCACCCCAACAGCGGCCAAAAACCCAACAGATTTACAATGAGAGCTTGCTAATAAACACAGATCATTACCAGATGTCCCCGCCACTCCCCCCACCCCCTGTTTCTCCGCACAGCTTTTTCTCCCTGTAACAGTGATCTCAGTGGAAAATCTGAGTCCAGGCCAGACCTTCATTGCAGTTTGAGCATAACACACAAACGTATGTCCACAGCAACCATGCAAAATCCTCCCCCATCAACACCTTGCCAAATAAACCAGTCCCCACGCCTACACCTCTCTGCCTCTCTGCCTCAATGCACCCCGAAACTCTTTCCAAGGACCCCTCCAAGATCTGCACACAGGGAGCACTAGATGGCACTGTGTCTCTTCCTGCTTCCGAGGAAAAATGAGTAAATCCCCCCACCCTCCTCCTCCTCTTGCTTTTATGTTCAGGTCAGGTCTGGATGCCGAAGTAAACCAGATGTATTCAAACCCCACCCACCCCCGTCTTCCACAGAAAAGAGAGACTTTTACAAAAATAATACAAAATGCGTGCACGATGTGTCATCTGCTTTACATTAAGTTTGATGAAGTGACTTCAGTGTGCAACTATTCACGGTTACATGTCTTGAGTTTCTACATGGTTTATTATTAGGTATCTTATGCAGTGAAAATGAAAGCTGACATTATACATGTTCTGAAATCATTAAAACACAATCAAGATCAGTTTCTAAGCGGACTCTCTTTCCTGCTAAGGAAAGAAACGAAATCTTGATTCATATTCAGCAGATGTATTGTTTATTCCTGGTCCACTCCCTGTGGACCTTTTAAGGAAGCAGGCATATCTGGGATTTTGTGTAAACTTTTGGTCCGTGCGCATTCTAGTCTATTCCTACTAATCGTCCCCCAGTGAAAGCGCGTGAACTCTATCCTCCTCCTTCTCCTCCTCCTCCTCCTCCTCCTCCTCTCCCTCCGGTGCGCTCTGGTCCTCCTCTGCGCGCTCTGTGTCTCGCCTCGGACAAACTGCGGCGGAACGCTGGATAACCAAAAGTTTGCCGAATCGGCTTAGAAGTACCCGGTTTGGGGCCGGAGTGGTTCGGTGTTTGCTTTTCTCGGGATTGGTTTGTTGTGTCTTTTTAGTTTTTTTGCAGTTTAACCATGGAGACTCTCAGAGGTCTCCTCGCGCTGCTCTGCGTTGTCCTGGTCGGAGCGCAAACGCAGATCCAAAAAAAAAAGTTTGCGGGTAAGTTTGCCTAAAATGTGTTGTACTTTACAAGGAAATGCTCGACTAACATATGTTTATGGCATTATGTTGCTTGCAAAGTGTTTGTATGTGTTTGAATGCGACATTTCATATACTGACTATTGCCAGAGATAGTCCAGATGTTCCTTGTCTTTGGGTTACATACTTCCCGAAGAGAGAAGCCTTACAAATCAGCAGCACAGATTAAATAAGTGAAAGTAAGATCAGAATATGACAGTAGCCTAGCATACCTTGAGCAGGCCTTTGTTTGGTCCCATGGTTGTGTATTGGGCTTGAATAGTAAGAGTTGGGTGTAATTCAGGCTAAGATCTACTAGTGCTGTGGATACCAAAGTGATACATTTGGAGAAGAACCAAAGAAGCAGGTGATGACACCTCAGGCCTGCTTCCCTGCCATGGTGCTGTGCAACAGTCATAGTACACGTGAACAGTATATGCATACAGCCATGTTATGGGTGCAGGCCTGCACCTGTCTACCTGTATAAATGGATCAGGTACATGTAGGCATCCAGTGCTGCAGTAGTGATGCCTGTGCTGACATCACTTGAATTAATGGATGGATGAATGATCATAAATGCATTTTAGATGTACTGGTTCATAAACTCTTTGTTAGCGTTATGCTCGATCAATGGATGATATTTGCTGACAGCCATCTTTGTTTGTTTGTTTGTTTGTTTTGTGAGCAGATTGTCCGGTTGACCTTTTCTTTGTACTGGATACATCTGAGAGTGTCGCCCTCAGACAGAAACCTCCCAACTTTTATATTGACCAGATCATAAACTTCACCATTACCTTCATAGATGAACTCAAGGAAATGTAAGACACACACACACACACACACACACACACACACACACACACACACACACACACACACACACACACACACACACCTGCAGTGATGGAAGAAGCCTTCAGATCCCTGACTTCTAATGTTAGCAATAGCATTAAAGTCTCAAAGTGTTTAACTTCTGACTGTGCTGCAGTGAAGTACAGGTGTACTCTGGGACACTGTGACATCACAACACCTAACCACACCCACCACTGACTAAAACTTTTAACCACCGAGAAGTGAATCGTGTTTCTTCAGCCTGATGTTAAGCTTGGACTCTATATAAGAACCTTCGTTCACTGTGATGTCACCAATTGTGTTGAAGCCTTGAGTTTGCCAGGTACTGTTAGCATACAAACCAAGCAAAAGCTACTGCTAGCTTGGTTTGTAATTCACTTAAACTTTGATATTAATTGGGTGCTAATTTTGGCTAGCTAAAAAACATTCTTGGTTGTAATGTACTTGTCGATAAAAATAACCAACCGACTCCTTAGACGAGTGTCTTCTGTACAACGAGCTAAGCTAACAAGCCAGATTCCAAAACCTGCTAGTTAGTTCTAACATAAAAATGTAATAAAACTGGAATATCACTCACCAAAAAAACTGGAGGGTGGACTTCAGTCAGTCAATCAATTTATTTGTCAAAATGAAATCTTAAGGTATAACTCCAGCAGAATGTAATCCCATCAGCTGTTTCAATTTGTGCATTTTTGCTTATTCACCATGGCACACACGCCTCCTCCTTTGTTCAGTCCTCCGTTCTGTCAGATCGGTATATCGAAAAAGAGTCACCTGGTTGAAAAACGCTGTCCGGTATTCCAGGATTTTGAGTTTCAGTGTAATGAAGGACATTAAAGTTCCTGTTATCACGTTGTAGACTGATGCGGGCACAAAGGTCACCAAGCCCAACAACCAACGCCCGCACATTGGCCAGCAAGATGCCCTGCGTGCAATTTACTGCTCAGGAAGTCATAAATTCACCCCCAACAGTTGTCAACTTTGTTTGTACCAGGTTGTAAACATGTTATTTTAACTTGGGGGTCCATGGGTATTGACTCCCTTTTGGAGCCAGCCTCAAGTGGCCAATCGAGGAACTGCAGTTTTGGGCTCTTCTGCGCTGGCTTCACTCTTCAGCCCCAGAGGTTGCTCCTTGGTGTTACTATACCCTTTAGGTAAAAGTACAGAAATACTATCCACAAAATGTCAAAGGTAAAGTTTTCAATATGCAGCAGAATTGCCCCTGTTAGTGTCATAAAATGTTGACACTTTATTATTATATTGTTTTAACTACTTTATTTACTGTCTGTCAGTTTGATCTATACTAATGCATTAAATTGTATTCGCTCATCATAGGTTTTCTATGTAAAGTCTGAATCTGCAAAGTGACTAGTAACTAAAGCTGTCTAATAACTAACCAATAATAATATTTGTCCTAAAATGTAGTGGATTAGAAGTATAAAGTGCAGTACTTGAGTACTTAGTTACATTTCACCACTGCATGTCTATACCATGTTGCATATTAATGTTGTGTGGACTTCAGGGCTGTACTATTAGATGACTGTTACTCTACTTAACTCCTCTTTTTATCCAGGAACCACCAGTGTGACCGCGTCCTGACGTGGAACTCAGGAGCACTGCACTACAGTGACGATGTCAAACTTGTGCGACAGCTGAGTGACTTGAGAACTCAGCGTGATGCCCTGAAGGCTAACATCAAGGGCATCGACTACATCGGCAAGGGCACTTATACTGACTGTGCCATCAAGAAGGGCCTTGCTGAGCTGCTCATTGCGTAATAATAACGCACACTATAACACACAATAACACGCATACTTTTCAGCAGATTAAGTGATATCATTTCCGAGGGTGTATTTGTGTGTCTGCCTGCATGCAGGGGCTCCCACTACCATGAGAACAAGTACATTGTGGTAGTGACCGATGGCCATCCTATTACTGGTTACAAAGAGCCATGTGGAGGCGTGCAGGAGGCTGCTAATGAAGCCAGGCAAAATGGAGTCAAAGTGTTCGCTGTCGCCATCTCACCTGACCAGGAGGTACTAAACACACACACACACACACACACACACACACACACACACACACACACACACACACACACACACACGCACACACACGCACACACATTTGTGCTTATATAGTGGTGAGGACCAGCATAATAAATCAATTCACCAGCCCCTAACCCAAAATGTAATCACTGCAACTAAATGCACAACACCAAAACATATTTTCTCAATCAGTTTCGTTATATGAATAATGGTTCAAACTGTTTTGATTATTTCACATGCAGATTTCCTTTGTTTGTGTTTGTTTTCTGTCCTCAGTTGGGAAAAACTGATTTCACAAATTTGAATTCACCAATCAGGATTTCATCAGAATCTGATGAAAGTTGTTGGGTTGTGTGGTCACTGTCAATCAAATCTAAACAAACCACACCCACACCGTCTTGATGAAGCAGATTACTCCTCAAACATAATACATATAAATGTTTTTTCCTTTTTTACCATTAGTAGCTTATTTATTCAGGAATATTAAAAAGAGAAATACATGCTTTTAGGGGCTTTAAGATTTTATTTTTCATTCAATCCTTTATACAGAATATACATACACATGTGTTGATTGAAAGAGATATTGGTCTCTGTCCTAAATGACTGTGAAGTGGTCCCTTCCTAGTGCGACTCAAACGTAATAACGTAATGTAGTTAAATTCAAGTGAAGTGAAGCAAAGTGAGTTGAAGGTAAAGTAAATGTACCTACATTTCTTAAATGTCATTACTCTGAAGGTCTGTGTGGTTCTCACAAAGATAGAATTACAAGAACACACACACACACACACACACACACACACACACACACACACACACACACACCACTGACCGCATCATATTAATTTGAACACATAAAGTTGTGTCTTAACGTGAATAAAGTTGATATGTCTGTATATATTTCCACATTACGAGACAACATTCTGCAGGTCATATAGTTTTTTACAACCATGCATTATGTCCTTAAAGGTGACTACATTACAATGTGCAAATATAAATCTAATCACTAGATGATGGATTTAACAAGCCTTTTGTGGGTGTTTTTGATGTTCTACATAGAAATCTAACTGTAGATAATATCTGTTATATCTAATAGCAGGAAGACAAACAACATGCATACACATTGGCTCATTAGGATATGTCTAAACAGAAAACTATAATGTCACAGAAATAATCTTTTAAAGCTCAGTCGTGCTGTTGTAGCTGTCACGTGATGATGATGTTTGTATCTCATGTTTTACCAGGACACCAGGCTGTCACTCATTGCCACAAATCCAAACTACAGACAAAACTTCACTGCTGCAGACGACACCAGATCCACTAAGATGCAAACCATTCGAACCATCATTGATATGATCGTATGTATCCTCTCCCTCTCTTCTCCTCTCCTCGGCGAGCGCGAGAAATGAAGCAAGAGCAGCGAGGAGGAAGAGAGAGCGAGGGCGAAAGAGGGAGGGAGGAGAGAGAGAAGGAGAGGGGGAGAGGAGAGGAGGCGAGGAGAGCGGGAGGGAGGAGGAAGCCGGGAGACGCCAGCCCGGTGGGCCGAGTCGCCTCGGGCTCGCGGCTTCTCTGCGCGCCGCGCCGATCGGCACGGGGCGCGCCGCGCCGCGCCGGAGGCGCTCGGCGGGCGCGGAGCAGGCGCCGGCGCGGCGAGGCGACGAGAGACGCGACGCGGCCGAGAGCGAAGCGCCGAGAGGCGCGCGACAGAGCGGCGGGCGCGGGCGCGGCGCGGGCGAGGCGCTGGCAGTCGCTTGCACTGCGCGCCGAGCGGGCGCGCGGCCTGCGAGCCCGGCTCGGAGGAAGCCGCGGCGCGTCGCGTCTCTGCGACGAGACGCCGACCGGCGAGCCGCGCGGCGCGGCCCGCGAGCGCGCGCGCCGCGCGGCGCGGGCGCGAGGGACACGGCGCCGCGCCGCGCGGAGGCGGCGCCGAGGGCAGGGCCGAGAAGGAGCGGCCGGGCGCGGCACGGCGCCGCAGCCGGAGCCTGCGCGCGGGCCGCGGCCGCGGCGCGGAGGGCGCGGCGTACGGACGGAACGGCGGCGGGCGCGGCGACGGCGCCGGGCCGCGCGGAGAGGGAGGAGAGGCCGGAGGCGAGGAGAGAAGGAGAGAGGCGAGGAAAGGGAGCGAGAGGGGAGACGACGAGAGAAAGGAGAGGGAGAGAGGAGAGAGAGGAGAGGAGAGGAGCGGCGAGACGAGGGGGCGGAGAGAGAAGAGAGAGAGGAGAACGGATAAGAGAGAAGGAGAGAGAAGCGACGAGACGATAGGAAAAGAAGAGAGAGATCGAGGAACGAGAGAGAGAAGGAAGAGATGAGGTGAAGAGAAAGAGAGAGGAGCGGAGAGAGAGGCGACGAAAGAAAGAGTAGACGGGGAGAGGAGGGAGAAGGAAAGCGAAGGATAGAGGAAGCGGAGAAAGAAAATTAGGCGCGGGAGAGCTTACTAGAAGATCTAGAAGAACGCTATCTCTACGAGAAAAGAAGCGAAGAAGCTCCTCCTATTCTGTCTCTTCTCTTCTCTTCTCTTCTCTTCTCTCTCCTCTCCTCTCCTCTCCTCTCCTCTCTTCTCTTCTCTTCTCTTCTCTTCTCTTCTCCTCTGTTTAAACACAATTCAACATTTGGATTTTTAACTAACTTTCTGTTTTCTTTCCTTGTTTTCAGACAAACGAGACAAAGGATATGGTAAGATTATTACATTTCTTTAAATAATGTGTTTGCTAACTGCTTTTACATTCAGGAGTTTGCCCATAGTAGTTGTGCATACATAATTGTACTACAATATATGTGCATACATAAAAATCTTAAAGACTGGCCAACATGGCTAAAAAATGTCAACGGTAACCTAAACGCGCTAATACTCAGGAAACAAGGAGCGGTTAGCGGAGCAGCTACAGGAAGCTGAAATGAGCACATAAAAAGCAAACTGAGATTGTGGTGATATTCACTATCTTGCCTTCTTGTGTATCTCAAACAAAACCACTGCAGTTATATCTTAAATAGAGACACTGTCCTGCTTTGAAGTGTTTATAATCTTTCTTTTCTTTTTCCCCCAGTGTTGCTCTTTCGACTGCAATGTGAGTATGCTATTTATTATGTTATTACAACATAAATTCTTCTTCGACTTCAGTTTGTTTCACTTTTTGTATCTTGTTGTTTTGTCCGCAGGCTCCAGGAGGGCCTAAAGGACCAAACGGAGATCTTGGCTCTAAGGTGTGATGATATAATATGCAAGCGACCAATTTGTTGCACATGGCTGTCAGACAAATGCACCAAAATGCACAGAACTTTACATTGTCTCATCTGTTATGCCTTTCTACAGGGAGAAACAGGTCGACCAGGGATGCCTGGAGAGAAAGGAGATATTGGTGCCATGGTAGGTGATTTCCACCATCTTTACAAATTTGCATGCCAACAAAGCAATCCTCACATTTCTTTGGATTTGTCATGCAGGTTTGATGGAAGTGTCATCCAGATTATCTAATATTTCTATCTGTATGTTACAGGGCAGCGTTGGAGATCCTGGTCCAGTTGGTTACACTGGAATGAAGGTAGAGTGCACTGAAGTCCGAACCAAACATATTCTTTGTACCGGAGCATGGCCTAAAAGTGACGGGAGAGCCGTTCCAGATGTGAATCAGTGGATGCCAAAGAGATTTAGCAGTTATGGATGATACACCGTTATACTGTTACAGAGTGTCACGTTGGAATTGAATGGAGCCTAAACACATCTACACCAGGATTATCCATATTTTATGTTTTTAAAACAAATTGATATTATGTGTGTGGCGTGCTGGATTATTTACATGATATTATTGTAAGTGTTTTATTAACACGATATCAAGATTTTATTTATTACATATCATGGTTATGGTAAATACAGGTAACACCCCTAATTAATATTTTTAAGCTAAATTATTGAGTCAACATGGGCGGAACAATTGTGGAACAGCAGCAGGGTCTTTTTAAAGTCATTTATTTCCAGTGTTTTACATATTGTTCATATAACAGTCTTAAGATAAAGGTCAACTTCTCCTTGAGTTTGTTTCAATGACATTTTGCAGTCCAGTCCTCTTTTCTTGGAGGGTTTGTCCGCAGCCCTTTTTTTATCCACCTTTTTATTTTCACGTAAATGTTTGTGGCTTAGAAGCAAACTGACAACATTATTGTTCACAAACGTAAGCCTGAACGTATTTGTATCTTGGTATGTTGTTTAGCTGAGGACGATCACTGACTCCAGGTCTTTACCCGCCTCCTCTCTGATCACTTTGTGTAATGATGACAATTCTCACGTGTGTTTTTCTGTTTCCAGGGAGACCGTGGTGGCAAGGGAGGAAAGGTACTATCACAACACAAAAAATATAATTAAACAAGATTCAGTATATATTCCTGGATGGCTGAACTGTATAATTCGTGGACATGGCTGACTAACGTTGTGTGTGTTTTCTGCAGGGTGACAGAGGACACAAAGGCTTCAAGGTGAGCTCCTCTAACATCTGTCTGATCTTCAGAGGGCTGCTCCCCTCTCTGTGGCTGGTGGAATTATTATTCTTATTCTACTTCACTCACGCTTTCCATCTTCTTTTATCTCTTGCTAATTTTCAGGGAGACAAAGGTCAAAGTGGAAATGATGGAATCGATGGCCGCAAGGTGAGTTACAGACCCAAACATCCAAACATTACAGCCTCCTTCTGTCTGACTGTTCCTTTGCTGATTCGATAAAGTTGTTTGAAGATGTGTTTCTCTGGTTTTCCTCATTAGGGTGAGGATGGTTTCTCTGGTCTTCCCGGCTGTAAAGGATCTCCCGGATCAGACGTGAGTCGTTCGTCTCAATCTCAGAGTAATCCCACTGTTAGAGTCTTGCATTTTGGTGTCCACTCACTAATATCACACATTGCAGACAACCACTGGGAACCAATCCCCAGACGTTAACACAGTGACATCAGGTTTGCCGACTGCAAATAGGCACATGTGCAGGTGTTAGGTCACACAAGCTGTAGCTTTCCATTTTGGTGTCTTAAACTCTCTTTTGAATAGACGTACACACTCAAACAGTCCATTTCAGTATCTGCCTGAGGCTCAGCCACATTGTTTACAGATTTGCCATTAGCCACAGTTGCATGTTTAGGAATGCCACCCTCAATGCGGTCCTGACCAACATCCGCCCTGCGTTTGGTTCCCCCCCCCCCCCCTTAGGACCGGACTGAATGAGCCCCATGGCTCTTAATCACTGCTGCGTTTACATTCTCTGCTGTCAGATTGTTTAAATGAAGCCATATAGTCATACTGTAAACAAACACACGCATACATGTGCGCACATGCACGCGGGCCCCCGAGATTGAGCGTTGTGGCTTCAGCTGCTTGTGATCATGTACTGAGACTGTCTCTGTGTTTTCTGCTTCCAGGGCCTGCAGGGAGAGTCTGGACCAAAGGGAGACTCCGGTCCTTATGGACTGAAAGGAGGAAACGTAAGATATGAAAAGAACACTTTATTAGGTCTGTGTATGTGTCTGTGCAAGAATCTGGCGATACGATACGTGTCATGATTCAGAGTTTACAATTCATCATATTGTGATACTGTAAGCAAAGCGATAGGTAGCAAAATATTATTTTAGGAAAACTGTGATAGCATAAAGAATAAACCACCACATGCATAAAATCTGAGTAAAAAAAGTTCACTTTTTTATGTAATGATAACAGTAGGATCCGCATTTGCACTTATCACAGTCCTCACATGTCAAACATCATAGCACTACTTGTTTAGCAATCTGAGCAAAGGAATTAACATTTGCCTTCATCATTTAAGGATTTTTTAGGTAAACAAATTAAGTAAATAAAAAAATGACGGTGTTACATATATTTTTTTTGAGAATCGATACAGTATCGTGATACTCAAGCGTATCGATATTTTCTTACACCACTACTCAAAAAGCGTCTCGGTGTAACATGACATTGTGTTTCAGGGAGATCCTGGAAAAGATGGTGAACCAGGAAGGCCTGGAAACTACGGTCCACTGGGACCTGCGGTAAGTCAGTGCAGAGAGAATGATGACAAGAGACGGATCTGTAAGAAGTGTATCACACAAAGCAGGAAATATGATGAGTGTAAATATTTGTGTTGTGACAGGGTGTGGCGGGCCCTCGCGGAAACAACGGGGACAAAGGAGAGCGCGGCGACGATGTAAGCGATGAACCTCCTGACAACGACAGAAACATCAACTTTGTGATCTTTAATGGCTCGTCTTAACATCCTGCTGTGTGCGTGTGTGTGTGTTTCAGGGTGCACCTGGACAGGATGGAAATCGCGGCGAGACCGTAAATAAAATTCATATTGACTTTAAATGAGTGTGTGACAGCTGCCATATTATGCGTTAACATCTTTAAAATCCCTTGTAGGGACAATTTGGAGAGAAGGGCGAGCAAGGTTCCCGTGGAAACAGAGGCCGTAGAGGAGAATTGGTAAGTGATGATAAGGATGATGAGGGGGGAAGAAGAGCAGTCCCTCAGGGTCAGTCTGATTTCAGCACTTCTCCCTAATATTTCATGGAAAAAAGCTGTTTGGCATTTGTATCAAGTCAACTGCAACCACACTGGCCTTAATGGAAAAGTGTTTTCATAAAGTAATCCTCATGTACTCCTACTGATCTAACTTTGTTTAATACTTGGCTCTGTCTGCGTCCCTTGTCTATTGTAACTGTCTTGAACGCCTTTAGCTTTATACATTTGTTCTTTCTCTTGCCAGGGGGAGCCAGGACCCCGTGGAGAGCAGGGGCGGGAGGGCTCATCTGGCTCCAATGGAGACCCTGTAAGCCACACTCAAATATACACATGCATTTACATAGAAACACACACACGGGAGCTACAGTACCACTGTTAGTTGAGCCAGTTGTGTAGAGTTTCAGGAGGCGAATCATCCACTTTTCTCTCTGGCAGCATCCTATTTTTCCATGCCGGAGAGGAAAAGTGATGGTGGAGTTGTGCATGCTTCCTAGTGTGTGTGCACGTTTGAGCACATATTTCATGTTGAGGGGGAGAAGCTTTATTGGGCAGAAGTTTAAACAGAGGCAAACCTGGCTACTTCCCCAAAGTGCTGCCCACTCCTCCGTCTCCCCTCTTATTCTCAGTTTTCACTCCTCCTGAGAACATCAGCGCTCACTCTTTCCCCTCTGACTCAGTTCTTCTCTCCGTCCGCCCGAGCCAAAGCCTCAGTATGGTTTTTCTTAATAGGGCACTAGGCAGTGTAATAATAATAATACGCTACAACCATTAGTCGTGGTCACCTCCGTGATTTCAGAACTTTCAATGGTTCTTTTGTGCTTTCTGTTGAATGTTTAATGAATAGTAAAGAACTGAAGAATACAGAAAACACGGAATAACTGACATGTTGGGCCTACCTCATGCACTCTGGAAAAACTGTATCATTTGCACTCATTGAAAGAGCCATAGTATGATGTATAATGTGTGTACACCACTTAATTATAACATATTAGCCACTGTCTTAACTTGAGTCAGATGAGAAAAGCAATATTAATGTAAACTCTGCACATCCAGTACATAGATAGGTCCGGTTTTGATTTAGCCCAGTTTAGTAGACACTGGAAGCGGGGCAAACAGTCGAACAAAGGGTTTGGCTCACAAGAACTCTAAAACTTTCCTATTTACCTACTTATCATTACATTGAAAGGATTTCTTCCATTTTAACAGTGTGACTTCATTATAAGGTCAAGACTGAGCATGCAGCAGCTGGACCCAGCTGTTTGCCAGGAAATAGCACCAATTCAAAAGTTAACTCCTTCTATTAACTACAACGCCTTGTTTCCATTTCTATACATTGATGTGAAATGCACAAGATACAGACAACTTTGGAGGTTTGGAAGGAGTACTTTTTTCACTTTTCTAACTTCAACACTTAACTGTTTCCTCATGCTTCCAATCTGTGCTAAGCTAGGCAGACCATTTCTCAGTCTCAGCCACAAATGCACACAGATGGCATTAGTACTGATCTTCTTATCTGATTACAAACAACTGTTATATATAAAATGTTGGAGTGTTGCGTTAACATATTAAAAACGGTGTGGAACTTTAACTTCAAAACAGGCAAATGGGAAGCTGTACTGCATGATGCTAGCTGCATATCTGTGGACATTTCATTCATTAAATTGATCACATATTGACAAACTATGGTCTGTATCTGATGGTGGCTATATTTAATTTACTCAGGACACTTAAACTGAAAAAAACAAAACATAGGCTACGTCCAAAAATTATTATAGATTATTCATTTACTGTAGCATGGATGCTGCTACCCAAAGTTATAATTAAACTGAGGTCTGTAATTCCTGATTTTAGTGACCTCTAGGCGTTTAACTTCTCACCTCGCTGCATGATGTACGGTTGTACTTTAGGACACAGTCGCATCACTGTTGGCGATGGTTACAGGTCTGTTGGACATCAGACCACTGATGTGATCCAAGTCAATGCGGAAGAGCCTTCAACCTGCACTCTCGCTAATGGCCAGCAGGGGGCAAGAAAAAGAAGGCCGATTATGTAGAGGTCTATGAGAAAAGGACTTTACTTCTCACTTGATTTATCACCTCAGTAAACATTTTCCTAAAGAGATTATGGTTTCAATCACTAGTTTTAAGTCTTCTTCAATACAGCATGAAAATGATGTTCCCATTCAGAGTAAAATAGACGATAAAGCAGGTTATACTTTAGGGCGGGGCTACATGTATACAGTAAAAAAACTGATTTTCAGCCTCATATTAAGTAACGCTTCAGGTTGAGACAATTTCAGGCTAGCTTCTATTAGCAATCACATTTTACACAGCACGCCTATGCCAAAGACTCATGGCAACTGTAGTTGTTGAATGCTAACTATAACAATTATCTAATCTTTATTTTGAAACATATGGTGCTCAAAAGTTATTAGCAAGTACTACAGGGGATACCCATTTAGTGCAGGGTATGACCAGAATACAGTCATAGAAAGAATCTTGAAAAATGTCCCAAACGTGCAGCAGTGCCTACTTTGTCTTTGTGTTGTAGGTTGTGTTGGTTCGAAATGATGTCAAAGTCCGATGCCAGATTTTTCCAGTGTGATTTATGTGGTTGTTTTTGTCGGAGGCGTGTTTTAACGGTGTCTCATTAATGGTGTTGTTGTTTTCCAGGGTGTGCCTGGCAGGGACGGGTCTCCTGGCTACAGAGGAGATGAAGGCGCACCTGGACCAGAAGTGAGTCCAACAGGACCCAAACACACACACATGGGTTACTGATGAGAATACATGTACTTAAAGGCCTTGAAAACACACTTCTTCTTGCGATTAGTGATATGATACATTAAAACACAATTAGTTGATGATCTCACATGACACATGTTTGTATTTGTGTTTTTATCGGACCTCTTCTCACATGTTTTAAAGTGGGCGTGGCTCAGTTGGAAAAAGGTGATGTCAGATACTTTTATGCACCAATCAGGATTGAGCGATGTTTGAATCAGAGCCTCATGACAGTTGGTCTGTTGTTCGGTCACTGTTAATGAAATCTGTTCAAACAACGCCCACTCCCATGAAGATTAGCTGAGTAAGCAGTATTAGAAAACCTTTTTATTATCTTTTTTTATTAGTAATGAATTTGACTAAGAGCTTTTCAGTGTTAAACCCCATGACATGTTTAGTTTTTTACTAATTCTTAACTAGTACTATATAAGTGTAAGCATAAAGTAAGATTATAAGTTGCGTTCAAAAGCCTAAACAACAGTGATTCCAACAACTTTAAAGCGCCAACTGTAAAGCATCTGATTTAACTCCAGGAACCCATAAAAATGTCCTGTTTACTGCAATAAAAAAAAAGCCATTATTATCATGAATTATGTATATTACACACATTGTTACACGATCTAGGCAATCGGATAACAATTACCTGCAACAGGTATCATTGACAATGATCACTTAATCCATTAAAAATCCTGCTACATGTAGGCCACACACACTCACACACACACACACACACACACACACACAGACACACACACACACACACACACACACACACACACACACACACACACACACACACACACACACACACACACACACAGTCTTGACAACATCCAAATGTTTTCAACAAACACATGTCCTGTCACATTTCATATGTTTCTAATCTTATCATTCCTTTCATTACCAAGGGAGCCAAAGGACCGAGAGGAATCAAAGGAGCTCCGGGAGACAGAGGCCAGATTGGGGAGAGAGTGAGTGTGGGACACAGATGTGTGCCATCCATCATAATCCCTACCGTGTAGTTTGTGTGTGTGAGTGTGTGTGGATGGATCTGTAAATGTATCTATTTCTTAATTTCAGGGAGAAGATGGTGTGGCAGGAAATGGCACTGCAGGTTGTCCTGGTTTCCAGGTAAGTGTTAATAGTAGTTAATGCATGTCATGTATGATACATACATGTACATTTGTAGATTCTGAACATTTCTGTCTTTTTTTTAAGGGTTATCCTGGGCCCCGCGGAGACGCTGGTGAGCCGGTAAGTTATCTTTCAAATTTCTATTTGAACTTTTATTAGAAATCAGATATTGGGCACACGTGTCCATATATATTCAGGATGCTTTAAATTAAGCTGACTTAGATTGGCCTTCCTAGCACTCCACATTTACATATCAACACTGAACATGAGATCCATGTTTGAAGTTCACTGCCAACACTGTGAAATAAATTGTCACGTCCTCTTGACATTTGCTGTGTGACCTTCAGGGTGGCAAGGGAACCCCTGGACCCAAAGGAGATGATGGAGATGCCGGAGATCCAGGCCCCGATGTGAGTGTGCCTCTGTCTCATTTTGCAGTTTCTCCTCGCTCTTGATCTCATTTTATCTTTCCTCAATCCCTTCTTGGCAGAGAGCGCTGACAGGATGTCACATGTCTCTTGTTTTATGGACGTATTTACATAGTTACATTATAAACATTTATATATCATATTTGTCTCTTAACAACTATAATATTATACAGTATAATAATTTGTTTCTTCTTTTAATTTCTGTTGTTCTTTTAGTTTCCCTGCATTAGTCCCTCACATACTTTAGTCTCAGTTTTTTAAGTCCATCCATCTTGCTCTCACACTCTCCTTCTGTTCTGCAGCTGGAAATGCCTTCTTTAGTAGAACTGATCACAGTGGTGTGTGTGTGTGTGTGTGTGTGTGTGTGTGTGTGTGTGTGTGTGTGTGTGTGTGTGTGTGTGTGTGTGTGTGTGTATTTCTTTGGGGAAGAGGGCTTTGAGCTGATGCAGCTGTGTATATTTCGTTGTCATGGATACCAGGAAATGAGCAGAAACGATTAACAGACTGCATCACTGTGTGTGTGTGTGTGTGTGTGTGTGTGTGTGTGTGTGTGTGTGTGTGTGTGTGTGTGTGTGTGTGTGTGTGTGTGTGTGTGTGAGATCACCCGTGTCTCCATAGCGTACCCGTTTTAACACTCTAACCTCTGGTTTCAGTTGGTCATGTTTACATTAAAACTATTTCATTTTAAGGTTTGTGTTTCATGGCATAAGCAGTTCTACACACTTGTTTGCACGTTCTCTTATCTGTCCATCAGTGCACCCTGACCTCTTTCTTCAAGAGGAGTCACTCTTTGTAAGCTTTGGATTTACCGCTTCAGATCAGTTTACCACTCATCAAAAACGTGTGTTTCTGTAGCACAGAGCAGGATTATATGTGTGTTCTCCACACAAGTATAGTTCACCCAGTCGCCCCAATGTTTACATTTTCCACTTCCAGTAGTGACATCGTCCTACACTATACAGATAACATGTCATAACCTCTGTAACTGATTCCACGGCTGGAAACCTTGATTTTAAAGAGCCATATCACCAACTCAAAACTTCAGTTTAGAGGAAACCGTCTTGGATTCTTCACAAAATCTTTCTTTGGTTGCTCCATTGACTTTATCTAGAGTGGTTCTCTTACGAAATATGAATTATTAATACCACGCCTCAATCAGTTCATAAACAAGTGGTAATCTTTGAATTACTGACAATCTTATTCTGACAATCTTTGGTTGTCAGAATTGTAAAGTAAATGGGCTAAAACATACAAAATCACCCACATGGTCCTCGGATGGGGCTCTACTTTTACATTTCCTGGATATGTACTTTTGGTGAAATATATGTAATTTTCTTACAGTTTGACCATTTGGGAAATACACGTATTCACTTTCTTGCCGAAAGCAGCTGCTTAGCTTAGCTTAGCATAAAGACTGGACAAGGGGTAACCAGCCAGCCTAGGTCTGTCTGAAACCTGCCTACCTGCGCCTCTAAAGCTCACTAATTAAGACATTAAGACCTTATGAACTTGTTCATACATAATTCATACAAAAAGTGTTCAATGGAAGAGTTGTGATCTGGAGCAGTAACCTCTCGAGCCAGGCTAGCTGTTTCCCGTCTTTATGCTAAGCTAAGCTAACTTGACATGACATGAGATTGATCTCAATCTTTACATGAAACTCTCGGAATGAAAGTGAATAAGCGTATATCCAAAAATGTCCCATTGTTCAGTCAATGACCATGTCCTTTATAAAAAATACATAATGAGATCTCTTTGGAAAAAATGAATCCGTTACATTCCACTTATCCCCACAGGCATTCATCCAACTCTTTTTTTCTCTTTTTAACTGTCCATTATATCTGTTTCTCTGAACAGTCACTTGTTTGTTTCCAGTTTTAAGTTTTACACTCGGCCGCTCACTGTTTTGGACAGTACAGTGGAAAGAAACAGTTATAAATTTGACTTGAAATCATGAGACATCAAACTGGCCAACAACATGTTCAGAGAATCTTACGCCACTGGATTCATTGTGAATTTTGAGCGACAGGACTTCCAATTTAAATTGTTTGAATATTTTCACTCTGTGCAGACATGTTCTTTGTTGGTTGCACTTTCTCTGGCCATAGGGCAGAGGAAGGTAAAGACAGAGAAGAGAAAGGTGGAGACAGACTTTTTGACTTGTTCAACCATTTTCTTAGCTTAAACACTTTGGAATGATAATTCACACGTATTTGACAAGATAGGACAAACAGTCACATCTGGCTATGTCAAGTATGACTCAAGGTCAGGGTGTGTGTGTGTGTGTGTGTGTGTGTGTGTGTGTGTGTGTGTGTGTGTGTGTGTGTGTGTGTGTGTGTGTGTGTGTGTGTGTGTGTGTGGATGCGGATGCGGCCCTTGTTCTTAACATCAGAGTGTTTGAAGTTGAGAATGTGCAGTAATTGGAACCGTGTGTGTATAGGTGCACATGTGTGCATATTCTTATTCAAGGCTGACAGCAACTATGCATGTGTGTGTGTTAAAAGCCAGGTGGTTGACATTACCGTCTCTCTCTGCCTCCTTTTATCTTCCATACCGTCCACTCTAGGTGGATGGTAGTATAGCAGCAGTGCAGATCTGCTGGTTTAAATCGGCTTCTAACTCGGATCAAAGAGCAAAACGTATTTGTTGTGAATGTGATTTGTGTCCTTCTTGACCTCACAGCATCTCATTTCTGTCTGGCATGTGTTGAGCTACACATAAAGTATTTATGTGGCTACCAATCAAAATGTATTTGGAGCAGAGAGGAGATGATTAGACAAAACCTTTCTGTTACAGTATCAGTCTTTTGATAAGGAGAATACATGCAGCTCTTTCTGTTGTGAGTAAATATGTTCTTTAAAACAGCTGCTAATCTAAAACAGCGTATTAGGGCCGTTGTAGTTCAAATCTAAAATCTATTTAAATTACAAAACTGGGGGAGGGGGTAATATTCCAAGAAAAAAGGACCGCACACCACAGTGAGGAGGTGGTGGAGGAGGTTGATTCAAACCTGCAGAGTGAAGCGGTGTGGTTCCTTGATTAAAAAAGTTTCTTTCTTGAAAATGTATGTTTTATAATTTAGAATATTTTGTTGTTTTTCGTGAGAGAGTCTGAGTCTGCTCTGAATTAGTCATTTTGCATCCATTTTAAATGCTCTGCAGCTGTCTTTCTCAAATTAAGATGCCCACAAGTCTTTAAAGTGTGTAACAGCGTCTGTAGAAACATGGAACATAAAGATGAGATAATTTCCTAAATTGATTTACAGTGTTTACGCTCTTTAATCTCCACACTTACACTCTAATCTCACAGTGATCAGCAGCGGGTCAGAGTGCAGCAGCTGCAGGGCTTTGGCTGCTCTCTGCCTGCAGCTGCTGCACTGGAGTGGTAGATAGCGAGCCAGACAGGACCAGACCTGGCCTCAGTTAGGATTTGAAATGGATTCAGAGGCTTTTCTCAGACTCACTCTACCCTTTGAAAGTGTTTTAATATGTTGATTCCATTTCTAAAATGCAATATATCTCATGACATATAGCCTTTCAGATAGGCCTATATGAAATGTAGTGAACTATTGGCTGAACATTTTAGTCAAAGGGACACTGAACTTTTCACTTGTTCAAGGCAAAAACATTAAACTGCAAAGTAACTGCAGCCACCAGATAAATGCAGTTAATGACAAAATGTGCACTATTTCTCTCTGGAATACAGTGTATTAGTATAAAGTCTCCCAAAATGGAAAAGATTAAGTAGTGAAGTACCAGTATCTAAACGTGTCCTTAGAATGGTTTCCCTGTGTTATTTTAAATCTTAAAAGGCCTCTGAGGGGCTGCTGCTTTGAGATTTAGTAGTGACTTGTGCTAAAATGCCCATTTTGTAGATTATCAAAGTTAAATTCAGATTTATGAAAATGAGGGTTGCACATTTTAAACCACTCAGAAACTTTATGTTTACTGTTTCCAAATCACAATATATTGCAATTGTGAAATTAAATTATATTTACTGTAATAGAAGAATTTAACTAACCCAACCGCTGAACACTTACTGTAATATATTAAAACACTTACTGTAATATATTAAAACACTTACTGTAATATATTAAAACACTT
This sequence comes from Cottoperca gobio, assembly GCF_900634415.1. NCBI lineage: Eukaryota > Metazoa > Chordata > Actinopteri > Perciformes > Bovichtidae > Cottoperca > Cottoperca gobio. The sequence continues at coordinate 18,902,814 of NC_041371.1, forward strand.
ACTGTAATATATTAAAACACTTACTGTACTGTATTTACTGTAATTGTCTAATTCTTTCCAGTAGGGGTACGTCTAGGCTTCATGTTGGGACCATTACTTGTCTCACTGTAAATGTCCCTGTTTCTTAACATCCTCGATGAAATTCATCTAAAATTCTGCTGTTTGCTGATGACACCCAGATTTACAACGCTACCCCACCACCTGGTCCAGATTATTTCTCCAAACTCAGTGTTTCTTCCATCTGAACACAGACATCATATGAATGGCATCCTTAAGCTTTCCTTGATCTCCATCTTATGTCCATGTGTAGTCAGGTGCACAGGCAGCAATGCCTTTCAAAAGCATTTTAGTTGAGCCTTGGATGTGATATTTGCATATACACTCATGATGCTAAAGATTAGAAGATGAGCAGCACTGCACATATAAGTCATATAAGGCTTCCTAATTTATAAAACACTTCTGTCAAATTGTCTTGGAAAGTATTGCAAATTACGCTCGGACCGGGACTGTTGTTTACAGCAGTACACATTCAACATGCCGCACAAAACATTGCAGTACAACTAAAACAAGTGTCCTTCCAGGAGATACATTTATTTAAAAAAAAGAAGAAACTCAATACAGGTATGGGCCTCTCTCTCAATCTCCTTTAATTTTCTCTTTCCACAGAACACCGAACCAGGACCTGCAGGAGCTAAGGGGGCCAAAGGTCACAGAGGACCCGAGGGCAGACCGGTAAGAATACCATGGAGCCCCAGCATGAGTTGATTTTGTGTGTGTGTGTGTGTGTGTGTGTTAGATAAGCCTGGTTTAGCACGATTGAAAATTACATTTATATATTTATGAAGCCACTCTTTCAAAATCAGTGAGATTATAACAAATGTCAGATGAATCACTGCCACAGTGACAAAAACAATATGCAATTGTTTAGAATGTGCATGCATTTAAAGGATCATTCTGGCAATATTCCAAAACCATGTGTACACAAAACTCATGAAAACACCAAAAAATAATCATTTGGGAGGCAAAATCCTTTCCTAAAACAGCTGGACATTATAGTTTTCAGCGGGTATTACTCAAACATCAGAAAACAGTGTATTTGTTGGGAACTATCTTAAACTGCAGATCAATACACATTTGGTGTTATTTTGTAGCCTACTGATGGGTTTTTAATAGTTTTTGGACAACAGCTATGTGCCAACGATCGATTCCTCATTGGTTTTGGTCTTTTCATGAGATTTGTTGACACTAAATATAGAAATACAGAATATCACAAGACCTTTACTAAACTGTGCTAACAAGAACAAATCAACCAGCGCTGTGCTACTGATCCCATAGATATCCAGTAACCGAGCTAAGCTCACCTCACCACTCAACATAACATCAAACCGCATGCAAAGACATAAAAGAAGGCTTCCCTTAGTGGGGCTCACAGTTTGTTGGAAAGATGGCGTATTTACATTTCCACAACTGGCAGTGAAAGCTTGTGGTATTGGATCATGTGAAAAAGATGAACACGATTGGATCTAAATATAACACTGTGCATGAGACATGTTCTCCAAGGCAGAGTACGCAAACTCTAGCCTCTCACATTTTCCCTACTTTCTGTCTCTCTTCCTCCCTCTCCTCCCTTTTTTTACTCCTCTCTCCTTTCCGCCTCTGCTTTGGCTTTTGTCTCTGCTGCATATTTCTGTATGAACTGTTTGCGTCATGTGTTCTCGGGAGAGTTTCTCTCGTCTACAATTAACAGCCGTCTCTCTCTTGCTCTCGCTCTCTCTCTCACTGTCTTTTGCTCTCTGTCTCTGTCTCTGTCTCTGTCTCTGTCTCTCTCTGTCTCTGTCTCCCTCTCTCTCTCTCTCTCGCCCTCTCTCTCTCTGTCTTTCACTCTCTCTCTCTCTCTCTCTCTCTCTCTCTCTCTCTCTCTCTCTCTCTCTCTCTCTCTCTCTCTCTCTCGTGTGTGTGTCTGCCTGTGTACACACATGCAAGCTATGCTGGTGTCTTTGTCACAGTGAAGAATGCTCTTAAACTGAGTTTAATGTCTGTTAAAACAAAACAGATGGTTTTCCTGCAGCCGAGTGAAAAAACAACAACTAAATGCTGTGGCAGTGAACTTTTGGAAGATTCACATGTTGCTGCAGAAAGATAGCGGCGCACACAAATGTGTGGGTGTGGATGTGGGTTCTGTGATTGAGGGATTCTGGTTTGCACTTAAAGGAGTGATGGTTTTTCCAAAGAATCACCCTTTCTTTTTTTTATTCAAGTTCAAATAAAAAGAGTCTTCCAGTTCTTGCTCTGTCATCTTGAAGGAAGTCAGACCGGATAAACGTTTGTCCGGCCAGTTTTCTTTACAGATAAGCACATCTATCAGGGGGATGAATCACTCAGTCCCCATATCTTCTTTTCTCACTCGTTCTCCCTTTTTCTTCAGGGACCTGACGGGCCTCCTGGACCACCAGGAACTGATGTGAGTATAAAAAGTATTGAATCAGTCCATTTAAACTGAACTCTCGCCCTCATTTTTGCCACAGAACAGGTCGGCTAAACACAACAGACTTAATTCCCCCTTGAGGCACATGCTAGTTTTGACTCTGAAACTGATACTGTATGTTCAGTCCAAAGCCACACATTCAATTTCCTAAATACAAAAAACTAATAGCCTTTTACCAACCAGTCCTCTGTCATGTTTTATTTCTTTATTCTGGAGCAGCTTGAAACAGTCTCGTCTACACTAGGTTATGTAACGTGATAAGGGGCCTTGCTATTCTGTAACATTTATTCCACTTCTCTTTTCAGGAATGTGAGATTCTGGATATCATCATGAAGCTCTGCTGTAAGTTTAACGCTCAACTTGCAGAAATGAAGCCCCATGTACTATACGTTAAACATTTTGCCCTTTTCAACTCGATGCCTGATTAGCCAAACATGTAATGGAAACCTGAAGAATGTGAGGGTTACGCAGGTTATATTGTGTTACGTCCTGCACAGTTAATTCACTCTGATTTGTGTTTTTTCCTCCTTCCTCTCCTAAACACGCCGCAGCTTGTTGTGGTAAGTTTGCGCTCAAGTTGCCTTCATCATAATTGTTTCTAATGCTCCATGGCTATTGTTATTTTCTGTAATTTTGTTTATGTCTGTGTCTCCAGAGTGTAAGTGTGCACCGATGGACCTGGCGTTCATTGTGGACAGCTCAGAGAGTATCGGTGCCACAAACTTTGCTCTCGCCAAAGACTTTATCATCTCAATCATTGACAGACTGTCCAAAGACCAGCAACTCAAGGTAACGTCCTGCTCCGTATTTATCTCAGGTTTTCACGTTTGACGCCACTGTATTTCATATTCATCCATCTTGGCCTAGCCTCCGTAGCATAACCGGCATTTGACCTTTGTGGATTGTGTTGTTTATTCAAAATGACACCAAAAAATGTTGCAAAAAATGTTGCAAGAAATGTTTTTAGCGATGTTAGGAAATGCTGCCCTGAGAACAGACCTCAAAATAGAAAGTGTGAATGAAAGATATTCTCTCGGGTTTTGGAACTTGCTTTTATGTCTCTCCAATGACTCTCCTCTTCGAGTTTGGATATAATTAGTCAGGATGGGTGGGACGCAGAAATGTTGACATAACACATAACATAACACACACAGACCAAAACACACGGTCACCATGCAATGCTTTTCTTTTGCAGTTTGCAGGTAATGAGTCCGGCTTGAGTGTAGTCCAGTACAGCGGATCACAAGCCCAAGAAGTTGTCCGACTGAGACCCGGCTTCGGCCTCACCGCATTTAAACAGTGAGTTCACATGCACGCAACCACAGCCCTGCCTGCTTTGCTTTTTGACTGTATACTGCCGAGGTTTGTTTAATTGGTTCAGTTTCTGCTTACATCCTCTACATCAGCGTTTTATTATTGTAATAAGACCCTGATTCTCTCCAAGAGCAATCAGTGCAGTTGCTAATTTACTAAATCAATATTAGGTATTTGTATGTTCACCAATGCTGTCTCTTCTGTTTGCTGTCTCATTAAGAGTGAGGACATCCCTCTTTGGAGAAATTGTTCAGCCTATCTTAACAAAAGTCAGTAAGCAAATAAAGTAACTTATTATCCAAGAATGACACGAGATCAGAAATCCTCTGAACATCACGAGAGAAGTAATCTATTTATCTAACTCTTGGAACAAACCTGATGAAAGAGATGTATTTCCAAAAATGTTGAATAATTTCTATGAGAAGATTTTACTACATGCAAACTAAGCTGCGTCATTTTGAAAACACCTACAATAAAATAAAGGGCATCCATGATGGCGTTCTCGGGTTGAAACTGCCAACTCTCTGCTGAGGTTTGACACCGTTTTTAAAAAGCCTCACTTTTGGCTGTAAATGCGTGCGAGTGTGGACGGAAGGATAAACACATGATTGTGGACATCTTCTTACACATTGATTCTATATCTTGACCAACGACTGATCCATTCTGGTTGAGATCTAAACTAAATCCAGCTGTTTCTTGGATGGATTGGTACACAATGCTGAACATAAATAAGTGAATTTCAAACTTTATCTTGGGAGCTAACCATTCCCCCCCGCTCCCAGATTAAAACACGACTCGGATATCTTTCTTTTCTTTTTTTAAAGCCATTGATTGTTGTGTCATGATATGTTTGTGTGTGTGTATGTGTACAGGACAGTGAGAGACTTGAAATGGCTGGCTGAGGCCACGTACACAGGCGAGGCCCTTGATTTTGCTCTGTCCAACACAATCAACCTTATGACGCACGACAACAAAATCGTCATCGTTCTCACAGACGGACGTTCTGATATTTCCAGGGACAAGGTTCCCCTCAACGTACTCTGTGGGAAACAACTCCGGGTGAGTACAGTACACCTAGATAGACACAGTTAAACCTTTAGCGATAAGCACTCGGCCATTGGGTGTCCCTTCTTTGCCTCCTCCGTCAATGAGGCTGGTAGAACTGAGATTCAACAGTTACAATACTCCGGTGTTACCTGGGGATAGCTACTGCAAGCTATTATGTTGCCTCTTAGTAAAATGCTCTCTAGTACACAGTGATGTAATGTATATGTTTAGAGCTTTTATTTTGAAAGGTAAGAATGGAAGGAGTGTAGCTGTGCTGCCATTGACAATGTGGGAGCAATTAAGAGTTTGCCTTCTGGGTTCCAACTACAGAGCCTCCTTATTATTATTTACTTCATAAATATTATGTCCTCTTCCTTTCTGTGCTGTAAGTCAAGCCTTCCTTTTCCCGGGAGATCCTGTCCCGGAGGACAGAATTGCATGGTGTCATTACATTTTCCCAGCAACATTGACTTCATAATGATAAGTTAGAGCAAATAGGTTGTCTATTGCCACTTAAACTGAATTAAGGAATTACCCGCTAAACTGAGAGCTCTGTCCTCCTCTCCAGGTGGGTGGGCTAGGAGTGAAGGACTACTCCGGCCGCGAGCCCAACCACGAGCAGCTTGGGGAATTGGTTTGTAAGAGTGATCCCAAACCAGGCTTTTCCTTTGTCCTGGACAACTACGCCGAGCTGCTGGATGACTCTTTCCTGCAGAACCTCACATCCAGAATCTGTGAAGGTAAACATATACACATAAGTGCACACACACACACACACACACACACACACACACACACGCAAACACACACATCGTTGGTCATTTCCATCAAGGGAATATTTTAAACCAATCCTCAATAAATTGACTTAGAAATGCTTGTTGTTCTCTCGTTCAGAAAAGAGGTGCCCAGACTACAAATGTCCCAGTAAGTGTGTTTTATATATATATATTTATATAGTTTTATATCTGGTTCACTGTTTTTAATGTTTGCCTTATCTTACTGCTGTTGACCCAGTTAGTCATTTATAGCTATGGTGACAGCTTTGTGCCCTTTCCCACATTCTGTTTATGTTTGTTCTTAGTACATTCAAATGAGCAGATTAAGACGGTTGAAATAAAACATGAAACAGCCAATAATTTAAACTCGTAAAATCTACGAGTGAATTGAAAATGGTATAAATGCTCTTTGGTTGTCTTGTCTTGCTCCTTGTTATCTCTCTAGTCTGTCATTTACAGAACCACTGGAAACAGTTGATCAGATGTATTGTGTCTGTGTGTGTGTGTTACAGTCTCTTTCTCTGAAAGTGCCGATATTTTGGTTATGATGGACAGCTCGGCCAGTGTGGGCCAGAAGAACTTCGAGACCAGCAAGACCTTTGTCACCCGCTTGGCCGAGCGTTTTCTGACTGGCGAGAGGAAGAGAGGTGCCACTGTCAAAGTGGGTGTGGCCCAGTACAGCCGAAACTCCCGCATGGAGCAGGCGCCAACTGCCAATTTGACCATGTTGACCTATCAAACTGAACAGGCGGCCTTCCAGAATGACGGCACCAACGTGTTAGAGGCCATGGAATTTGCTATTAAGAATTTGCGTGGCCGCGGGGATGCATCGGGAGGCAAGAAGAAGCTGGTGCTGTTCTCTGACGGCAGGTCTCAGTCCGTTACCGGGCCCCTGCTGGAGGAGCGTGCTCGTGAGGTGGCAGAAGCCGGGGTGGAGCTCTTTGTCATCACCGTAGGCAGCCAAGTCAATGAGGCCAACTTGCGCACGCTAGTGAGCAGGGGGCGGCAAGACGACATCTCCTACGCCCAGCGCCACCTGTTCCGAGTCCCAGACTACGCCTCTCTGCTCCGCGGGGTCTTCCACCAAACCGTCTCCCGCAGGGTGTCCATGCCCTGAGTGCAGGGGCCCCGAACAACAGGACCAACACGCTTTATTTTTAGTCCCAATATGAATATTCATTCTCACTCATCAACCATACACTGTGTTCGAGTATGTCACATGGCAGACGAACAAAAATGTCTTCATGAAATTTTGTCTGGACTATTTTACCCTGAGGTGAGCCTTCAAGGCTGTGTACAATTTCCACCTCCTATACTGAGAAGTCTATAACCAAAGTGGTGCTAACCTAAACAACAACTTTTAGAGTTTACTGTTACAAGTACACAATTTGGAGGTGCTGTCTGGCAGGCAAAGTTCAGGGTAAAGAAGTCCCAAGTCACAAGGGGTTGCTCTGGTCCATCAGTAATGGCCACAACTTAACTAAATATTTTACTTTAAATGCATTGAGCTGATTTCCACTCAGGTATTTTGCATCCCTGCATCACTTTAAGCTAGTCTGAACCCGTGCTCGGACTTGCTATAACTAACTAGTGTAAGTTAAAAATATCTCATCAAGGCAACACTCTCTTGTCTCTCCAGGACTGGAGCTCCAGCCATTTGAAGGATCTGTGTGTTTTTTTTTTTTTTTTTATATATGGACTCATTTTTGTAGCTCTATCCACTCTTTCAAGTGGTGTCTGATATGTGGTGTCACAACTTTGCTACTATGCAAACCAACCACAGCTGTGGATTGAAAACATACAAATGATTTGTTGTAACTAAATGATTATTAATCTGGAATGTCAGGCGCATGATTGGCCAGTCAACTTTATTTTAGGTTTTTCCCCCGATATAACATACTGAAAAGGACATTTGGAAAAGCCATGAATTATTCCAAACTTGGTGAAAACTCACATCCAAACTCACTTGAAAGCTCTATTAGATCACCAAACCTACAGGGAAAACAGGACATGACATCAGGCAGACACTTCACCTGGTACTAATGAGGACACGACCGCTGGATTCAACATGTGTGGTTCTGCCGAGTGAGTGTAGCTGTATGTGTGTGTGAGCACGTCTGTGTGATCATCAATTATATATGTGAGTGAAGGTGATTTTTTTATGTGTAGCCTTGGGCGATTGTTCCATAAACAGTTATGCTGAGGTCACTGGTTCAAATGACAGATTGACAGAAACCTGTTCAGAGAGGCCTCTGTCAAACACACACACACACACATACACACACCGTGGTGCTTCATCAGTGAGGTAGGAAAACATCTGTTGTGGTTGAAGGCTGGAAAAGAAACCCAATGGGACTCGTACTGTGAGCCCCTCACACCCACATACACACATAGATCCCCTCAACTGTTATGTTGCACACCTTCAGTTGTGTTGTCGTCAGTGGCCGAGAGCCACTGCACTGTTGTTATTATCTGTGGTGCTATTAGTCTCAGTGTATCAACCCATGTTGTTAAAGAAGATATTTTCACCTGAGGTTACAAAACCTCAGTACTGTTGCAAGAGCTCCTTCAATAAAGCTTGCTACACCAAAGTGTCTCAGCTCACTTTTGTCCACACACACACACACACACAATCTGACTTTTAATGGCTGTGGCGAATGCAGGGAAGGACGTCATCCCCAGGTTGTGTTTGATGTCAAACTGTTCAAAAGTGACGTCAAGTGAAGGTCAACCTGTCACTACTTTGCTACGTTATGTCCGATGGGGAAAATTGCGAGTCACTCAACCCAAAGTCCCAAGCTATGCAGATTTAGAATATGATGGAAACTACCACCAATAAAAGGAAGTACAGCTACAACAGAGACGGGGAAACTACTTATAAGTGGGTGAAGCCAATGAAAAGCGATTCTCAGAGAGCTTTTTTTTTTCTTCACATTTCTGGGAATGCAACTATTTAGCTAAATAGTAACAAGGCGCTGGGTATAGCAATCCTCCCCTGACTTTTCATCTAACACAAATTTACAGTCAAATTTACGGTACTCTGTATTTAGTTCTAATTAGCAAATGACACCATGCTAGCATACTAAACTAAAGGCCCTGTCACACATATCCGTATGACAGAAACGTATGCTGGCGTATATGAAATATCGGCAATACGTTGATATAAATTAAGGGTAAATTGTGATCGTTTGAAGGACGCAGACGTTACGCCGAACACGCCAGACATACACAGTTCTGTATGGCAGAAATATGCCGGCGTGTATGAAAATTAGCAAAAAATGTGTCATGAGTCCAAATACGTCCAACTTTTCCACAGCGGTGTTGTAGCTGACGCATATATAACGAATACATAGCAAATTATTATACGTATGTCAAACATTGATAGCGTATCACTTACTTATTTAAAACGTATCAGAGCGTCTGGCCAACGGAGCTGGAAAAGTTCCATCTGGTTCACGTCATGCTGATGCTGGAGAACGGCTAACATGCTGAACGCTAGCTGTACAGTAGAAACACGTTTAATAAGTTACTCCGTCGTCAGGCATAATGTTAACATATGGTAGGAATAGGTTATCCACTCGTTATCAATACATTGGCTGTAGGATTCACCGTCAGCCGACATAGCCTTTATCTAACGTACCTCTAACGTAGTCACGTAGGTATTCACGTACTATATTTACGTAGTTCCATTTTCACGTATGTCTAACGTAATGTCTGCATATCTTATGAAGCACACGTCGGGTACGTCCGGTAATTTTGAACATGCTCAAAACATCAGCGTTCAACAACGCACCCCAGCGTAACACCGCCTGCTCTTAACGAATACTACTTATACCTTACCTTATATCAACTTAAACCAGCGTGTTGCCGATATTTTGTACACGCATATTTTCGTATACGTTATACATTCGTTGGGTATTCGTCTGATACATTCTGTATAAGTAAGTGATGCGCTATCAATAGGTTAGACATGCGTATCTGTATATGTTCACTTTTCCGATCCGATGAAAGGTTGGACGTATTTAGACTCTGACAAATTTTCATATACGCCAGCATACATTTCTGTCATACAGGATATGTGTGACAGGGCCTTAAGATGGTAAACATAGCTATCTGCTGAACTTCAGTATTTTTTAGTATTGCCCTTGTGAACATGTTAGCATACTGAAGTTAACATTTAGCTCAAAGCCCCACTGTGCATAAGTACAGCCTCACAGAGCTGCTGGCATGGCTGTACACTTTAAAGTATTATTTATTACCCTTGATCACATTCATTCTTCATTACTGATCTGGGATGCAGTTACGTTGCTACTTTTTTAAACTATTTTATCCAGCCACTGACCTTAAATTGCATATTAATGATAAATAACCGCAGCAACCGAGGATGAATGTCATGTATTAATCCAGAATTATGTTCATTTCTAAGTCGCTCAGTACCACTAAAACCAATTTTTGTTCTGTTACAAAGCCTGTTGCTTGCCCCAAGTGACCGATTGCCTCTATCACAAGCATGCTAGTGTGACCAGACATCCCCCGTTTTCTGGGTATAGTTTTTGTTGGCCTGTCCCCGGCTGGAGCTGCCTGGAATGTCCCGGCTTTTAACTGTGCGTTAAAAACAGAAACAGAAAACTGAAATAAGATTTGCAGTAGACAGCAGTAGTGCTGTCTTCTCTGTCTTGTACGTATAGCGGTTAAACTATAGCTATAAGTTGTTTTACATCTATGAAATCATAGTTTACGCCATGGTGAACTGTAGTGGAACCATTTTATTTATTGCGTGCTCCATATTTTACCATAGCTTCACTCACCATGGTGTAAACTATGATTTTTTGGCATGGTTTACAAAGTTACTTAGTTTGTACCCAATGTTATCAGTCGGTCTGAACCAGTGTATTACAGTACAACAGTCACCATGGTTAAAATACATGAAACTGTAATTATCCCTCTTTTTTATTTCATTGACAATTTCCACCACCAAACTAGAAATGCCTCCGGTTTTATTTATTTTTTAATCTTGTCACCTTATAGTAGACCCATATCAACAGTTTTTCTCTAGCACCTTGAGTGCCCAATTACAGCCCCTTAAAACCACAAAACAGTGGTTTGAAAAATATGGCAGAAGTGGGGGTGTGTTTACAACCTTTCGAACATCGCTGCATCTGACTGCTCATTTCTCTACTCGGTTGACCTTTAGTGACGTCGTCCTCTCCCCGTATCTCAGCAATTAACTTGTTACATTACTTATGTAATTACTTATACCCAAAATGTTACAATGACCACCAATAAAGACCGAGGTTGTCAAAGTAACACAGATTTATTCTTTACCTACTTGATGCAGTAGAGTCCCCTGAATACATGTCCCAAGTTGAACCCACTGTGTCAGCAAGTATCTGCCTGCTCAGTTGCTTTTGAGCACATCTCTAGCAGCTGCTGTGCAGCTGAATCTGACCGCTCTTTTGAAGAGAAGAATTCCTCCTTCAGGGGTCAAAGTTCTATCACTACAAACATCTTTTTGTTGTATCCTATGTGCAGAAAATATACAGTACATGGACACACACATGTTAAATTTTCTTCTTCTCTATGGCTCAATGAGACACATGTTTTATATCAAACCTTCACACTCAGACTGCAGCAGAAATTCAGTGGAACTGTCTCAGTTTGAGTAATTTCCCTGTGTGTGTGTGTGTGTGTGTGTGTGTGTGTGTGTGTGTGTGTGTGTGTGTGTGTGTGTGTGTGTGTGTGTGTGTGTGTGTGTGTGTGGGTGCGTACGTACGTATATTCGCTGCATATGTTTGCACTGTCTGATTCATCTCTTCCTGTGTTAAAGTCATTTTAGAAGATCAGAACAGCACTTATCAGAGCATTCCACAGAGCCCCTGTGTGTGTTTTTGTTTGTGTGCATGGGTGTGCTGCTTGCATTTTGATGCATATTTCTGTACATGATTTACAGCCTGTGTGCATGTATATTTGTGTGTGTGTCTGGGGCGGACTGTTCCTCAGAAATGTGTCTTGGCTCCTCTGCAGTTTTTCTGAGACCTAATTTCCTCACTCCTGTTTTCTGAAGCCTGAGCGATTGGACCTCTAACTTCCATCTTACTCTCAGACCTCAGCACAACCTTTTTCCAACGAAATTCACTGACAGTGACATAAGTTTAGCATGTGGACTTCATGTGTGTGTTCATGATGAGCCGGGGTAACGACTCCCAGATGCATTGTTTGATCAGACAGCACATCTGGAGGAGATGAGGAAAAAAGATTTTTAAAAAGAAAAAAGGAGTAAATGTAAGCTTATCATAAGTTTAATGTAATATCCTGTTTGTTCTTCAGTATAGTATTTCAGCTTCAGGAGCTGCACTGGAAAACATCTTGGGGAACTGTATTACTCCCGTGTACATACACAGACAGTCAAATCGGTCTGCATTCAGCAGATAGCATGAATCTGTATCTGTTGCTTGACTGTGGATTTGTGTAATTGCATGCATATGCACACTTTGCTTTTATGTTTTTTACTGTCCCCTTGTCTTTGACTTGACTTTCCTTTTGTTTTTTTCGATGCAACAGTGAGAGAAAAGTTTCAGTGATGTTGAGAGAATCGAGCTGTTTGTGATTCTGGAACTGATTATACTGAAATCCCCCCAGACTTTCAGTCCATGTGAAAGAAATAAAATAAAAAAATAATTAAAGAGTAAGAGAGCGAGAGTGTGTGTGAGAGAGAGAAAGAGAGGGAACAGAGAGAGAGAGAGGCAGAGACTGGTTTACTCTTATTTGGGAGGGAGGTCATTCCTATTCTATGAGTCACACTTTTAAGACCAGAACCCCCCCCCCCCTCTCCATCACACACACACACACACACACACACACACACACACACACACACACACACACACACACGCACACACATACACGCACACACACATACACTGCTTCACTCCTCTTTTCCTTTTCTCTTTTTAAGGAAAAACTTTTCCCAGGCCAAGACAGAGAGAACAGCTTCAGAGAGTAATAACTCTGGCCAGCAGCTGCCTTCCTCCTACTCTCCTTTTCCTTGCTGACTGCAGTCTCACCTCCAGACTCATCACTAGGGCCGAGTAACGTTAAACAAGTTACCAAACCAGTAACAATACCAGTAGCTTAAAAGTGATATCAATACCAATAGATAACTTTATTTGATACCTTTCTTTGTCCTACTTCATTCGATACCCGTCGTGTGAATTGAAGCCTTCACCACAGACTGTATGAGCTGTAGCTGCTGTGCGAGTGGGAAAATTACAGGTTGCATAAAATCGACGAATTGCGGTGATTGGCTGCGAGCAAAACCATACATATTTTCTTTTCTTTTCTAGATCTGGGTACAAAAGGGATCGATTGCAGATATTGTTTGACTGGTGAAGTATCAATACTACTTGGGTTAATTCAGTCCATACCTTAAAGGTATCAAGTACTTTTAAATGTGTGTGTATACATACAACGTCTCTGCAAGTGCAACAGCGTCAATAACCAGGTCAAAAATCTCTTTCATGAAATGCCCCTTTGATGTGATATTCTTGAAGATATGGATTCCAGTCATTCACATCAGCATTCACCGTTGACCCCCTTCATCTCTCTCGCCACACTGATATCTTCTCATGTAACATGGATGCAGACTTGGATGTAAAAGCCTGTTCCCGATATGGCCTCCGATGTCTTCGCCTGGATAACACATCAGTGGCAGTGTTGCTTGTTAATGCATTGGCAGCTCTTCAGGCCACGTTAGAGAATTCAAGCAAGTTGGACACAAGTAAATATGCTTTACATACAGAGAGTAGATGTAAGTGTCTGTGCAGATGTGTACATACATGCTAAATCTTGTAACTGGGAGACCTCCCACCATGTCCGCCAACACTCATACAAATAGGCAAACGGCTAGAGCACCTATATGTGTCTAAACATGGTGAACAGACTCATGGACAGTCTGTTAGTGTTTATATCGAGTCTAAACTCCTCTCACTCCGCCTGCTAATTGCAACCAGACCACCAGACACAAGCAAGTGTGTGTGTGTGTGTGTGTGTGTGTGTGTGTGTGTGTGTGTGTGTGTGTGTGTGTGTGTGTGTTTATGAGTATGGGAGGGTTAAGTCTACTCTTTATCCTGTTCTATTTCAAACAGATTTACCACCACATGTCTGAGATTAACTGTGAAAACCTCCTAAATGCCCTGACTCAGGGACATCTCAGTGTCCCCATGTGTTCCGCTGAGGGCCACATCCACAGAATTGTCCAAGCTCCTGATACTTACTATACTGCATAACAATCCGTTTGGGGAGTTTAATGCATCTTCGGGGAGGGGGGGGGGTCTATTCAAAAGTCCAGCTGCGCTTTGGCATCTTCTTTTACTGGTTCATGTCAGTTTATACTAGAGAGTTGCACGCGCGCGCGCTCAAACGGGTTCTTACGGAGCCATGGCGCCTCCAAGCGGACAGCTGTGGGCACTGGGGTGCGTCGCGCGCGTACAGGAGGAGGGATCAGAGCTGGTGTCTTGGGCTGGACCGGGACAGGAGAGCGAACGGACGGCTCTTCTGAGGGAAGTAAACGCGCATCCAGGGCTTTATTTCCAATTTTGTACCTCCTGTATCTCCCTTTTCTTTCTCGACTGTACCTCCTGCTGAGATGAGGAGTTAATCAACAGAGGATCAGCTGCACACGAAGTTTTGAAGTTGTTGGAAAGAGTTCGGGTAAGCAGCACTTTTACGCACAACAATGTGCCATTCTCTCCTTCTTTTCCCTTGTGTGTTTCGGCCTGTCTGTCTCTGTCTGTCTCTGTCTCTTTGCATATCTTCAAACTGACCCTCATCAACAGAAGTAAGGGAGTTTTCTTTTTCAGCTAAACCAAACTTTGAGTTTCGAAACTCCTTCAAAATCCATAAACTAATTGCCCAAGAAATACAATTAAAAAAAAAGTAGATTAGGCTCTATCAGTCGCACTGGTGTCTCTGCATGATTACTTTTTTCTTGCATGATATTTACCTGTGCAGTGGTGAAAGCTTACGGGGACTCCCACTCGCTCCCCTGGCCCGGGCAGTGGGAGAGGAGTTGGAACATCTGCAGGAGCGACTCCTCCGCAGCTCACAGCTGTCAGTCCGCCAGAGGGAGCCACAGCAAAGCGCGTGGCTGACAGACTGTTGGTCGGTGTTTTAAAGAAGGATTAAAATAATGTGTATTAAAATATTGTTTTCCTTTGTGTAAATGGATAAACAGTCAGTTGTGACATTATTTTACTTCAAATAAGATAACTTTTTGATAACTATCTTTTTTTTAAAAGGATGATTTTAACTGCACATTACTCCACGTATGTGATGGTATTTATTTACATTGAAAATGACATTATAAAGGTTTAAAACTATTTTTGTGATGCATTATATGTTTACAGTGTGAGTACACAGTATGCTGCAGTGAACATCAGTTGGTGGTCGGCCCAGTGGTGGACACTTGCTGGCTGAGATCTTAGGAGTTGCTGTAGAGTGACAGATAGACACCAGTCAAAACTGTCTTTGTTGACATGTTTACTAGCAGTGTGCTGAGAGTTCACTGCATGTGAGAGGACTTCTGTTCCCGCACAGCCAGCAGGGCTGAATTATTCATCAGGCAAGGTGGGCACTGTCCTGGGCTCCAACTCTCAGGGGCCCTGAATGCCTCATATCAAGTGTGTGTCAGCTGGGTGGTTTGTGGTAATTAGATTAATACTTTGTTTATAATAGATAAGGGCCTTAACATTTACATAATGCATACATATATAAATTTGTGTTTAGCAAAATAACAAAAGAAGGTGAAAGTGCCAGGGCCCAGGTTCTCTGTGGGGGAGGGGAAAGCCTCTGGAGGGCAGCAGACTTGTGAAATCTTGTTGTTTAAATCCTTAAAATGCTTAACTGTTTGGTAAAGCACATTTTGATTCACTTTATCTTATTAAAATGTTGAGATTAACTTAACTCAACCTGATTGAGCCATCTCTACCACTCGGTTTAGTAAAAAATACTAAATCCACTAGATGTCGCTGTGTCTTTAATAGTTTCAGTTTCAGTTGCCTCATTACAGGAAGTTAGCAACACAAAGTTGTAGACATGAGAACTTATTATTAGCTCAAATGTTCAAAGGTAAGCATATTTATTCGACATATTAAAGTTTCAGAGGTCTAACTGAACATAATTATGTAACTGAGGGTCAAATAACTTTCTATATTCACACCAAACTGTTCAATTGTCATTTTATATTAGCGGTCGTGAAGCTAAGCTAATGCAATTAAAACGGACTTTCGAAATAAAATACAATTCTGATCATAAATTGTCGTTATTATGATACATTTAATGTTATTCCATGAGAAATAATTTCATAGGTTTGAGTTTTTACTGTCTAAAAACATGCTCTACCAAACTGTTAAATTGTCACAGTGTTAAAGGTAAGATAACACATTTAACATTTTATGAACATTCACTGTTGTTAATAACATATGTGTAATGTTATCCCACTATATATGAAAGTATATCAGAATGATTTTTCACTATTTGTGAGATGTTTTCAAAGCACTGTAAATATGGTAAAATGTCTAGATAAATGGAAATACTACGAGCAGGCTCCTGGTAATACTATGATTTCCATCGTAACAAATTGACGTTATGTTGGTATACTAACATAATATTAGCATCATAACAGTAAATAGTTAGTCATTTATTTATTTTTTATTTCTGTTTACCAAATAATAGATGGACAATAAAACATAAAACACGGCCCACACTTTTCTGGCCCTTATACCAGAAAATCCTAAAACAACTTAAACACATTTATGCTGTTACACCACCACAGATGAGCAACTGTTACTAATTGTATTTGACTTTTTCTATAAAATGTTGGTAGCTGTAAATGTTTTTTAATACTTTTACCATGAAGCAACAACTCAACCGTTTGGTATAGGACCATATTAAAAGATCCTGGGGTCTGTTAAAAGAAAAAGAAACATTGATTGTTGTTATTATTGCCACAAGGACATAAAACATGTTTGTATCGCTTTTTTCTTCGTGAGAACATTTAAAGGTTAAGGCAGGTCCTGCATGATTACTTGCCTTGTCAGAATTTACATGATGCATATCCCTGTATGTGTGTGTAGCCAATTACAAACAAGGGCCAAAGAAATCTTGCATTTTAAATCCAAAATGTGTGTCTTACTATAGCCAATCAGCAGCCTGCTCTCTGCAGACAAATGCATCCAGAGTCTGTTCAGACGTATTTGTATAATATTTCCCTGACTGGAGAGGCTACGTTAGATATAAGATCATTAGTTCCATTTTTCTTACTTACAGGTTTCATTTGTTGAAACAGTGAATCCTTCAAACCTATTACATAACTGTGGCAGCCATTTTGTTCCCCGGGCAACAGTCAGTAAACTGTTCCTCGTACAAATAGCTTAAACTGATACCAGATGCAGAGTAGATGAAGCAATGAGCTTTAGAGGTATTTCACAAATTTCTTCGGCAATCACCTAATGCATGACAAACTCAAGATGCTGAAAATGATTTGACTATACTTCAGTAATAACTATTGCAATGCTAGTTATTTTAAATAATCACATAGCACACTTGTTTCTTGATTTAGGCTTTACAATAGTCATTCAGTGTTTTTTTACCTTATTCTTTTAACTTTTCCACAAGTTCTCTTCTCACTTTATTGATTTTGAGAGACAAAGTGAGAAATAAACATGCAGATTGTGTGTTTTGTGCCTTTATGTGTCAGACAGGAGAAGAGGAAGATGCTGGGGTTAGAGGTCATCGCGCTCTGTCTTCTTTTTGGAGCCCTCACTCACGGACAGCCATCAGAGTGCAGCAGTGAGTGCCCTGAAACTGAAGCACTGTTGCCTCACAGCCATAGTAATGTGTCATGTTAATATGTCAATGCAGTTTTGTAACATCATGCACACATCCCGCAGAGGCTTGACACGTGTTTCTTTGTGTTCCCTCCAGAGAAGAATGAATGTCCCATCGACGTGTACTTCACCATAGACACCTCTGAGACCATCGCCCTGCAGGAGCCACCCCCTGGAGCACTGGTGGAGAGCATCAAGGTTCCTCCTTTATCTGCAATTTTACCACACAAGCCTCAACACAAAATATCCCCGTTTCATAGTGTCATCATCCCTAAATGGTAGTCGACCATGTGGGCTGTATATTAGCCGTGTTGTATAATGTGTTGTGTCTTGCTGTTGTAGAAATTTGCTGAGCAGTTTGCACAGCGTTTGGAAGATGCTGAACTCAAAGGCTCCGTGCGGATCAACTGGAACATCGGCGGACTGCACTTCTCCCAGAGACAGGAAGTGTTCAGTCGCATCGGATCCAAGAATGATTTCATCACTGTGAGTGACACACACACACACACACACACACACACACACACACACACACACACACACACACACACACACACACACAAATATAAGCCGACACATCCCAGATAGCATCAAGTTAAAGATTGAATTGTTTGTTTAGATTTAATTTGAGAGTTTTATGTAACATAACTGAATAAGAGGAATTTGATAATGTTTACATTTAGGATACAAATAATGTCAAATAATGGTATTTTTTTTTCAAACTCTTGCAACATACTTATTAACAACAATGACAATCAGGGCTGGGGAAATCTGCTTTGGGGCACTGGAGAATAAGCTGTGGGCCCTGCTTAACCAAGAAAGATAACAATTTGTGGGGGGGAAATATAGAAGCTTTTCGTACTGCAGGCCGAAACCTGCTGATAACTGCAAGATGGAAGTATCGTCCTTGGGGCCTCGTGGTTCAAATAAAGGTGGAATTAATCAAATTACCGCTAACTAAATACCACAGAGTGAACCTGATACCTTCAGGCAGTTGACCACTTTTCCCGATTGGTAATCCAGCCTTAAGAAGTCACACTTGTTTTTGTTTTCAGGGCGTGAGGGGAATCCGTTACCTGGGTAAGGGCACCTACATCGACTGCGCCCTCACCAACATGACCCAGGAAATGCTGCGCACAGCCTCATCCCCCAACTCCCTCCGATTCGCTGTGGTCATCACCGACGGCCACGTGACTGGAAACCCATGCGGGGGCATCAAAGTGGCAGCAGAGAAGGCTCGCGATGAGGGCATCCGGATGTTTGTCGTGGCCGCAACGAAAAACGTAGAAGAGACGGGGCTGAGGGAGATCGCAAACTCTCCTGCGTCCGTCTACAGGAGGGAATTCATGGCTGTGGATCTGAGCCAGGGAAGAGCCGTCATACATATGGACACCATTGACCGCATCATCGCCACCATGGTAACACACGAACACACCCACAGAGACACAGACAAACAGGAAACACGATCAATGCCTCCTCTGCTCACACTTTGTTCCTTTTGTCTTCACAGAAACATTTGGCGTTTGTAGAGGTAAGAATGCACACACAACAAATGATCATAAAGACTTTTTTTATTGTGAACATTTCTTTACTGCTTTACCTTTTCCCTCCTTTCGCATCTGTGATGGAGGAGACATAACATTTGAAGTAACTGAGATATTGTATTGACACAAGCATTATAAATACATACATTTACATTCAAATAGTGACATGGAATACAAACATTAAGGGTGTGAATAATACAGAAGACATTTTTCATACACGAGAACCCAACATGATCACATTGCTCTGCTTTGCTCTAGTCACAACTTTCACATTACATTTGATTGTAGTTTATTATAAATCATTTTCTATCCCCCATTTAAACCTCCTATGATTCTAATTATAACTTACCCCCCTCTTTACCCCTGCTTCCCCATCCGTCTATTTGACCCCATCCCACGCGACCTTCTGTTAAATAAAATATAAAATGATCATTTGATCTCATATCATCGTCATTAAGATTTATGTTTCAGATTGCATCAACACTGACTGTTTGTCTTCATTTCCTGTATGACACAGTGTTACAAAGTGACCTGTCTGGAGACACCAGGGCCTCCCGGTCCAAAAGGTCACAGAGGTCAAAAAGTAAGCTTAACACACACACACGCACACACACACACAGAATTTGCACACTTGTCAATTTCATCCTCACACATATTTTTCTCTTTTGAACTTGGTAACTGCAGGGAGCTAAAGGAGACAACGGCGACCCAGGTCTGAAAGGAGATATAGGTCGCCAAGGAGATCCCGGTATCGAGGGTCCCATCGGTCAGCCTGGTATCAAAGTAAGACTGAACATCCATCTGCCCTTCGCTCACTATTTATTGCAGTATGTCAAAGTTTGTTTGTTACTATGTTGTTATAAACGATTTTCCCTTTTTAATGTTTCCTCTCTGTAGGGAGAAGCAGGATTTCTAGGCGACAAGGTAAAGCATCACTTTCCTTTAGTGGCGATCGAGTTCATCAATGCATGACTTAAGTCTTTGAATAAACTACTGGGTTCATGGTCGGATTATGAGAGCCACAGCTTCAAAGAGACGTTTTGCATCTCTTCATGGTCTTTTTGTGTCTCTAATTTTAGTCTCTTTTTTGGTTGTTTTGCATCTATCAGTAGTTGTTTTTATCTCTTTTTGCTCATTTTCCATCTCTTTGTAGACGTCGTATTCTGTCTCTTTTTGGTTATTTTGTCTGTTTTTGGTAGTTTTGTGTCTCTTTAAGACCTCCCAACAAGAAATGTTAACAGTAACTGCAGACAGAAGCTCTGGTCCACCAGGGCCTGTCCATTCGCCCACTAGGCTCGTCCAGTAATCCGTCCATGACCGGGTTTGTAGATGAGTGTTAACAACATCTGGTCAAATGGGTTTATGATCTGTTAATGAATAAGCACTTGTGTTTTCCCACAGGGAGAGATCGGAACTCAGGGAAAAAAGGTACGATATTTTATCCATTAATGATTTGTTACCTAACCAAATCTCTTAATTATCATTCATTTTGATAAGGTGTTGGTCTGTCTCCTCTAATTGTCTCTTCACTTTGTCATTAGGGCGTGGGTGGCATCTCAGGACGCAATGGGACAGATGGACAGAAGGTAGGTGCTTTATAAGGATGACATCGAGGAGCAAGTTTTTCACATTTTAGGGAACAAAATGCCACCGAGACTCATAACCGACTTATTGAAATTCTATTCTGGTAATATGTCTGTTTGTTCTTTCATGTCATTCTTTACTATTGTTAAGAAAAGGACCGTACAAACTGTTCAATTGGAATAAAGTCACAAGCACCTCTCTAAATGATGTTGTACTTTTCTTTGTTAAAGTGAACAACACATGTTCTGTCGCTCTCCTGAAGGAACATCTAAACTTCAAACATCACAGGGGTCTTATGGGCATCGTGTAAAAAGAAGATACATTACCTAATTGTTACATTAACGTCTTCACATATGTCTATAAACTTTACATTAACGCACATCTTTGGGACTATACCTGCAAATTAATTTATTTGTGAACCTTTGCGCATTTCTACCACTTCTAAAAACTGTACAGCTCTTTCACTTTAATTTAGATATATTGTACATTTTATAGTTTTTTCTTTTATATTTGTATTGTAATTTTCTTGATTTGTGTACGTGCTTTTATTTATTTCACTTTTCTCTGAAAGTTTCAAATAGTGGATGTCTGATTTTCTTCCCTTTCCTTAGGGTAAAATTGGACGGATCGGCGCTCCCGGCTGCAAAGGAGACCCAGGCGACAGAGTATGACATTCAATAGGATTTAACATGATCAGTACATCCATATTGTGTTGTGTTATGGAGTATTTATGGTGTGTGTTTGATGCTTCGTAGGGTCCCGATGGTCACCCCGGAGACGTCGGTGAACGTGGTTTTGGTGGAACTGACGGAGAAAAGGTACATGGTCTTCACTTGCAACAAAATCCATCTGCCATCCAACATGTGGTTAAATTCTGCCTGACCGTGCGTGTGTGTGTGTGTGTCCTGTCTTCAGGGGGATCACGGTCGCCCTGGAAGATCTGGTCCTTCTGGCCCGTCTGGAGAGGGTGGACCAAAGGTAAACCAGAACACGGGGCCGGGGAGAGCTGCTCTTTGCTGGGACAGATATTAGGTCTGAAGTCGTGTTTAAAAGCTAATCTCCGGTGCTTCTTCCACAGGGAGAGAGAGGAAGTCCTGGATCACCTGGCGTCCCTGGACTTAAAGGAACCCCGGTAAGTAAGACTCATCACCACAGGCCGAAATACATTCAACATAGGGCTGTCACAATATCAGATCTTCACGACAAGACGATATATAGAGAAAATATGAAAAACAAAGTAATGCAATCAGTCAAATTCATCTTTATCTTTGTTTATTGTGCATTTTGTCTCTTTGTTTGGCAAATGACTCAAAATACGAGTGTAGGCAGGTGGAGAGAGAGTCTGTAACCATGACTTCACCTATAGAATAATCACTAATGGATAGTGAAAAGCCATCAGATGAACTGAAAATCCAAAAATCATCAAGGCCTAACATCTGCAAAGACGTTATTATCATAAGTGTATTATTAACATGATTTTAACATTTAATTTATTAAATATCACGGTTATCGTCTGTACCGGTATACCGAGACACCCCTCATTCAAACACACACTCATTATATGCATCATGTAGCTCACCGCTGTGTTGTTGTTCTCAGGGAAACCTTGGAACTGGAGGACCCATTGGAGAACCAGTAAGAACACCTAAATCACCCACAACCCGATGTTCCTTCATCGATCCCCTTCATTGGCTTTGTGTTGTTTTTCCTAATTGTCCTTGTGTTCTAGGGGAGAAGAGGAGACTACGGGCCAAAGGGTGGTGAAGGGCCAGATGGAGTTAATGGAGACAAGGTACGAGTTTATGTACATCGTGTGAAACATTTCTGTGTTATGAACTTTTTTGCCTCGGCTCGAATGATTTGTTTCATTGAGATACATTACTCCACCACTAACGCTGATTCTTATGTTTCAGGGTGAAATGGGGCCCGAGGGCTTGAGAGGACTTCCAGGTGAATCAGGAAACAAAGGAACAAAAGTGAGAAGAGCCATATTACATTTATAATCTGTATATGTTCATATGAACACCATACGCAACTCTTTAATGTATTGCTGCGTTAACTTTATCTCCTGTGGACAGGGAGACAATGGCCTTCCAGGTCCCAGGGGACCACCGGGGACAACGGGAGAGGCTGGGAAAAATGTAGGTTCATATGTCTGTTTGTTCTTTCATGTCATTCTTTACTATTGTTAAGAAAAGGACCGTACGAACTGTTCAATTGGAATAAAGTCACAAGCACCTCTCTAAATGATGTTGTACTTTTCATTGTTAAAGTGAACAACACATGTTCTGTCACACTCCTGAAGGAACATCTAAACTTCAAACATCACAGGGGTCTCATGGGCATCGTGTAAAAAGAAGATACCTAATTGTTACATTAACGTCTTCACATATGTCTATAAGCTTTACATTAACGCACATCTCTGTACATTACATATTATTGATATACTTTATACTTTGAACCTTTGCGCATTATTTCATTTTCACTTACTATGTTATGCACCAATACATAACATACATTACATTAACACTGTTTGTTTAATAGGGCACCAGAGGTGACCCTGGTGATGCTGGACCAAGAGGAGAATCTGGACTGGTTGGACCAAAGGTGTGTGTGTGTGTGTGTGTGTGTGTGTGTGTGTGTGTGTGTGTGTGTGTGTGTGTGTGTGTGTGTGTGTGTGTACATCGTCCTTGGACTGTTTACGGTGTTGCTGCAGTTTGTTTAGACTGTTTCCTCTTCTCTCTGTTCAGGGAGACGGTGGAAGACCTGGCTTCAGCTATCCTGGGCCGAGAGGATCATCGGTAACGTACACATGCACTCTTCTCTTTACATTTGATAGCCAGAGTGACACAATCAGCTGACAAAACTCTCCTCCACCGTTGTATAGGGTGAGAGAGGAGAGGGGGGCAATCGTGGACCTCGCGGCAGCAGAGGAGACTGCGGTCAAAAAGGTGGACCAGGAAAGAAAGGGACTCTGGGAGAGGGAGTGAGTAACTGATTTGTAGTTTCGATGCATGCTCAGCAAAATGTGTACAGTTCAGGTACAGGATGCTAATGTTTCTGCTTACAACAGGGTGAGCCAGGATCTCAGGGTGAACCTGGCCTAAGAGGGACAAGAGGAGAGTTTGGGCGTGATGTAAGTATATACAAAACCTGCACTGTACATCAGGAAAGCCATATACAGTTTTCTACTGATATTCTTTTTCAAGTCCTTTTTTTTTTTTAATAAAGTGCATGTGTTCATCGCGCAAGTTGACAAATCAATGACGATAAAAAAATATGTTGTGCAGCCCTCGTCTTCATATGATTACTCGTTAGCGGTTATCTGCCAGCCCAAACCGGACATAAACTGAGAGGCAGGAAGTGATTTTACGCCTTTTCTTCCTCTACAGGGAAATCCTGGCCCTGAGGGAGATCCCGGCCTCACTGTAAGAACATATCATCTAACCACGCTTTTATCACTGGCACATCAACAGAAACATGATGGTTATAATGACATAATGTTTCTTCCTGCAGGAATGTGATGTTATGAACTACATCAGAGAAACTTGTGGCTGCTGTGGTGAGTTCATAGTTCCCGCTGTATTTCCATTTGTGATCTGAAAACGCTCCGTTAGGATGTCCCATTCTCACAGATTTTTCCGTTTGCAGACTGTGAGAAAATCTGCGGACCCCTGGACATTGTGTTTGTGATCGACAGCTCAGAGTCAGTGGGTCTGACTAACTTCACCCTGGAGAAGAACTTTGTCATCAACACCATCAACAGACTGGGATCAATGTCCAAAGACCCCAAATCAGAAACAGGTTTAGACGTGCATTTGTTCATTGCTTGTGTTCCCGAGCTTCTTAAATTACTTCAGGATTAATATGTGCGCTCTCTAGAAAAAGTACAAGATGTCTGCAGACTTGATGTAAACACGGTTGCTTGTGTCCCCAGGCACACGAGTGGGAGTTGTTCAGTACAGTCACAGTGGAACCTTCCAGGCCATCCGGCTCGACGACCCCAAGATCGATTCACTGTCTGCTTTCAAGGTCTCGAAACACAAACACATGTGCAAACTGCTTTGAGGTTTATTTTTAGGGTGTACACAGACTGTTTGTCTCCCTTTGTCCAGATGTTTCTTAATTAATCAGGGCTGATGTGCTGACTGCACGCACAAGGCAGATGGGAGACATCACAGTTACATATGTGTAAATGTCTCTCTCTCTATATTTCTGACATTAACCAATAATGTGGGAGGCAATAGACGGTAGACACCTTAAAGAATAAGGCTGGCCATATTCTATATTTTTCTCGTCGTCAAAAAATCCCATTAAAAGACCAAAACCAACAATAAATTGATCGTGTTAAAAAGTCTTGTCAGTATAGTAAAAACCTGATACAGCTTATTCGTTCTGTGACATCAGCATCCATTGTTATAAATAAAACACATTAAAAACAAAGGAAAGGGTCAAACCATTCTACTGTGTGACATATTGCTGCGCGGTCATGAACATGGGCTGTAATGTATTTTTGGTCCTGCTGTCTTAAATACTCACTAGAACGCCAAATGTGTATTAATCCACAGGTGAAAATTGTCCCCATCAAATGCACTATTCACACTGTTTAAGTAACCTTTGCTAAAAACTACAGTGCCCAGTAGTTAAGGAAATTAGTTATATGTTTTAGGAAATTAAACCATAAACCTGTTTCTAAGATTCTTCATTGGGAACCAGTGGTCTTGGGACTGGGTTGCAAAGTTTGAGGAACGGACTAACACATTGTTAGTTTTGGTCTTTTTAATGGTAGTTATTGATAATTAGTTTGCCCAGATGTGTTTTTTTTGTTTGTTGTTAAACTGACTCTAATTAACTTTTTAGGGTAGCCCAATTTCTATTAATCACATTTTCTGATTTACACTGCATTTTACCTTTTTCTGCTAATATATTTGGAGCAGGTGTTCTATGTTTATTAACCTGATTCACAAGGCGGCCATTATGAACATAAAAAAATGAGAAACTCTACCTTGAATAGCAGATGTGATAAAAATAAATAAAATTCCTAGTGTGGTGAAAGCAAGACCCGCCCTACTCTGCCTCTGATTGGCTAACCCTGACCATGCATGCGTTTAAGTTTTATAAATACTGTATATCGTAAATAATACTGTGTACTAAGTTAACTTCAGATCAGTCCACAGCCATGACAAACAGCCGCATTGTGACTAAGGTTGCATAAACTAGGAGCGCCTTTGTAAAAATGATTCCTCTGTGTCCACACTCAGTACTGACCTCACATCATGTGCCACTGTACGTGCACATCTCTCACATTCTGACTTCTCTACTATTCAGGACGCAGTGAAGAGTTTGGAGTGGATCGCTGGAGGAACATGGACTCCATCCGCTCTGAAGTACGCCTACGACAACCTGATCAGGGACAGCCGCAGAGCCAAAGCCAACGTGAACGTTGTTGTCATCACAGACGGACGCTTCGACCCCCGAGATGACGACTCGCTGCTCACCTACCTCTGCAGGTGCCTGGCACTGGGGCTGTGTTTTGAGATTCATAATTAGCTTTTGTGAGGGAGAAAAAGGTCCTACCTCATTTCTTGTGTTTGTGTGAGCAGTGATCCCAGCATTGATGTGAGCGCCATCGGTATCGGAGACATGTTCGATCAGATTGAGGAGAATGAGAGTCTGAAGAGCATCGCCTGCCAGAAGGATGGCAGGGTGATGGGCATGAGGCGCTTTGCAGACCTGGTGGCAGAGGAGTTCATCAACAAAATTGAAACCGTGCTCTGCCCAAGTACGCTCATTACTGGAGCACATGTTATGTACAGTACATTTTGTTTTTTGTCCTTTTCGTCTGACATCTGTCTTTATCTTTGTTTTAGATCCTATCGTCAAATGCCCTGACCTCCCCTGCAAATCAGGTAAGATATTAAAATATCATGTATCATTTGATGTCTCCTCTTAGAAGATTTTCAGCATCGTTTTAACGATTTGAGATTTTCACAGTCCGAAAATATGAAGGTGGTCCATTATTATTGTTATTATTGATTTGTTATTATCAGTTACAGTGACCCTTAAAGTGAGGAGTGATCCTGCAATTAATTCATGTCGCTGTAACGGAACAACACACAAGACACACTAGTCAACTCGGTGTAGCTCCGGCATCTTTGTTGGCTGTGTTGATGCGTCGTGTCTGTGGGACCCCGCCCACAATGTTATTCCGCCCACTTGTTTCAGGAGGGGTCGTCCCTCCCCCATTGAAGCCACTGACCCAGGAGTGCAGCCCCTCATTGGTCCCCACCTCTTTGGAGGGTGTGACCAGCCTGCTGAACGGCCTGAGCGAGCAGCAGTACAGGGTTGGCGTTGCAACCATGGCGTACACAGCCCAGAGAGCCAAACTCGCCCAGGGAGCGGACAGGCAGCAGTGGACCAAGCTGTTCATCGACTCCTTCAAATATGTCTATGGAGACATTATGGGAGACCCAAAGACAGCCTTAGGACTCTGCTAATGCTAATATGCTAACCATGCTACCTCGCCATTATGGACGCCAATAACTAATAAGCTTACTGCTGGACATAGAATAGATTTTATTAAAACTGTGGGCATTTATTTTTTACTCTACGGGTGCGATATACACCCGGGCTGATGCAAGAGGTTTGCATGATATGAAGCTGGTCCTGTCCTAACATTTCAGCGCAGCCTTATGTACAGTTACTGTATATGATGATGGGTCAAAATTCTAAATGTGATGCTCCCTCACCTCATTGAATATTTCTGAATTAACAATAGAACTGTGTCTCAAAAAAGTATGTCTATAAGAAATATGATACATATCATTTCTTCCACCTTAGTGGAGGAACGTTTTCCATTCTCATGGAAAGCGGATGTTGTCCATTTGTTGGATGCAGATTGGTCTGTAGAGCCATTCATGTTGCTCCTGCACAGTGTACAGTGGCTCTTTGATGAAGCCTCATTTCCACTGTGAATCACTCTGATGACTTTTTTTTGTTGCTGTTTTGCACATATCCATGGTTTCGGTCTTTACTTTATTTCTTGTGCCCTGTGAATGAGTCATGTTGGTGAAAAGGGATGACATGTGGGAAATATCTGGTTTTACACATATCACAGTATATAAGTCAGAAGTTGGTGTATGGGGATGTTAATCGACTTGGCACTGACAATGAAGGAACTATTGTATGTTATGCCCTTGACTGGTGCATGCTTTTTTTGCATGTGGCTTGGCTTGTAAAGTAGGATGACTAGAGGAAAATGACCACAGAGCGGCTTTAACCATGTTGGCTCTGTGACTAAAACTTGCTGATGTGAACTATGTTGTTTTGTATAAGATGCATTCATGTTTTTATAATGCCATCTCAAGAGAATAAAATCATAGAGCAAACTAAAAAAGTGCTTTCTTGATGAGAACACTATTGATATGAGAAGGTTCAGATGAAATGACAGCTAGACTGGAAGTAAACCATGTTACTGTATCTTTTTTGGCTTTGACCTTTGAGCATCTGTGTACCAGCTGTAGCTCGCTGAACACCATGTTTGATTTATAACGTTATGTATATGTGTGTGTCTGTTCCAGAGCCAGCAGTGGCTAGCTGTGTTCAGCGGCCAGTGGATCTGGTGTTCATGTTGGATGGTTCTGAGAGGATGGGACTGGAGGATCACCGCAAAGCCAAAGAGTTCATCGAGAACGTGGCTCGCCATCTCACCCTGGCCAACGGCCAGACAGATGAGAGGAATGCCCGCTTGGCTCTGCTGCAGTACGGCAGCCATTCAGAACAGCGGGTGGAGTTCGCGCTCACACACAATCTCACAGTGATCTCTGATTCGCTGGCAAGAGTGAAGTACATGGACTCCTCTTCTGCGCTGGGCAGCGCTATCATCCATGCTGTCAATAATCTGGTGGTTCCAAAGGTATAAACCAACACAACCACATTTCAATTGTAAAGGAATATTTTTTAGTACTCTTTTAAAATGTGTTTTCTTGAGAAAGATGAGAAGATCAATACCACTCAAATGTACCAAGCGGCAACATCTATCGAGTGCCTTAAACCTGCATTCTTTCAGAGGGCCAGCAGGGGGCGACTATATTAGTTGCAAAAGGAAGTCTGATTGTCTGAGAAAATGACCCTAATTCTCACTTGATTTATTCAGTAAACCTTTTCCGAGTTTATGGTCTCAATCTCTAGTTTCAAGTCTTCTTCAGTACAGCATGATGGTCATTTAGTAAACTATGGTCCCATTTAGAGTAAAATAGACAATAAAGCAGTGTATGCTTTAGGGCATGGTTACCTTGTACAACGTGTCATTTTTACACTTTGTTTTTCATACATATTAAACACAGGACCTATATAACATGTTCATTTGGGAATAAGTGGATGTTTTACCCTTGGACAGAGCCAGCCAAGCTGCTTCCCCCTGCTTGTAGTCTTGATGCTAAACTAAGCTAATCACCTGCTGGCTGTAACTTCATATACACTGTACAGATATGGGAGTAGTATCAATCTACTCATCTCATGTCTTGGCAAGAAAGCCAATAAGCATATATCCCAGAATACTTCTTTAGGTATCTGGAGCCAGGAGGTGAGTAGCTTGGTTTAGCATGGAGATTGGAAGCAATGGAAAACAGCGAGGTTGGATCTCAAAAGTTCATATCTTATTTGTGTTTCATCTGTACACAAACAGATATAACAGTGATGAGATAGTTGTTTTGTCCTGCTTCCTGTCTTTATGCGAAGCTAATTGCCTTCTGGATAAAACTCCAAAACAACACATAGACATGAGAGTGGTATCGACCCTCTCGTCTAACTCTTGGCATGAAAGCAAAAACAGCGTATTTCCTCAACATTGCATGTTGTAGTTTGCAGCAGGGAACCCGTTTGTCCCGTCGCAACGCTGAGCTGGCCTTTGTGTTCATCACTGATGGCATCACAGCCAGCGAGCAGCTGGAGGAGGGCGTGTCTGCCATGAGGCGAGCTGAAGGCGTTCCCACGGTGATCGCGATGGGAACAGACACAGATGAAGAGGTGCTGCGGAAGGTGTCACTAGGGGACATGTCGGCTGTCTTCAGAGGAGCTGACTACACCATGCTGAACAAACCATCATTCTTTGAGCGCTTTATCCGCTGGATATGCTAGTGAGGAACTGTAACGCTCTGCACCATAGAGTTAGAACCCATAGAATGAGGGAAGGGCCAGCTCCTTCAGCGCACACGTAAACACACACAGAGCTATCAACAAACCATGTTACCATAACTGGATGTAAGGCACTGAGGCGGCTACATGTCCTGTTGTTATGGGTGAAGATTAATTTACAAAAGCCAAAACAAACCACGTAGGACCAGCTGACACACTCACACATAGGCATGCAATATAATTAGTAACGTGTTTATTGTATTAATTCTAAATCTATGGTCAGCCAACCAGAGACACTCATAAGTATCCCAGAGGAGGAGGTGTATGATTATTGAATGTGTGATAAACAAATTGTACGCTCTATTTTCTTTTTTTTCTATTGATTTTCTGTTTGAAGTCTCTCTCCCTCTCTCTCTCTCTCTCTCTCTCTCTCTCTCTCTCTCTCTCTCTCTCTCTCCCTCTCTCTCTCTCTCTCTCTCTCTCTCTCTCTCTCTCTCTCTCTCTCTCTCTCTCTCTCCTCTTCTCTGTCTCTGTCTCCCTCTCTTTCTCTCTCCCTCCCTCCCCCCCCCCCCCCCCCTCTCTCACAGTCTTCACAAAGTCAGTATTTACATTAAAGGTGCTAAAGTAGAAATAAAGGACAAAGCCATCTGAGTGGTTCTGAAACCTTTTTTTAACATATTAATGATGTAATTACTGCATTATGTTCAGGGGATAAAAACATGTCGACATATCTTCTCCAGGGGGGTACAGAATCTCACATAAATGCCCAATAAGAGAATCACACACACACAAACACAAGTACACGCCGTAGTTAATGACACATGCATTGACAGACAAACGTAAAAGAGCCAAATCTGTAAACATGAAGTCCAAATAAAGCCTATTGTGGTGACCCCAACACTGTCTTCTTGTGTTTGTAAAATATATTAATGTGTGATGTGTTAATATGTTTATGATCCATGTGCAATTTGTCATTAAATCACTTTAACCTTAGCAGGACGGAAGTGGCAATTATTTTAGTAAAGAAAAGGAGTGTAACACTGTATAATACATTTATATCTTTCTATTTAAACACTTTGTTCCTAAATTATTTTGATCCCAATAGAGAAATGTTAATGAAAATAAAGTGCACCTGGCTCCCTCTGCTGTACAGAGGGATCAAGGCACAAGGCATCACATTAAACAGTGTACTTTAGGTTTTGGTACTTTTAAGTTTATTCTAATGCTAATATTGTTGTACCTTAAAAAAAAATGTAATGCATAGCTGTAAGTATTTATGTTGCTACCTACACATATTTGAACCGTTTAGACTAAACGTGTTCGTGGGAACATAATAAGCAACGCATACAGAATGCGGAAGGATATTCTTTTATTTATTTATTTTTGTCAATCCTGTTGTTTTTGCTTACTGTTGGATTTATTGAAATTGTAAAATAGACGTCACGGTGAAGTTAAATTAACACTGGCCACCGTGACATATTAACCTCTTTACTGTGGTTTGTGACTCACAGGAAGAGAAGAGTCCTCCGGGTATCTGCTTGTTTACGTCAGTAAATCACCGCATACTGGTTTGACCCCCCCCCCCCCACACCGAGGTTTGGCTACTCAAGGACACCGTAAGAGTCACGTGACCACAAAATCTTGCATGTCGACGAGATATTAGAATGACTGCTGTCAAACGGTAAGTCATCTATAATGATGAAGGATTGCGCAGTCTGTTTTAATATTCGAGATATATTGAAGAATTAATAAACGTTGATACGAATTCCGTGGAAAAATAATTTTGTATATCCGGGGTCGGGTCGGGTCGGGTCGGGTCGGGTCGCGGGGGCAGCAGCTCCAGTAAGGAAACCCAAACTTCCCTTCTCCGGGCCACATCCGCCAGCTCCGACTGGGGGATCCCGAGGCGTTCCCAGTGAGGAGATATAATCTCTCCACCGAGTCCTGGGTCTTCCCCGGGGTCTCCTCCCAGCTGGACGTGCCTGGAACACCTCCCTAGGGCGACGCCCAGGTGGCTCCTTACTAGATGCCCGAACCACCAATCAACCTTAACCAACTAACTTCAACAATCTCATCGTCTAAGGCTAGTACATCTTAGCACTTTTAAAAGGTACTCAAAGACGCTTTACATGGACATATAACATTAAAAATTACATTAAGAAAAACAGGACATCAACATAAAAAATACATAGAAGTAATTACACATTAAAAGCAGACGGTACAGTCACAGATGTGTTTGGGGAGTGAGTTCCAGAGGGAGGGAGTGGCGATGGAGAAGGCTCTGTCACCCCAGGTCCGGAGCTTGGTCCTTTGTGGCAGGGACAGGAAGTTGGCGTCGGAGGAACTGAGGGTGCGAGAGGGAGTGTGGTGATGGAGCAGGTCGGTGAGGTAGGAGGGGGCCTGGTTGTGGAGGGCTTTGTAGATGAGGAGGAGGATTTTAAAACGGATACGTTGGCGGACTGAGAGCCAGTGGAGGTTCTGCAAGACGGGGATGATGTGGTCACGGGAGCGGGTGTGGGTGAGGAGACGGGCGGCAGAGTTTTGGATGTGTTGGAGTTTTTTTGATGAGTTTTGATGGTTTCCCGTAGAGGAGGCTGTTGCAGTAGTCGAGTCTGGATGAGATGAAGGCGTGGATGAGGTGGATGAGATTCTCTACATTTATCAAACCATTATATATTATTATTTTTGTGTGTGTGTGTGTGTGTGTGTGTGTGTGTCAGTGCTGCCAGTATGGAGGGAGAGGCCTTCTCCACCCTGTGTACCCCTGCTCTGGTGGTGGATGTGGATGGAGTGAAGAGAAATGCCCAGAGGATGATCGAGCGCTGTCAGAATTTGGGAGTCCAGCTACGGCCACACATGAAGACCCACAAAACCCTGTATGATTACAGACACACTCATGCAATACATTCATACAAGTCGGTCACATGTAAGGGATGCCGATAAGGTCTGTGTCTGTGTCTTTGTATTTGTGTTCATGGGTAGCGAGTGTGCTGATATAATGACGGGTGGATCCCGGAGGTGCATTGTGGTCTCTACCCTGCCAGAGGCCTGCTTCTATGCTGACCATGGATTTGATGACATCCTCTATGCATACTCTCTTCCCTTTGATAAGGTCCTCTCTACTCACACACTAAAAGGGCTCTTCTATAAAATGTTATATGTATATATATATGTACGTATATATATATATATATATATATATATATATATATATATATATATATATACGTATATATACGTATATATACATATAGAGTAATATATATATATATATATATATATGTATAGATATATATATAGAGAGAATAAATATATATAATATATATATATATATATAGTATGTATATATATTATATATATATATATATATATATATACATATATATATATATTATATATATATATACAGTATATATATATACTGTATATACTATATATATAATATATATATATATATAAATAGTATATATATGTATATATATACACAGTATATATATATATATATAATATATATACACGATACACTATACTATATATACATATAATATATATATATATGTATACAGTGTGTGTATATATATAATATGTATATATATATATATACACAGTATATATATATATATATATATATATATATATATATACGATACACTATACTATATATACATATATATATATATATATATGTATACAGTGTGTGTATATATATATATATATGTATATATATGTATATATATGTATATATATATATATATATATATATATATATATATATATATATATGTATATATATGTATATATATATATATATATATATATACATGCAAAATCATTCAAAATCATGCAGCTGGTGCAAATGGTTGAAGAGCAGCTTTCAATTTACTTTTGGTATGTCGTTTGTAGGTATTTTCGGGTAATTTCGCCTACCTTCTAAGAGGATAAAAAGAAGTCAGTGTGCATCCCATAAAGCAGGGGTCATTAACAGGCGCATTCGCTCCGCTCTGTTTCACGAAGGGCGGCGCTTCGCACACACCTACACACACAAACAGAGGGGAGGAAAGGAGAGGAGGGAACTAGAGAATCACCGCACATAACATAATTTATATAATTTGTATTGCTTTTACTCCCGTATTACATTTGTGTGTGTGCGTGCGTGTGTATAGGTGGAGCGCTGTGCAGCCCTGTCAGAGAGGTTAGATCTCTTCCAGGTTTTACTGGATCATCCTCACGCTCTGGATCAGCTCAAAAAGAGACCACTGAGAGACGGTCGGCTGTGGCACATCTGGCTCAAACTCGACTGTGGCAACGGGAGAGGTAAACACGCAGGGAAATTAGTACATGGTTCATCATCATGTAGAAGTGCCGGCTGATTTTCTGTTTGTTACTTGTGGTAGCTGGTGTCCTGCACTCAGAGCCTGAGGCGCTCACATTGGCTCAGGCCATCTGCGAGACAGAGGGCGTGGAGCTAACAGGAGTGTACGCACACTGCGGGAACAGCTACAACTGCAAAGGAGTGGAGGAAATACAGACTGTCGCCCAGGAAACCACCGACTTTACTCTGCAGTTCATGGAAAAGTATGTCCAAAATAACAGTTGAACGCAAGAGGCCAATCATGTCGAGTAACCTGCCACAGAGAATGATTACAATACACGCAACATTTTCCCAGGTACGTTTTTATGCCTCATTGAGTTTCATCATCCGACTGCAGTTCCCCTTAGCTCGACGGAGCGCTTTAGCATCTTTTAGCTCAGTGTTTCGATATTCTAGTCCACAACTCCACTGTTTTTGCTTCAGTGTCACCCCTCTGAACGGCATAATTTCCATAAGCAGTAGGAAGAAATGTTCGTTAAAAAAGCTCTGATAAACAAACTTTACACCACCTGTCCGGCACCAAACCGTCAGACACAGTAAGCAACTTGCTGGTGAACATGTAGTGGAGCTTTTAGCAGCTAAAGAGACATGTGTTATTCTCTGGAGATGATGGGGAACAAACTTGAGCTAAAAGGAGATTGAATGTCGGACTTGAATGCTCGTGTTGCTTTGTGTAAATGGGCACTTGTTTGCAAACATGTCCACCATATACTTTTTTATAGATAATAAAATGTCAGTGTTGGGTTTGCAGCTAGTTGTACTGCCCCCAAGTGACCTAAAATGTAAGTAATGCAGATTTAAGTTGTATTGACAGTTATCACATTATCACATTAAGGCCTCAGCCCACGTACAAGTAAATAATCTATTATATTTATTTCTTGATAAATGCTTTCTTGATAGATTTATTCTCTAAACTTCTATTCTTTTGGGCAGACTTAGGACTGTTGGCATCACCTGTAAGTCCAGCATTGGTTCCACCCCTTCCTGTAGCCACCCGGTCAAAGACATGGCACAACTCAGCGAGGTGCATCCTGGGAACTATGGCTTCTATGGTGTGTGTGTGTGTTGTGTGTTGTGTGTGTGTGTGTGTGTGTACGGACGTACGGACGTACGGACGTAGCTGTAGTTTGTTTATGCTGTTTAATTGAAATTAGTGTATTGAGAGAGAGAAAAGCGTCACAAAATGAGCAGTGATGATTTGTTTTGCTGTCTTCTAGACGTGCAGCAGACTGTGATTGGCTCATGCAGTCTGGAGGATGTGGCTGTGAGGGTTCTGACGAGAGTCATCGGACACTGTCCTCACAGGAACCAGCTCCTGATCGACTGTGGATGGAGTGGACTCAGGTACCTTCAACAATGTTGTTTACACTGTTATGTGGTTGCAGAATGGGCTTTACCTGCTTTCCATTGTAAACTGACCAAAACCTCAATGCTGTATAATCGCATACTTTTATCTGAAGAAATGTCTTTTGTTTTTTTAGCTCTCAATTGTACGAAGAGTATTCGGGCTAGGTATAAGTAACAAATTGAAGGGAGGAACTTTTTTTATTGCATCTTGAGAATAAAGTCAAAATGTCAATAATAAACAAAGTTTTGAAAATAAACTACTAGCGTCAGAGCAGGGGTGTCCAAACTACGGCCTACGGGCCATCTGCGGCCCGTGGTCCATTTTTAATTGGCCCGCAGCAAATTCTAAAAGTCTAATGGAATATGGCCCAGATAGAAACTTGTGCTTGAATGTTTTGTACTTCTTAGTTCTAACACAGAAACACAGTTTGGACTTGTCAGCTAACTTAAAACATCAAGTGTCAGATAAAGCTTGTGCTTTAGATGTTTACTGATTGCATGTGATGAGAGCACAGATGCGACAGACGCCGCACAGCTGTTCATTTTGTTTTGCGGGGAGTTGACGATAACTTTTGCGTTACGGAAGAGATGCTTGGTCTTACGAGTCTAAAGGGCACAACATAATTCGAGCACGAGGACTTTACCACAGAGAATTTCAAGCTTTCCTGTGATGTCAATGCTGAATACGGGGACGCACTCCACAGTTCTGATGTGCGCTGGCTGAGTCACGGCTCCGTGCTGCAGCGGTTTTATTCCCTGAGATCAGAAATCGACCTGTTTTTGAAAGAGAAGGAGCGACCTCTTCATGAGCTGAGTGACCCTCCATGTTTGGCAGACCTGTTTAGTTGATCTTACTGGTCATCTCAACACTGAAGAAGAGCCGACTGCGCACATGAAAGCATTCTGTGTGAAGCTCCGTCTCTTTGAGACACAACTACGCAACTTCAATGTTGCGCACTTCCCCACTTAAATATGTGAGCAAACATGTTCTGTGAACTCTGAACAAAAGCAGATTGAGAACCAAAATGAGCGACAGCATCTCTGTGATGTCCTTCGTATCTCAACCACCAAACTTACTCCTGACCTGCAGCATCCTTCAGTCCACAGCGCAGCATCACTGCTCCCACTGAGTGCAACGCTGTTCCCATTATAGGAGAGTTAAAACATATATTACACTGTATTCATGTTAATAAGCTCAATTTTTGAATAAATTCAGTCAATTAAAGTTGATAACATTATCTAACTAACGTTAGTTGATGTGTTAACAAGCCAATAACTTATTTGTTTAACAAGCTTGAGATATATCCATCCCCATTTCACCCCCTCCCCCCCTTGATTTTGTTTTTTAGGCAATATACCTCAAAAGTATGAGTGGCCCAGCCCTTCGTATATGTTTCTGTATGTGGCCCTCAGTGAAAAAGGTTTGGACACCCCTGCGTTAGCGCATATACTGAAATTAGACTTTATTCTTGAAATGCAAATCTTCCTCCTTACAATTATTTTCCCGTATGCCTGGCTCTTATACTCTTACTTTTCACTTATGATGCTCACCAACTGGAGCAGATACCTTTACCACAGTTTTACTCAACACAACATTGCTGATTGTTTCATCATTGTGTGTTTCTTTAAACATGTTTTTGCTCACTGCTCTCAGTCTAGACGGAGCTGGAAAACTTCCCACTGGATATGCTGTGATTGAAGGACACCCAAACCTCAAGTAAGCTATCTACTCTTGTCTCTAGTCTCAACACTAAACTTAAAGGAATACTTTACCCACAAAAGTATCATTTATATATCAATTACTCTCACATGCCTCTATGGTGAACGAAGAATCAAACAGAGAAAAGTCTTGGTATACTGAAGTAAATATACAACTCCTGCAGTATAATCCAAGTCTTATTTAGCCAATCGTATGCTCATTACTTCCCAAACACATGCAAGAGAGTTTGTAAACTGATGTTTTGATATAGTTGTGTTGTTAACCCCCCCCCCCCCCCATTTACTTCAATCACGTCTTTTCTGTGTTTTTGGATTCTTCATTCACCGTTCACAAATTCAAGGTAAGACGGGGTAAATAATTGATGTATAAATAATCATTTTGTGTGTGAAGTATTCCTATAAGTGTGACTGAAGTTCTGATTAAATGCATTTCCCCCCAGGTTGTTGTCTATGACCCAGGAGCATGGTAGAGTGGAGCCCATCTCAGGACCGCTGGACTACAGCAAATACCCCCTGGGCGCTCTGCTCGCACTGATCCCCTACCATGTTAGTGCAGTTCAATGTGAAGTAAAGCTTAACGCTGTGTCGGTTTTATTGTGTCACTCTGTTTGACCCTGTCTCTGTTCGTTTTTACAGTCGTGTGCAAGTGCAGCGATGCATCCCGTGTACCATGTGCACTCTGAGGGCCGTCTGCTGGGGAAGTGGATACCGACACGTGGGTGGTGAACAGCTGCCGACTGTTCACTCATGTCACCTGTAATCAGTCCCAAAATATAAGTGTAGAGGTTTTCCAAAACCACTGATTAAGTAACATGTAGAACTTTTTGTAGACCTATTCCCCAAATGTTTTAAGTGAAGCAATTTGTGGAAGAAAATGTAGGAAAAAATACATGCATCTGTGCTTTTAAATGATTAAATAAATAAAAAGTTTTAGGACTTTGTTGTCTTCTTATCATTTCATCAATGCCACCAAGCAGTGTTTTTGTTCATTGAGTCAGTATGTGAATGTCAATATACTAAGACCAAGACGGCAGCAACAAATGCCAGTAGTCACCTTTCAGTAGCCTCTGTGAGCTCTCACTGGAGGCTGAACACAATGATGCTACAGTTAGCAAATTATCTAAGTCAGCCAGCTTGATTGTTAAACACAAATATACACAAATGTATTTAGCCTATATGTTTGTTTTAATTCATTCAGAAGTGATCATTTAGTTTTTAATATTCATTATTTAATTTTGTACACAATCTTCAGTTTTGAATTGTCTCTAAATGTAATTACTGAATAAGAGAGACTATTTTCTCAGTCTGCAGGGCAGCATGTGCTGGTAACAGCATGCAGGAGCATGTGTATAGTCAGGGAGTGTAATGATCATGAACCTGTTGAAGTGGGTAAACTAATAAATTATTCTTCATAATATGCTTTTATGTATAACTGTCAAGTGACTACCTCTGGTTCACTTAAATACTGGTGATGATTAACTTTTTCTGACAAAATAAATGTCTCAAATTCTACTTATTATTTTCTCTTTATCAATACGTTTGCTTATAGGCACAATATATGTCATAATTGTAATACAAATACAAATATACAAACATTGTAATTATAACAGTAAAGCATAAGGCCACTGTTAATATTTGTATTATTATTATTATTATTATTATTATTATTATTATTATTCACTATCATTGATTACTATTTGATTGTTATCATTAAACGTTTTCACTGAAGTCTCAGCAGCGAGGAGGTTGCGAACGCCGGTGCGAAGTGCATCTTGGGAAATGTGGTTTTAACTGAAACTAACGTTGTGATTGGCCACTTATGACCTTTCACTTGTCACGTGGTTTAAAAATTTCAGGAGGATGGCGCGGGAAGTTGTCACACCGCACAGTGTCGCTCTCAGTTTATGAAAGTTTTGTTTACGTTTTCCTCGGGCGATACTGACTCACTATCTGGTAAGTTACCGTAATTTAAACACATTTATTTTCTGTTTCACTTTTCTTTTAGACATTTTGTGTGCAGCCGCTGTCCATTGTTGCTGACTGACTGACTGGCCACAGGGAGACTACCTTCACGTTACACAGCAATGTCTGTATGAAGTCTGTCTGTGTGTTTGTATTTACTTAGCTAGCTTCTAGCTCTTAGCTAGCTCCTGTCACACTGTGATTTTCTCTGCAGTCATGAGTGTGTTGGAGGTGAAGTTCATTGGTGATGGAGATGCTCTGGAGCACATCGTGGACAAACAGGAGGGTATGGACAGCACATTACTTCTCCTTCTTAGATATGTCTGGGTTATGAGTAGGTGGCTGACTCCTCTTCTGCACTAACTGTCTGTCTGTCTGTCTGTCTGTCTGTGTGTAACGAAAGGTGTGCAGAGCAACAGTGGGTCTGTTCAGAAGATGGTCACGTTTAAGAGCCCGGCTGGACGACGGGCCAGAGAGGAGGCACAACATGATGGGGACGAAAACGGAGTCCGTGATGAGCAGAACTATGTGCACGCTCTAGGAACAGACCATGCAGAAGGTGAGTGAACTGTAACTACTACTACTAATTATTATTATTATTATTATTATTATTATTATTATTATTATTATTATTATTATTAATACCATTGGTGTACTTTTTCCCGGCTCTCTTTGTGTTCGCCTGTTCAAAACAATGCCCAGCTGACATTAAGTATACACTCTGTTGCCATTTTTTGTATGTACACCGAGCTTAAACGAATGCTATACAACAGCCCTGCAATAAAAACAAATCTTCATAGTCAGGTTATAGTGTTTTTTATTTTTGTTGAAACATTTTTACAGAATTTGTGTTGCTGTTGTCAACTTCTATTGTGTTACACATAGAGATGCTTTGTATTTTGTTCACCTCATTTATATCAATGAGAGTAGACGTAGTAAAAATGTCATATTTTCACAACGAGGCATGGGACATTCATGTTTCTATTATCCCGTCTGCTGAAAACTGTTAAAATGGCTCTAAAACATACTGGAATATCTACTTATTTATTTTTCACTTCTCAACCACGATTGTGAGTTGACAACTTTTCAAGTCCTTCATGTGAGGATATTCACAATTACGATAATGGAAATTCATTAACTTATGAGAGTTTTTCTATAGATATCCGAGATAAAATCCTATATTGTCCGATCACTATTCACGACTGATCGATGCTTTATTGCTGCTAATCCTATACAAATGATCATTTTAAAATGTACGTGGTTGAACCTCATTTTCCTTGCTTTTACAGACGATGAGGAGAGTATGTACAGAGTGGCTGGTTCCTCCATTTTCACCTTTCAGAAAGCCAAACGTGGACACAGCATGGCCCAGACTGGTGAGAGTCTTCTTCTGTCACACACACACAAACTCTCTTGCATTGCATGACATCAGTTGCATTTATCACATTATTATGGATGATTTTGTTTCAGGATATTAAACATTTTGTTTTTGTAAATAGCCAGTGAGTTGGCTCGGACTCCTGGAAAAAATGTGACCTTCGGTGCGACCCCCAACATTGAACCATCGACTCCCACCCGAACAGGCCGCAGTGAGTTCAACATATTTTCCTTTTTTTATGTTTCCATTCGTTCCTGTGTCTTTTACATACAACCAAGTCTACTCTTTCTCTCTCCGAC
The DNA here is from genome assembly GCF_900634415.1 of Cottoperca gobio. NCBI lineage: Eukaryota > Metazoa > Chordata > Actinopteri > Perciformes > Bovichtidae > Cottoperca > Cottoperca gobio. The sequence continues at coordinate 18,943,661 of NC_041371.1, forward strand.
TAGACCACAGAGGTGAGAGCAGGACGCCACAAAAGGTGAGACTAGGTGGGATTTGTCTGCTTAAACGGTTTTTCAACCTGGACCCTATTTTCCCATGTTTTTGGGTTTGGGTTACTACTGGGGTCGACTATTTTAGAAATTTAACAAGAATGCGGCAATGTAATTGCTTTGGGCAATTCCGCACTGTCAATGGAAAATGCAGAGAAATGAAACATTTTACTTTTTCTTTCATATTCACCCGGGACATTAAAAATGTTTTAGATTACGCTACGCTTCCTGCACTCCAACACGACAACACCGGCGCTCCCCAACTGTTTCACGTTTCCACCGTAGTCTTCCGGCACATGACACAATAAAAAACAGACGGGTAAAAAATGTTTTTTTTTTATTTCTCTGTAGGGGTTTTTCTCCATAATTCTAGTCCACTTATAATAACTATCTGAGCCTGTCGGTGACTAAAACAAGCACTTTTAGTGAACGTCCTTAGTTGTTATTACATTGCAGTCCATTTAGCAGCAGAAATATGGGAACCCAACCTTATTTGATGAAGTCGCCATTTTTCAATACACTGCTGTGGTTAAGTGGCTTTGCTGCACTGTCAGATGTTGTTTTCTCAGTGTTGCCTCTGCTTTTTTTTTATGACAGAGCAAGAAGGATCAGTTTGTCTCCACAACACCACACAGGCTCAGGAAGAGAATCACCAGTGAGTGTCACATGTTACAATGAAAGTAGATTTCTATTACAGATATTTGAGACTATAGCTAAGCTCTTTGATACTTTCAGCTCCGAGCTTGCGGTCAGACAGTGATAGCGAGCTGTCGACCTCTGACTCTGGGGAGGAGGAGGATGAAGATGGGCTGGAGGAAGAGAAGAAAGTAAAGAGAGAAGAAAAGGAGAACTTGAAGACTCAAAGAACGCCCAGTAAAGGTTCATCTGCAGCTCTCTACAAGACCCCTGCAAAGAAGAGCAAGACCAGCTCTGAAGCCCTCAATCAGCCCAGTATGGTTGAGGAGTATTTTGAAGCCCATGGCAGTTCAAAGGTCTTGACATCAGACCGCACCCTGGAGCGTTTACAAACCCCTAAACTCGACAGGGTCAGTATACAACAGCCTGTGTTCTAAATGTATTCAACAAGCTGCTGTGTTCCCGTGTTACTGAAGCTGCTTCCTCATTTTGCGTTTGCAGGAGACGTTGGTTCAGCTTTTAGGAGAGAAGCCGTCCTGCTGCTCCAAAGAGATCCAGCAGCTCTACATCAAACACCGAAAGCACTTTAGCAAGTGGATGTTACAGTTACAGTTGAGTGTGGTTTACGCTTTCTTTATTCTGCGCTTCTTCTTTTTTCTTTTATGTTTGAAGTTTGTTACAAGACAGAAAGTGTCTCTGTGTTTTGGTTTTTAGGTTGGGATTCAGTGTGCTGGTCTACGGTTTGGGCAGCAAAAAGTCTCTGCTGGAGGACTTCCGTGTGTCTCACTTGGCTCAGGAAATCCACCTCGTGGTCAACGGATTCTTCCCTTCCATTACTCTTAAATCGGTCAGTATGCACAGACAAAGGCTTTCTTGGTACAGACTATATCAAAATGTAAACTGGTACCAAAATAGCAGCACGAGTGTGCATCTAACACAGCTGCTGAAGTTCTGTATTTTTCTTTTCAACAAATTTTATGAAAAGACCAAAACCAGCAATAAATATATTATACTAACAAGTATTGTAATTATTAAAAACACACTTTATTATGATGAATACAGACACTGTAGTTTTACTTTGAGATGATTCCAAATGCTCTGCTGTACTCACTACAGCACAACATGTGTATTCATCCGCATCTTATGGGAACCAATCGTCTTGCAGCCGCTGACAAACTTATTTTTGGTCTTGGTCTTTTCACAGGATGTTGTTGCCAGCCTTGTGGTTTAAAAGAGCTTGAACAATATTGTTAAAGGTCGATTTCTTAGCATGATGAGGACAGAAGGGAAAAAATGCTATGCTTTCATTGCAGATCTTAAATGCTCTGACATGTGAGGCCCTAGAGCACCAGGGAAGTTTCCGGACACCCTCAGACCAGATCGAGTACATCGCTCAGACCCTTAAAGACAGTGAGTGTGTCCGTCAACTGTTTCTCTCAAAAGCTTGTGTTTGAATTCTCTGTTTTTACTATTGATGCATTTCCTTGCAGGCCCTGATCTCCATGTGTACCTGATAATCCATAACATCGATGGACAAATGCTGCGAGGAGAGAAGACCCAGAGTGCACTGGGGCAGCTGGCATCCCTGCCCAACCTGCACTTAGTGGCTTCGTTAGACCACATTAACGCTCCATTGGGTGGGTGTTTGTAAGTGTGTGTACTGCCGTGTTAATTCTACTGAAATGTATTGTTGTAGCCAAATCTTTCTCGTGCGTTTCCAGTGTGGGACCAGTTTAAGCAGAGCCAGTTTAACTGGCTGTGGTGGGAGTGTGTGACCTTCCAGCACTACGCAGAGGAAACTTCGTATGAAAACTCGCTCCTGGTGCAGCAGACCGGCGCTCTCGCTCTGTCCTCCCTCACACACGTGCTACGCAGCTTGACATCCAATGCAAGGTACCACGATCCCTTTCTAGATGAATCGGTCTATGAAACGATTCATTTATTTTCTATGCAATGTCAGAAATGTGTGAAAAATGTCCATCCCAGTTTCTCAAAGTGATGTCTTGTTTTTGTAAAGTCCAAAACCTAAAGATATTTACTTTAATATGTGCCTAATCTCCATATTTGAGAATCCATAGACGGCATTTTCTGACACTTTTTAATGAGTAATTACTTTAACGATTAATCAAAAATATTTGCCCACTGTTGCAGCTCTATACAACCTGCACCTGATATAATGAAGTCTTAGAGCTGTTAAGTGATTTAATGATTAATTATTAATTATTGTTCTTCATGGCTCGGTGTGCTTTCTTTTTGCAGAGGAATTTTCAAACTGTTGGTGAAATTCCAGCTGGAAAACAAAGACAACCCTTCATACACAGGTGCACACACAACTCCTGTACAGATAGTTCTCTCGGGTGTGTGTTGCTCTATGATTGCAATATTTTCCTATCCCTGTGTGCAGGTTTGTCATTCCAAGATTTCTACCAGCGATGTCGAGAGGCTTTCTTGGTGAACTCGGACCTAACGCTGAGGACTCAGCTTACCGAGTTCAGAGACCACAAACTGATACGGACACGCAAGGTGGAGTCCTGTTTAACTTTAGAACTCACTAAACCAGTGCCATTACTCTCTCCAGTGTTCCTCACTGACATGTATTCCCATGATTCTCCAGGGTGCAGATGGAGTGGAGTACTTGATCGTCGCGGTGGACGCAAGCACGTTGATGGATTTCCTGGAGAACGAAGAGGGGGACTGAGAAGATAAAGCTTTAGACTTGTATCACATATAGTTCATCCACTGACTTCACCAGCAAATAGATATTTTGGTTGATTCAGCCACTGACATGAAGTTGCATCTGATAACCATTAGACATGAGCCCAGCTTACAAGCTCTGCACAGTTTAAATCTAATTGGTGAAATGTTTTCATTTGTCACAAATGCCCCATTGTCGCACTGTGACATTCACACCTTGTGTTTGATGTTTACATGTTTTCAGCCAACATCTGTGTAATTAAAACGATGAGTTATTGCAATTTTATGTTTTTAATTACACAAATAGATTTACATTTAGCAAAACGTACATTTGTTAATTTGTACAAGGCAGTTAGGCATGCTGCTATTTAAAATAAAAAAATAAAAAATAATAATAATAAAGTTGGGGAACTTAATCAGTGAAACTACATCATGTGCCATGCATACAGCAATTGGAAGGTTAAAAAAAAAAAGGAAGGGGGTTTGTGATGCCCAAGAATGAGGTTTGGGTTAAATATGCAAAGAGAGGCTATGAAATGTGTCAATGTTGGATGTCAGCACTTTTCTGTGTCTGTAGTGACTCTATTAGTGTTTCTGGCTCCAGTGTGTAACACTGGAGTCTGTTTTGAGTAGCTGTGTGCACAATGTGAAGCTCCTCTTCATCCAAATCCTTCAGCAGCAGCAGAACTGCATCGAGAATGTGTGTCTGGAAAATACAATTTGAAGTTTATTGGATGACATTAATAAAAAATAGTCCAAGAATTCGAATTTTAGGAAGCCATGTTCAGAGATTACCTTTTTCATTGATGATTTGTTTTCTCTGGTTGAAGGAGAGGAAAGAGAAAGGAACTTGTCTCTGGAGAGGAGTTTCATCCCCAACTCCTCCCTGATTTTGCTAAAAAATAAATGAGAGAAATATTTTGCACATAATACATTGACATTACCTTGACAGATTGTTCTACTTCCTGTTGGTGTCAATCCACATGACTTACTTGGTCTCCTCCATGTTATAATTGAGCGGGTCATTCTCTGTCTCTGTATCTGGAAGTCCGTTGGTAGAAGGCTGGTTTTGAACACTGCCTAGGGGGGTGGTGACCTCTTCCCCCTCCATGAGAGCGAGTGCAATCTCATCCTCTGTCACTACTGCAAACACAATATGCTTCATTACAAATCGGACAGAAATGTTTCATCCAATCCTCACCTTGTCGTCTCGGGTCATACCAAAGCTATGCACAGTTTTGCTCCAGTCAACAATCATTTAAATGCATTTCTTCCAATTGTGTGTGCAAATAATTTATTTTACACACACACACACCTTGGTTGTCGAGCTTCTGGAGGCGAGGCAGGCAGCGCAGTACAGTGAGGCGATACTGGCTGGTGTCAGTTCCACAACAGGGGTTCTCAGCCAACCAGAGCACTCTGAGGCGCGTCAATGGACGCAGATGGGAGAGCTCAGAGAGTGAGGGGATCTTGTTCCTCCTCAGGTACAGCTCACACAGAAACAGGCAGCCAGCCAGAGGAGAGAGAGACGAGATGCTGTTGACACTACAGAGAGGGAGAAAAGGAAAGACATGACCAGGATTCATTGATCATCTCATGATTCGGTCATACCTCTGTGTGTGAGTGTGTCAGAGAGAGACACAGAAAAGAGTTAAATAGACCAACCTAAGTGTCAGCACCTCAATGTTGGCCATTTGAGAGAAGATGGATATCTGGGAAGAGAATATAAGGAAACATGTAAATAATGGCATACATACATGCTTAAGTTAAAACAATACAAAAGAAAGAGCAAAGTCAAGTTGAGCATGAATAGGGAATTCAGTGTCAAACCAGAATGTGATATCATTAACTAACTACTCACATCAGTCAGGTTGCATCCCCTGCAAAAATGAAATGTAACGTTACCACAATTGCGAGATATACAAAACAAGCCGTACCTGTCAACCTCGACCATCAGCATGTAAACTAAAAACCAACAAAATGATGTACGTTAACCTTTATGCTAAAATGTCAACACTTACCAGCAGTTCAATTTCTTCACGCTTTCCAAGTCGGAGGCCTTAGCCTTCGCGAGAACCTGTTTCCGTGTTAGCTTCATAGCATATCAACTAAGTTACCTGTCAACAAAGAATAGTTTTAATGCCCTATATGTTCACAACCAACAAATGCCGCATTATGGCAAGCTAAGTGGACACACATTTCTACTCCGCAGCAGAGCAGCAGGGATGTTGGTTCCACCACATGACTACGCATGCGCGTTTCCACTGAGGCGTCCTTAGTTACAGTCATTTCCTTTATATAATTGTATTATATTAAACGCGTACATGAATAAATGATCATTGTATTTTTTGTTTAAAATATGCAAGAGCAAAACTGCTATTCCGTAGTATGTTATATGATTCATAAAAGTAGTTATATTTTTATGTAGTTGCGTCTGCATTCTGTGAAAACTCAAAGTCCCACAATGCAGCGTAAACGACTGGGTAAATCGCGCTTGCGCGGTGTGCAATCCCTCTTTGGACCTACGTCTCCACTGAAACGATGGTGAGCCCAGAATGTTCCCTTCCTAATCCGTGTCAATCTAACATTTCCTGAGCTATAAATGATATAATCACACATTTAGAGGCTTTAGATTGTCCTTGTTTGTTAGACCTGCCCGCTATTTGTGTCAATTTTGTTATTGTTTCAACAGCTAAAACGATGTTTTCATGTTCTAGTGAACCAGTAATGGCTGCCACCAATGCTATACTCGCTGAGTCCCAAGTACCGGGCGGGCTAGTCACATAAACCCTAGCCCTGTAAATCCTGAATCCCATTATTTTTTGGAGGACCCCTGGTTTTAAAACTAAAACAAACTTGTGCACTTGTCTCAAGAGAGTTTGTAGTCTCTACATGTAGTTCACGGTTGTTGAATTGGCTCAAGTTAGCTAGGTGGCTAGCTTAGTGAAAGGAAGCTAGGCTAGCTAGTTACGCCAGTGCTGACATAAGCTCATTCACCCTGGTTATACGGGTTTTTCAGCTTAATGACGTTAAACGTATTTTTAAGACTTAACGTGATATGATATGATGTCGTCCCATGTTCATTCGGCTGTCAGAAAAGTTATCTTCATAACCTGACGGACTCTGTACGGGGATACCTAGAATAGTGTGCACAACTTTTACTCCCGGAGTAAACGTTACTACCTGAAAGTTAAGTGACAGGCGTGACGATATCGGCCCAATTCTTCAGAAGTGGTTCTGCTAGTACACCTGCATTAATGTTGCATTTTGTGATCGTGTTCATGTTGTTCACAGGCCAAGCGTACCAAGAAGGTGGGGATCGTTGGTAAATATGGCACGCGTTATGGCGCGTCGCTGAGGAAGATGGTGAAGAAAATTGAAATCTCCCAGCACGCTAAATACACCTGCTCTTTCTGTGGCAAGGTAAGGACCCTAACCCTAAAATCACCTAAAGACTGCTGTAACTAACTTGTGATCTAATTCAGAAAGTGTTCCTACTAAGTATATATTATGTAATGCCTGCAGCAGATTGCACAGGTTTTTATATTTGGAGAACACACGCATGTTTGGATGTTATGTCTGGAGAAATTGACAATATACTGTTTAGTAACTGTTTGAGTTGAATGTATTTTGACAGACCAAGATGAAGAGGAGGGCTGTTGGTATCTGGCACTGTGGGTCCTGCAGGAAGACTGTGGCTGGAGGCGCCTGGACTTACAAGTAGGTTTCTTTTTTACTTTGTAATTTCTACTATCCAGCTTTATCTGTTAACTTTTAGTTCATATCTATTTTTTAAAAAGTGATTTTGATTTTAGTGTTGCATCTTCTGCTGTTAGGCACAAGGACTCCTACCAACAATTATATTTTATCCACTAGCATGGTGTAGTTCTACCTGCTGCAAGGGCCCTGTTTGGGTTTTGTTGTTTGAGGTCAAACACAGAAGGAAGTGTACAGCCGTACAGTTTGTTTTCACCTAGATAGCTGAATGTTGATTAATGTTATGCTAAGCTTCAATGCTGATCAGTATGCAATAAATAGGCTACCTGTTAAGAGCTAGATGGTCAAAGTATCTGTAATACATCTGTTGGCTGAGCTTATAGGCGACTATGGCAAATCATGTCCCCTTATGTCCCATCGCCAAATCACAGTACTGTTCATCACACCAACAAATCAATTTAACATTTTACTATGTATATGAAACCGATTTACTCAGGAATTGAATCTGCCTTCAGATTTTCTCACTACCACGTTTTTCGATTTAAAATTGGAACTTTAAGTAGTTGATAGCCCAGGGAACGGCACGTTTGTTCGATTTTTAGATGTAGGAAGGGTTATTGTCTGTCAATGGAGATAACCGTTAATCGCCTAGTTGAAATGCCCTTTCCCAGACCACATTATCAAAATTATTGGAAGGCTGTGCCAATCTACCACAAAACACCTAAAATTAGCATTATTGCATTAAGCGGTGACATTAAACCACAAAGCAACTCTTTAGTGCTTTCAAATGACATTTTGTGATTGTGGACAGTTACCTGCTGATAAGCTTTTCTTCCTTCAATGCTGAATACTGTTAAGGTTTTCCTCAAAATCACAAGGTTTCTTTAAATTTAAGGCTGAGAGTTGGTGGCATAAGAAGATACAATTGTTGCCTTTTAATCTAAGCTTTTGCACGTTAAAGTGAAAAGTGTTGCCACAATTCGCAACAAAAATTAAACGGGTTGAAGATCACTTTTTTATTTTCATGCAAATGGCGGATAATATAAAATACTGCGTGAATAATCTATCTGCAAATGGAACAACACAAAAGTTCTTCTCGACAGTCGTTTAATTTTTCCAAATTTAGAAAAGGCAAGTTACTGTTTTTAAAAATATATAAATAATGGAATAGGAGTTGGGAATATTTATTAAAATACATACACAATATACAAGTGTTAATGATATTGTTTTGTCTTTTGCAGCACAACTTCAGCTGTCACAGTCAAGTCTGCGATCAGGAGGCTGAAGGAGTTGAAGGACCAGTAAACCAGTGCCATGATCACTGGTGGATTTGGGACTTTTTCTATAATTTAACCAACCTGGACATGGCCTCAACATCCACAAATAAATCTGTCTGGAGTGGAATTCTTTGTCTTTGTTCATCTGTTTAAAACGTAAAATCAAAACTGGGTTGTAACTACAAGACGAGGCCTCTGCAAACCTCCCTGAGATAGAAAGTTGCACTTGACTTTAGGGTGCCTAAAAGTTGCACCATCAAAAGCAGTAAAACTGGTAGGAAAGTAGTTTTTTTTTATTGGTGCCAGAATATAAAAGGGGTTCTCCTGGCTGGCCTGCACTTTTAGCACTTCGGATGAATAATCCACAGATTAAATGCCGCTTCACTCTGGCACTGGAGTTAGAAGTGTGCTGCATTTCCCTGCGGACAATGAAATTAAATCCTTTTTTAAATCCATTAATATTCTGCCACAGTGCCCTTTGCCTGTATGAATCTACAGCAAATTAAATAATGCTGCTGACTGAAGCATTTCCTGCAGTGGTAAAGTCAGAATGTCTGCTGTGGGAAAAGGTTAATTACTGGTGCTACAGTGGTGATTCACAACCAGAGGTACTTATAACCTATTATAAGTTTATAATACTTATAACCTAAGGGGTACGTGGAAACATTGTAGAGTAGCTCAACTAATTAAAGAAAATGAAAATTGATTTGATTAAAATACATACAATAAGTCCACTGTCAGTCACCTGGACACTACATGTTGAAGTTATGTTAGTGTAAAAGCTAGTTGCCAAGTGAGCACAGAAGTTTAAACTGTTAGCTAAAAGTAACCAAACAGTTGACACATTAACCTTGACACCATTTGGTGTTATAAGTGCGATTGCTGGGACAACCAACTTATGACAGTCAATTGTGTGAAAACATTTACAATATCATGTTTTATATGGCGAATGGTGTTACATTAGGAATCCATGAATGTGTATGAGATCTGGTTGTGGGGGTACCTCAGATCGAAATGGTTGGGATCCACTGCTGCACAGGATCAGTGAGTCCATACATATTCTATATAACGGTAGATTTTGAATGCTAATGAGATACCAAGGATTTACTTTTGATAACTTAAAAAAAGAACTTGATCTTTAGCACAGGTGTGAATAGACACAAGTACAAATAACAAGCATACTTAGAAACAATATGAAATGAAAGGAAAAAATAATAGAAACAACTTTGAGAAAATGTGCAGGGGTGTTAGAGCCTACAGATGAAAATGTAATGTATAAAACTTTAGCTCTGGCATTTAGCAGTTGCACTAATATATCATTTTTACATCATTCTTGAAATATAACGATTTGACTATTTAGTTTCAGGAATAATTCGCCCGTTTAGATTGATAATGAAATATCTCATGTCTACTAAACTAAACATTAACTATTTCTCAGTCACATTAAAAACCCATGACTCAATAAGTAACAAAGTTCAGTTTTAATAAAAACATAAAAAATCACGAGTTTACTGTATAACATGTATTGTATTAAGTACAGTCTACATATTTATTGTATTAAGTATAGTCTACTATTTATTGTATTAAGTATAGTCTATATTTATTGTATTAAGTATAGTCTACATATTTATTGTATTAAGTACAGTCTATATTTATTGTATTAAGTATAGTCTTATTTATTGTATTAAGTATAGTCTACATATTTATTGTATTAAGTACAGTCTACATATTTATTGTATTAGTATAGTCTTTTTGTATTAGTATAGTCTTATTTATTGTATTAGTACAGTCTTATTTATTGTATTAAGTATAGTCTTATTTATTGTTTTAAGTATAGTCTTATTTATTGTATTAAGTATAGTCTTATTTATTATATTAAGTATAGTCTTATTTATTGTATTAAGTATAGTCTACATATTTATTGTATTAAGTACAGTCTACATATTTATTGTATTAAGTATAGTCTACATATTTATTGTATTAAGTACAGTCTACATATTTATTGTATTAAGTATAGTCTTATTTGTTGTATTAAGTATAGTCTTATTTATTGTATTAGTACAGTCTTATTTATTGTATTAAGTATAGTCTTATTTATTGTTTTAAGTACAGTCTTATTTATTATATTAAGTATAGTCTTATTTATTGTTTTAAGTATAGTCTTATTTATTGTTTTAAGTATAGTCTTATTTATTGTATTAAGTATAGTCTTATTTATTGTATTAAGTATAGTCTTATTTATTGTTTTAAGTATAGTCTTATTTATTGTATTAAGTATAGTCTTATTTATTGTATTAAGTATAGTCTAATATTTATTGTATTAAGTATAGTCTTATTTATTGTATTAAGTATAGTCTTATTATTGTATTAAGTATAGTCTTATTTATTGTATTAAGTATAGTCTTATTTATTGTATTAAGTATAGTCTTATTTATTGTATAGTATAGTCTTATTTATTATATAAGTATAGTCTTATTTATTGTATTAAGTATAGTCTTATTTATTGTATTAAGTATAGTCTTATTTATTGTATTAAGTATAGTCTTATTTATTGTATTAAGTATAGTCTTATTATTGTATTAAGTATAGTCTTATTTATTGTATTAAGTATAGTCTTATTTATTGTTATTAAGTATAGTCTTATTTATTGTATTAAGTTATAGTCTTATTTATTGTATTAAGTATAGTCTTATTTATTGTATTTAAGTATAGTCTTATTTATTGTATTAAGTATAGTCTTATTTATTGTATTAAGTACAGTCTTATTTATTGTATTAAGTATAGTCTTATTTATTGTATTAAGTATAGTCCTATTTATTGTATTAAGTATAGTCTTATTTATTGTATTAAGTATAGTCTTATTTATTGTATTAAGTATAGTCTTATTTATTGTATTAAGTATAGTCTTATTTATTGTTTTAAGTATAGTCTTATTTATTGTATTAAGTATAGTCTTATTTATTGTTTTAAGTATAGTCTTATTTATTGTTTTAAGTATAGTCTTATTTATTGTATTAAGTATAGTCTTATTTATTGTTTTAAGTATAGTCTTATTTATTGTATTAAGTATAGTCTTATTTATTGTTTTAAGTATAGTCTTATTTATTGTATTAAGTATAGTCTTATGTATTGAGAAATATTGAACCCTGTAGAAAACAGTTCCATTCCTGAAGGGCAGAGTTGTAATGTCACCAAAGACAACTGCCGTAAAATGTCCAGCAGGGAGCGTAGTGTCGTGCTTTTCCTCAGTGGAGTCGAGAAACGACATGGCGGCGTGCAGTGTTTTCAGACCGGGCTTGTTCAACCACAAAGTGGCAATAGTGACGGGCGGCGGGACCGGTATCGGGAAAGCCATTTCTGCAGAGCTGCTGGAGCTCGGTGAGTAACGCGGGGCTCTGAGTTCAGAGAGGTTTTGTTTCATAGGACAGACGGTTAGAAGTGAACAGCAGCTGACTGACAACAAGAGCCGAGTGAACTTCGACACACATAGAAGAAGACATGTTCAGCCTTGCAATTGTGACACTGTTTAAACACTGTGGACGCACACTGTTTGGTAACGGCTATCAACGTCAAGTATATGATACACAATGTTTACAGTGCGTGGCAGAGAAATCCTCATCAGGTCACGGAATGTGGTGCAACACCTGGACGCACGCCACATAACCAAATAGTAACTATTTATTCAGCAGTCTGTCGCTCAATTTTCAATTAAATATTCTTTATGGGAATTAACGTAACATGGATAATATTGCCAAAGCATTAATGAGTGTCAAGAAAAAGATCATTCATAAAATCAAGAAAATAGCAGAGAGTGTGTGTGTGTGTGTGTGTGTGTGTGTGTGTGTGTGTGTGTGTGTGTGTGTGTGTCAATTCCCTTTTATTTGTATTTAATTCTACATATTTTTGGGGAACATACAACAATATAAGAAGAATTGCAAAACATATGCAGACATATTAACAAACAGGCAGTTGTCTAAGTCTTATCACATTGTGATGGACTACAAAGACAGAAAAAGATACTAGAATATAAATATATATGACTTACTCCATTTGGAGTTACATTTAGGAAGATGGGTATGATATTGCACCCCTTCTGAAGGCTCAGAGAAAAACGGAGATTCTACAGAGCAGTCAACTCTCTTTGATTAGAAAAGTTGCGTGTTAAAATGACCAGACATGTTAACTATTTTGGCTTCAGGTTGCAATGTGGTGATCTCCAGTAGAAAGGCAGAGCGGCTGGAGGCGGCAGCTCAGGAGATGAGACAAAAAATCCCTCCCTCCAGCCCGGCGTGTGTCACTCCTATACCATGTAACATCCGAAATGAGGATGAGGTGAGGACCTGCACACACATTCAGCCTCTGGAGCTGCTTCATGTGGAGGCTGTCACTGCCTGATCGCCTGTTTTTTAATTCCCAGGTGAAGGATCTTGTGTCGTCAGTGCTGAAGCGGTACGGCAGGATAGACTTCCTGGTGAACAACGGAGGAGGTCAGTTCAGCAGCCCAGCAGAACACATGTCGTCCAAAGGCTGGAAAGCCGTGGTAGACACCAACCTCACGGGAACTTTCTACTGCTGCCAGCAGGGTAAAGATGCAGAGCGCTAACGATGGCTCAGTGTGTGTTCTGTTAAAGCTCTCAGTGTGACTGTCGCTGTTCTCTCCACACAGTCTACACTGCGTGGATGAAACAGCACGGAGGGGTGATCGTCAACATCATCGCTGACATGTGGAAAGGCTTTCCAGGCATGGCGTAAGCAGCACCGCACACCAAATTCACAACATTACTTCGCACTCTTCTCCCTTTTTAGTTGAAACACTGTATCTCCTCTCCCTGGCAGCCACACAGGGGCAGCGAGGGCGGCAGTGGACAACTTAACAAAGAGTCTGGCCATCGAGTGGGCGTCCTCGGGAGTCAGAGTCAACGCTGTCGCACCTGTAAGTACAGATCATGAGCTAATGCAGAGTACAGAAGTCTTTTCATTATGTATACATTTTAAACGTGTGCATTTGTCTGGTTGCAGGGCACAATCTTTTCCAAAACTGCAATGGAGAACTACAAGGACTTTGGACCAAAGCTTTTCAAGATGTCTGTTCCATTTAGCCCTGCAAAGAGGCTGGGGGTACCAGAGGAGGTAGTGACACCCACAATACTCTTCGCAGCTTTGTTATATTTAAAAAGTATCTTACACATTCAATATGTAACCTTCTGCCGCTAGAGGTCTCTCAATCAAAACAATAGCTAGAGACAGAGTTTGGTGGCGTCGTGAAGTAGCGTGGGATCATGGGAGTTTGTCACTCCAGTCAGCTTCTCCCGGTTAGAATTCCTTCATTGTTCAACCTTCAGGAGTTTCTTTTCTTTCTTTTTTTGCGGCAGACAAATTTCCCCCAAAGGTCGTCTCCTCTCCAAAACAAACAGACATGGGGATTTAAAACCTGTAAAAACACTGAATAAAGCCGTTTTTGTTTTGTCTTTGTTGCAGCGTCACAGACTGTAATGATTCATTCTGTTTTTAAATGTTATTGCAGATCTCCTCAGCAGTGTGTTTCCTGCTCTCTCCTGCGGCCTCCTACGTCTCTGGAGCCACCCTGAGGGTTGATGCAGGGCAGAGTCTGTACCACTCCATCTGGGAGATACCCAGTATGTACAACTTGCTAAAGCGTTTACAGTTTGGGAATTTACGGTACATACATTGTACTATACAGCACACCACATAGTAAAGTAAAATTCTGTTGTGTCCGTCTCCAGACCATAGTGCGTGGCCTGACGCTCCAGAGGGGGAGAACCTGGACGCTTTGAAGGAATTGCTCAACCCACAAAGCAAGCTCTGATTCTCTTCTGTAGCTTAGTCAGAGTCCAGTGCATAAACACACAACAAGTAATGTGAAGGAAACAAGACACCATCGTGATTTATTATTGCAAATCATGTACATAGTTGTATGTAATGTATTGCAACACAAGACTCTAATTGGTTACTTGTATAATGAGTTGTGACATAAACTGTTGAAATTTATGTAGAATATTTTTTTCCAAAGCCTTTTGTAAGTCGGTAAGTGCTTTTTAACACAAGTGCTACAAAGTTCTTTACACATGGGGACACAAGACAGAAACAAAGGAAAAAGATTTTTTTAAACCTTTGCACTGATTTATTTATGTTTGTCTTTGATCTACTCTTATAATATACAGTAATTGTTACTTTAATATCTCAACGTAACATGCTTCCTTTGTTTTCTAATATTTAGGGGGAAAATAATTGAATTTGAATTTGATAGAATCTAGTGATACCTTTTTATAAATATAGTACGGATTAATAAGAATTGTATATTAGAAATATTTTATTTTATTTTATTTTGAATGAAGAAACAGCTACGGGCTTACAATTTACACATATGAATAAACTGATATTACAACAATTAATAAACGTGTAGTTGCACTCTTATTTTGGTTTGCACTAAAGGATAAAGTCAAAACAGCCTTTCAAAAAGACTCTTTGCATCCTGGGGAGGAGAGGAAGGTTTGAAAGTGTCTGTTTCTCTAAACCGGATTTAACCACGAGTTGAATAAATAAGTTTGCAATTACAGCTCTCTCTTTTTTTTACTGTAGAGAGTAGGCAGAGTGGGGGATATTGTATCGGGGTGTCGAACGGTACACTGATGTCTGTGATGTTGCAGGAGGGCAGGGAGAGTGATGGCAGCACTATGGAGGATAATCGTGAGGAAAATGGGGAGGATGAGTGAGAACAAGTGGGGACAGGAGCGGGACAATCTTAAGGCGGCAGTGTCGTTAAATGTAGTTGTGAGGTTTGAAGGAGAAGGAGGACATAGACTTACTGAAATTGACAAAAATTCCCAAGTAGGGGGAATAAAATATGCAAGAGTTTTGGAGGCTGGAAACATGCTAATAGCATTAGTAATAGCAAATACTATTATACTAATAGCAAAAAGAATTGAAGATGAGCAAGGTTGAGAAAATCTAAGTAACGAAAATGGTGAGAGTGGGACAACAGAGGACGGCAGAGTGTAAGGTGGTGACCTAGGGAAGTCCTCTCAGAGTTAATATGATGGAGGAAGTTGAAAACCTCAGGATATGGTATGACTTCTACCGAGGGGGTAGGAAAAGAGGAAACTGAGTCAAAGCATTGAACGCTTTGAAAATGAAATCACAGAAGGTAGAAGAGCAACGTACGTAAATTGCCGTATCTAAAAGTGAAGGGAGATCCGGGAGGAAAGCAGGGCCGTGGTGCGATGATAAGTGCAGGAAGGTGGTGAAGAGTAGAAACGGGGCATTCAGAGTAATGAAGAGAACTCATAACTACCAACACATGATAGAGTATAAGCAAGCTCAAGCATTAGTAAGAAGGACTATTAGACACACACAAAGAGCTTATTGGAGAAAGTATTGTCACTCAATTGGAAGCACTACACCTGTAGGGGAATTATGGGGATGATAAAGAAAATGGAGCTATCCAATCCTTATTGACCTAGCTCAAAGTGCAGGTTCTACCAATGTGGGTTTAAAAAGGTAAGCGGTACTGATGATCCAATATTGTGTCTGGAGGACGAAATAAGAAAAGCACAAGTTAAGAAAGAGCCTGTGGTTGCCATATTCTTTGATGTAGAGAAGGCATACGACATGTTGTTGTCTTCTAATCAGGTTGTATTTAATGGGAATAGGAGGAAATATATTTAACTGGATAATGGATTTTCTGAATAGAAGAAGTATCCGAGTTAAAATAGGGTCAGACATTTCCAGTAAAAGTGTAGTGGAGAATGGAACTCCCCAAGGTAACGTAATAGGCCCTATCCTATTCTCAGTTATGATTAATAATATATTAGAAATCATGGAGATCTTTGCGGATGATGACAGCCTGTGGAAAAGAGAGAAATGTAGATTTTATTGTGAAGAAAGTTCAACAAGAAATAGACTAGGTGGAGGAGTGGGGAATGAAATGGGGAAAAGTGGCTTTAAATTCTCTGTAGAGAAAAGAAAGACTCTGTGTTTTACAAAGAGGGAAATTGGGGAGGACGTCCAGTTAAAATTCTATGGCAATAATTTGGATTGAGTTAAAGATTTTCAATTCCTCTGGGTTCACTGTGATTCAAGATTAACCTGGAGGGTTCACATCAAATAAGTCTTGAAAAATGCCAAAAGGCCATAAATGTAATGAAGTGACAGTGACCGGTAAATGCATATTATTTCCACATAAAAAATAGGTAGAGGAAACACATGTTAATTTTCACAGACGGATCAAAGGATCCAGCAGCTGAGGCTACAGGAGCTGCTATGATAGTTCAGGGGCTGAATGTCGGCACTAACTAAATAAAATCTAACTACCTGTATATACAGTAGTGACTCGTTGTCTGCAATCCAGAGTATTGGGTCTGGTACTTCCCAGAGTCAGCCTGACCTCATCCATGAAATCCTGTTATCACTCAACAGAGTAACGAGGGGAGGCAGTGAGGTTACTTTATTATGGGTCCCAGTTCATATTGGCATTCAGGGCAACACAAAGGTGGTCAAGTTGGCAAAGGAAGCCGTTAAAAAGTGAGACATAAAGGTAAACATAAAACTATCAAAATCTGAAGGGAAAGGTATTGTCTGGAGAGAAAAAAAACCAGGAGTGGCAACAGTGCTGGGAGCAGGAGAGAAAAGGGAGACACCTCTATTCTTAACAAAGCAGTGTGGGCGGTACAACAAGCAGAGGGGGGAACAGGAGTGAACAGGTCAAGTTGACCAGAATGAAAGTGGGACACATTAATCTGAACAGCACACTATTTATCTTGGCGAAGCACCCAGCCGGTTGATGTGAGCAGGGCCAGCAGCTAGAGACAGTACAGCATGTACTCGTGTCATGTAGAATATGAATGTCATGTGATGGTAACTGAAATGGGGTTAACAGAAACATCAGTAAATATTATTTTAAAGTATGGAGGGAAAGGGGAAGGAATAAAAATGCTTGTTCCACTTCTTGAGAGACACTCAAAAAAAGGATCTAAACTGAAGATGGCGCAGTAATACACTAGTTCCAGAAGGTGGCAGCAACGCAACATAACGGATGCCGACTGCTGTAAAACACATAGAAGAAGAAGAAAAAAAAGACCCTTTGGTGTTTTGTCCCTCATGCTGTGCCGTAATATTGCCGTAAAACAACGTTAGCTGTCGTAACATTTAGTCCAGCAACAGAGGTCACAACAAACCACTCAGGTACGGTGTTTTCTCTTTAAATAATATCTTACGTTTCTGAATCATCTTTTGTTGCTAACACACAGTGTTACGTCTGTCAAGTGTAGATAATGTGTCATAGTACAAATGCTGCAATTGTATTTATCTAGTCAGAGAAGGTAGCTAACGCTAGCATGTTAGCTAACGTAATGCTAGCTGAGGAAACTGTCCACCTTCAATACACAGCGGTTTGTCTACACTTTGACTTAAGACTATATTTAGATTCATTATGTCAGAACCTTCACTTTAGGGAGCCACGTAACTTATAGGACAGTGAGTATTAAGATAGCTGGTCATTGATAAGTATGGGCATGTGTCAAATCTTCAATAACGTTTTAACATCAGTGAGCCTTCAGGTTTAACATCAGCAGAGTAGAGACGAGTTAATGTTTTGGGTATTTATTAAGAATAGTATACATTTAACAACGTTGCATTTATGAAAACATCAATATAGTTGTGCCAGGGTTGCAGCTGGTTTACATCCATGGTTTAAACAAATCAGAAAAAATCTAAGCGTTACACAATGATAATATGCTATTTGGTAAATATACATACATGCATACATATTCACAAAATATTGGGATTTCTTTGTTGTACATGTTATAGAAGAATATAAATAGAGTTGGCCAGTGTAAAATAAATGATATCTCTTTATGATGTTGGTCTGCCCCCTCTTAGTCGATTAGTAGTCGATTAGAGTTCTTGTTAGTTAAGTAACAATTTATTAATTTGTTCACAAAAATGATTGCTTAAGCTTTAGTGTAAACATTTGGATTTAAGGCAAACGTGTGAATAGTCATGTGTCCTGAGAACCTTTTTAAAATACCAAAAATATGTATTGAGCCAGTGTAATGTGGACTGGTATTACATGAGCCAAGCACGTTAACCTCGATAAAGACTAGACATATCTTTTTTTCATGTCTCTGCTTATAGCATTCACATTTATTTGGAGGTAAAATGAAGTTGTGCATAATTAAAAAACATTAATTTAATGGGGGTTGAACACAGGTCAGATAACCTCGCCCCGACCCTGGTCCTTTTTGTGAAAGATGTACAAATTACGTTTTAATTTTAGTACATTTCTGGAAGTAAACAGTGATGGAAACCCAAGAGTTAGCAGTTAGCACTTGTACATCAGAGGAAACATGTTTGAGCCTGGACTGAAGAGATTTTGTGGATTATGGATATTATTGCGTGTGTCCTATTTTAACTTTGCTTCAACTCTGAGAAACAATTGAGACCTATTTTTGTTACTCATGACTGCACATTTCTCAAAAAATAAATAAATGTGAAGCCTTAAATGAGGTGTCTACCAGTAGGTAAGCGGTGATTTTATATATATATATATATATATATATATATATATATATATATATATATATATATATATATATATATAATCTTATATCTGCATCGGTTTTCAGCATGGGAGGTGACCACGGCCCCAGCAAGTTGTCTATGCCAGACTGGCGGCAGTGGAAGGTGGAGGGAACACCACTGGAGATCACACAGAGGAAGCTGGCATACAGGGGCCTCAAGGATCCATGGCTACGGTCAGTATTTTTTACCTACATTGGATATAGCTGTTTGATATTCAAGTTATTCTTATTCCTGACAATGCCCCCTATTTTTGTTTTTCTCCTGTCAATGCCACTCTCGCTCTGCAGCAACGAGGCTTGGAGATACTCTGGCGGCTTCTCTCAACCTGTGACTCTGTCTAATGTGTTGCTGAGAGGATTCAAGTGGGGCTTTGCTGCCTTTACTGTTGCTCTGGCTGTGGAGTACGCCCTGTTCCCACCAAAGAAGGGCGGCCACTAATGCTCGTCATTGTCCCTGGAGTCTAATAATATTCAATATTTTCTGTTCATTAAATGTTTTTTGATCACACTCATGGCTTCCCTTATTATTCGTACACCCTGTAACATCTTTAAACCATTTTAGAAAAAAAGGAAAAGTTTTATTGCTGAGTTGAAGGTGCACATGTAGCACCATTAGTCCTGCTTTCTCTTCCTGCTCAATATCCGAAGGAATAGCTTCAAGCATTTTACTGTCAGGGTTACAAAAAGCAGCACTACAGTAGCCAGTAGCACTATTACATCCAGGCAGAAGTACTGGATCCAGTTGAGGTCATGCGATGCAGCTCTGAGATGTTTTGCCCCTTTGTGCCGCATCACAAATTCTGTCCAGTACACCGAAAGGTCGAGAGGGTCAACAGGCCGGTCTTTATGGAGAGCTGAGAGCTTCTGCACGTTTTCTTTGTACCTGGATATAAACAGATTGATGGCAAGAGTTGAAGAATACAACATTGAAGTGAAGTAGATGGTATGAAAAGCAGATTTCAAAACTTATTTTTATATTTTGATCATCAAGATTTAGGGAGCTTATTTTTTTTTTATGAGATAAATGAGCGACCTTCTGACCCCTCACCTGGTGTCATTGATGACCTCATTCAGTCCCTGAAGAAGGCTTTCTGTGGTGATCGTATAAATATCCAACACGACTCCGACTTCTCTGCTCGCCAACCTCTGCGCGTTGTCAGGCTGGTCCCCCCCAAGTGGCACCATCACCATGGGAACTGCGTGGCACAGTCCCTCAAAGAGACCGTGTGAGCCGGCGTGTGTGATGAAGGCCCGAGCTCCAGGATGTGCTAACACACACACGCACACACAGATGTTACGATATGTGACACATCGGTCAGTTTTGAGTCACATGTTTTACTGTCAGAATGCGTTGCAGTGGATTTACAGACCTAGCAGGTCATTCTGAGGCGCCCATTTCATAAACATCACATTCTCTGGGACATTGTCGGGAACCTGCCCAGTGTATCTCCATATCACCTATCAAAAGAAGCAAAGTGTAATCTATAGCTTTTTGAAGATTGTATGATTTCAAATGCATTTTCATATGTGTTGATACATATTCCTGTACCTTCTGTGGAATCTGTCTGAAGGCTTCTAGGAAGACGGAGGTCATCGCTTCTGGCAGGTCTGACACCATAGTGCCCAGAGTGAACAATACAAAGCCATGTTCTCCTAACAACCATGACTCCAAATCCTGCAACACACACACACACACACACACACACACACACACACACACACACTAGGGTCAGGCATCTCTTTCTCTATCTCCCTTCATTAAAAGCAATGAGATCATTTAAGGAAGTAAAAGAAAATCTAATTGTTGAATTGTTTTTATCTTAACTTAAAATGTACAATTAATAAATGAAACACCCAGGCCTCACCTCAGGCAGAGGATTTCTCACGTTGCAATTTATTCCGCCAACCAGCACCATATTAGGCATGACTGGACGTGGGAACTCCAGTGTGAAGTCGAGCCTGTTCAAACACAGTATTAACATTTATGTGAATAGGAGGCAAAGAAATCTAAGTTATGTTTTATTCCAGTGTGATTTAGTGGCATGAAACAGCGAAGTGACCATTGCCATACACTCCAGTATTTATTAGTATAGAGTGTGTGTGTGTGTGTAAGGACAATCTGTAGTTGATGTGTATTCTTCTCTCAAATATCTATATATATAACCTTTGCACATGTTACCTCAGCAGCCAGATAGCAGATTCTGACAACACTTCAGCTACACCCACTTCCTCTCCGAGGAACTGATAGGCCATATTGTCAAACTGCCAGTACAGCAGTCGGCATAGCAGCGGCTCCAATAAAGCCACCTGTAGGTCAGAGGCATCATAGAGTAATAAACAAATATATAAAGTAAGACGTAGGTGCTTGGAGTTAAATTACAGTTGTGTAAGTTACATTTTAACTTTGTGTAAACTGAAGTTATTCACTAGTCTTGCAGTAGTTTAAGTGGGTCACATCATAAGCTACATGTAGGCAGACAGATGTAAATGGAGGCGAGGTGTTCCAGTGTCAACACTTCAGATATATCTAACCTTTTCTGTAGAATTTGAAGTTTATAGAAGCAGAGGGATTAGTTTGGTCAACACAGAATCAGTGTTTTACCTAGTAGAGTAACAGGCTTCTGCCCGTGCACATCTTATGATAAGTGCTCACCAAAGTGTTCAAAGCTCTCTCCTTGAAGCTCATTTTATCTGTGTTTCTGGTGAAGAAGCGGGGCACATATGAGGGCGGGGAGGGGCAGCTCGCAGACTTCATATCCAAGGAACACGGAATCCCCCTCAGCAAATTTATAGTGGGGAGACCTGAATGTGATGAAGCGATGAGAACATGTGCAGATGTTTAACGGCCCAGATACTCCAAGTGTGGCTAAACTCACCCAATTTCCAAGCTATTAGTGAGCCTGTGGGCACCATGGGGTCTGTTAGGACGGCATCAAACTTCTGCAGAGTGAAACGGTGCGAATGACAAATAGGAGAAAGGGGGGTGAATCTTAAACAGTATGCACTGATAACATTTCCTTTCTACTCAACACACTCGCGCATTGATTCTACAGAAGATGTCACACACCACAGCTCGTGGTGTTTCATTAACAAACCATCCAACTCTCTAAAACTGATTTTTGTTTTCCCAACTCAGTCCCAATATTTTTGCACTCACCTGCTGTGCCAGATGTGAGATCAGACTTGCATTGAACAGTAGACTCTCTGCTGTGGTGTGGATGAAGCCTGATATTTTCTGGATTTGTGAGAATTTTTTCATTATCTTCTCCGTGAAAGACTGTGGCAATTGTTGTAACACGTCCTTGTTCATGGTCATGACTTGATCAATATAAGTCTTGTCATAAGGGACAGGATAGGTCACCGTGTCGTAGTGTTCCCCGGGACCCATCCGTATGCTGATCTCTGGTATCACCACGGTGACCCGGTGTCCACGGCGACCCATTTCTTGGGCAATGGCCTTCATACCCACCCAGTGACTCCCATCCATGGGTACCACCAGCAAGTTCCCCAGGAAACCTGAAGAAGCCGTGTCAGTCGCAGGAGTGTTGTTGTTGGATTCAGCCTCTTCTGTCTTTACCTTCTTCTCTCGTATGGAGTTTTCTGCTACGGGCCGCCTCGTCTTATCTACAGCACCATTCACCCGCATATCCATGCTTAGCAGCAGGAAAACAAACACTGCTGCTTTCCACATTGTTCTCTCCCCTGTGTCTGCAGATCACTGAAAAAGGTGAAGCAATGTAAGTATATAATGGAATAACAAACCGCCCCTTTCTCTGTGCTTTGAATGCTTATCTAAGCCTTCACCACACTTCAGGTTACTCTGTATGGGTTGTCGAAATTCCTCAATGAATTAGCATAATCGTGTGTTCAAAGTCCTTGCTTTAACAACAGGGACAATTTCAGTCCTCAACAGCTAGCAGTTGGAGGTCATACAGATCATGAAAGTGCTGAGAAACTGAGTAATGGAGTATCCTATCGTATTATCACTCTGTGTCTACGTTTGTCACAGACAAACTCCTCCTCTCCAGCCGCGTTCCCGTATTCCCCATACCATAACAGTATGAACAGACCATCATGGACCCAGCAGACACATTTGAGGAGAAACTGTATGAACTGTTGTACACCCTCGTGTGCTTGTATATTTAGTGGAAGAGCCCTTAGTGAAGAGTGCCAAGAGGCAGCTCTGAAGCTGGCACACGTCGTCTAAGA
The DNA here is from genome assembly GCF_900634415.1 of Cottoperca gobio. Classification (NCBI taxonomy): domain Eukaryota; kingdom Metazoa; phylum Chordata; class Actinopteri; order Perciformes; family Bovichtidae; genus Cottoperca; species Cottoperca gobio. Next base: position 18,966,840 of record NC_041371.1, read on the forward strand.
GTTAGTTGTTTTACCTGAGTGGCTTAAGGTCTTTTTAAACACTCCTAATTCTGAAGTGTGTAGCACACAGGGTGGTTTGGGGGCCCAGCAACTAGGGGCGCTGTTGCGCACTCGGCTGAGTATGAGCCTCCACAACACCCCTGATTCCCTATTTTTATATGTATTTGTATAGTATGTACATACTATGTACATACTATATAAATAAATGTTTTAAATAAATGAAGTTTAAGTTTTACAAAGATACATGCAGTATACAAACAATTGGGGCACACTATTGAGCCATTATTGCGCTTTGAACTTTGACCCATTGGCTCATATATCCACTGTGTGAAGGAAGAAAAGCCAGAAAAGCATGCTGGCTTACATACTGCAAAAAACATTCCGATGCAGTAGGACATCATGGTACTTTTGGCATACTGCATTTGACATATGTACTAGGTATTTTTTTGCCTGGTATACTAAATGGTATGGTATAAACTAGGTATATTGGAAGACAAACAGACAGTATAAAAGAAGTGGTGCCACCCGTTGGTTTGTGGACTACAATTTGAAGCCTTGAGTTTGGCATTTTGGCCGTCACTCTCTTGGCTTTTGGAATCAGAAGTGACACGAGAGTGTGGAGCTTAATACAACCGAACACTGAACAAGACATTTTTATTTTAAAATGTTAACTTTAATGTACAGAAAACAAACTGTAAAAGGGTTAAAGTTTTAAGACGAAAGCACAGTCAACACCCAAATTGGACAACATTGTGGAGGTGACTTGTCAATCACAAGGTAGCAAACTCTAAAGCTTTTCAGACCCGGGGGCTGCCTCTTGTTCCCAACCTGCTAGCCCTCAGTCTATAGAGAGGCGAAGCACCTCCCCTTTCCAGTGTCCTAACCGTGGGACCTTATTTTGGGAAAAAAAATGTAAGGTAGTCAACTGCAAGAGATAAATAATATTTTGATACCGTATGAATTGTGACATGAATTACACATATGATGTTTGTCAATTTTAAAGATACATTTTCAGTAGGTCACAATTTGACGTAGTAACATTTACTTTTGTGTGAAACTCCTCAGTGAAATACATCTCTCGTCTCGCACAATGTTTTACGAAATAAGGTCCCATCGTGGTCCACTGGAAGGGGCGGGACTTCGCTTTCTATTTACCATATTCCAGTCTCCAGTGCAGCCTGACAGGAGCATCCACTCCCGTCAATTAGCCTTGGGTCCTGAGCCTGCAGTCTGCTAGCCCCCAGTCTACACACATGTCTGCTAGCCTCCAGTCTGTTTCTCAGTCCGCTAACCTCCAGCTTCCCCCCCCCAGGCAATCTTCCAGCATGCAATCCTTCAGCCTGCACCTTGGCCCACTAGCTTCCGTCCTCCAGAGGGGTCCTATCTCTGTTGCTGTCCTCTGGGTCGACCTCCATTATTACGTGATTTTTGTGGCCCTATCTTGTAGAGGGGCCCTGTGTCAAAATCAAGCTCTGATTATTATAATTATTTAGGAGTTTTTCACAGCAGATATTTTGACTTGTCATAGTAGGAAAACACAGGTTTTAGGCCTACAAATAACATGACAATAACAATGGCTCTGGTATATGAGTCCCAGTAAGTCTTGACAGAGTGACAGTGAACCAGCATGTACAATATCAGGACCCTGAAACAGAAGCAGCTAAATTGAATTCAGCCGTCATTGATTTTAATATTTACACCTGTGCTTTTTCTACAGTGACATGTCTGCTGGCCTATTGTTATCACATAACCCATGTTCCTAAAATAAATAGTGTTTCTTCGATTCACCACTACTTACTTAGGCCTGCAGAAAACCTGGGACCAGGTAGTATCCCTATCTGTCTATGACATAGTCATGACAGATTTAACATATTTCGCTGTAGTAGGCCTATGTGATAAAGATTATTTGTTATTTATGTAAATTTGAATTTGAATAGCAACACAACATCAGCAACACAAAAAGTGCGTACGTTTTGTTTTTTTAAATATTGCTGGATGAAGTAGGCTATTCAGATATTTTACTTAAGTAAAAGTAGTAATACCAAATGTAGAAAAACATTTTTAATTCAGTTTACAAAAGAATTAGAATCAACAATTACTAACTACTCAAAAGTAAAAGTACTCATCATGCCAAATATATCAGAACAACATACATTATATTGTTGGATTATAATTATTGATGCATGTGTTCATGAATTTAACCCTTTCCAGCTGGCAAGGGTGAGGCTAATTGTATAATTTAAATACTGCTGGATTGTTTAATACATCACAATTTCTTAGTTTTATATTTTGTTCCAATAATCTGAATCTGCAAAGTCAGATAAATGTAGTGCAGTAAAAAGTGCAATATTTGCCTCTGCGTAGGGAGAAGAAGTATGAATGAGCAGACAATGGAAGTAAAGTACAATAACCTCAAAATAATTGACATGAGTAAATGTACATTACTTTCCACTCCTGTGCAATATAACCTAATCTTAAACGGTAGTCTCCAAAATGGCAGCGTCGTGTAGAGCTATTTTATACAGTCTATAGCTTACACTGACACTTAAAGTATGAATTTACAACATTCACATAGCATAAACGAGAGAGAGTGACAAAACTGTGACATTATTCATGAAACATAGTCTAAATGTGCCATTTGAATCATTCAAACACTTGGTGGCGTTAACGCGCCATTAATTATTTGGTCAAACAAGAAGAAGAATCGACCAGCAGCAGACCTCTTCCACCGCGCGCATCTTCAAGCAGGCTGTTGTCGAGCACATCAAAACACACGGCACGAGCCAGTATGTTACCAAGTAAGCGCCTCGCCATTTTCAAGTTTTAGATGCCAGTATAAACAGTTCTTAACATGTCAAATCCCGTGAACTGTGAACCGTCAGAGGAGCAGTAAGTCACGGCCTAGCTTCAGTGTTGACTACCTCAGTGCTAATGTCGTTCAGTCTGTTGTTTAAGATGTTTTAGTCTGGCTAGCTCAGCCAAGATGCTAATATGAGCTAATATATGGATTACGGACAATTCTAGTCGGTATCTTGAGGTCCTGTTTAAATCCTAGTATCAGACCACATATTTAATTGACTCGGTGTTTGTATTGTATATAGTTGAAAGCAGCAATATATACATGATGTTCAGTGAGTTAGAGGAACAGTGGGTCAGTAGCAGCCTAAAGATCCTTTGTGCTTAAGTTAAATTCAACATCTGCCGTAAAATCAACACTTGCAATGTGGAAGATGTGAAAAGTTGTGTGTTACAGAACAAACAGGTCACATTGCTGTACAGATTGTAAAATCCCTTTGGGCCAATCTGTGATTTCGGGCTATATAAATAAAAGTGACTTGACAATTGAGATCAATCTGAAAAAGTAACAAGATCAAATATCTAATATTGTGCTGTATTTTCTCCCTTCTCACCGTTAAGATTATCTGTCATTAAAGTGTTTTGTTGTCTTTGTAGGCCTGTGGCTGACAGCGAGTATGAGGCAGAGGGCTTGGAGTCGTCAGTTCATTCATTGTCCATAAGAGTAGAATATCATCGGTAAGGGGACTTTACAGACTGTACAGCATACAACACCCTCTGTCCTTAGACCCTTGCAGTGCACAAGGAAAAACTCTCCAAAAGTAACTCCACAATTAACGGGGAAAAGACGTGCAATGAATGTCGTGTGTACAGAATATACAACATAATAAAGTTACAATATAGACAATCCATACGACTAAAAAGATTATGTGAACATGTATGAAAAAGATGGATCATAGGTGCCGCTAAACTAAATGCGGACTAGTGTTCGGGGTGATGACGTTTAGTAGTCTCATTTAGCCAGCTGTTAACAACCGCGTAAAAGCTTCAAAATTCAAGAGTGGGGTATTTACTGACATATTTGTTTTTGTAGACCAAAACTCTAAAATCTCATAAGCTTGTCCTCACCAGCCACTTATTTCAAATATACAACCAAAGGCCAATTCAAAAAACCCATCAACTTCGAGACAAGGAAGTGCAACAATACTAACTAATTTCTGTGTTTTAGGACTCATTCCTGCAGCCCTCTATTGTGAAATAAGATGAAGCTTTGCAGCTTAGTGATCACATACCTATGTATTACACTTCATGGGTGCTTTATCACAGGTTGTTTTCTGTGTCAGGTCATTTGAGTATTGTCTGAAGTGGAAAAGATCCATGTATCCCCGACGCTCCTCCAGCCGATCGAAGGCCTCCAAGAGGAGCCCCCAGAGAAGTCCCAGCCCAACTGAAGAAGTTATCCAGCGCAGGCTGAAGGGTAAGAGACAGAGGACAGGGATGAAAAAGACCAAAACTGATGAGTGGAGGGACCGCGACATCATCGACGTCATCAACAGCACACGTGATGCAAAAGGTGTCGCCGAGGAGGATGAAGGAAAGTTTGTAGAGATGACGGATAAAGTGGACGAGTTGGATGAAGACTGCGTCTCTGTCACCAGCAGCATAGATTCTGGTCCTTCCCTCCAACATAACGCCTCTTCCAAGAAACTGTCGCCCTCACAGGGCTTGTGCTCAGCCTGTAGGACTCTCTACCAGAAGGCAAAGAAGATGAAAACACAAATGAAAGACAAACGCTTAGACAATGGTGAGTGTCCTCCCTGCTCCAGCAACATGAGACTGTTAAGTCTGTGAGGAAATGAGATTGTTGCCACCTCAAATACTAGCACACAGAAAAGATGCATGTATTGTAAAAAAGATCAAGATAAAGTGATATTAAAGTTTAAACACACAAAAGTACACATTTTCTTGTATAATAATTCTATTAATTCTTGAGACTTAATTTCTGTAGTGAGCCTTTTCTCATGAATAAGTCAAATCCAATCAATAAAGCCGATTCTGATAACAACCATGTGCTTGTATTCGCAATATGAATACAATAACCTTTTAGAATTATTTTTATTTTGTATCAACTACCCCTGCCTCAGGGTTTTCCCCCCCAAAGCCTGTGTCATTACCAGTTTCACTCTAGTGTTTTAAGACTGTATAACTAACGCATTCACACAGGCTCCACTCATCAGGAGGCCACTGCTGTCATTAACCCAAACATGTCTGCTTTCACTGTCGGGGAACATGTGTTCAGTTCGGTACTGCATGCACCGATGCTTGTCAACATGTTTAACCTTTTCTTTCTGGTTTGTTCTTCAGATCCCAAGTCCCTGACATGTGACCAGTGGGTCCTGATCAAGAGCTGGAGACCGAGGAGGCTGCCTAATATAAAAGGGTAAGTGTGTGTCTGTGTGTGTCTCGGCCCCCTTTGTAATTTTCTGCCACTGTCTCGATTCAAAAAATAAAAAAACTTGGTGTTTGGTCTGAAGTTGCGTAGGATCATGGGTCAGCTTCTCCCAGTTTAGGATTCCTTCAATGTTCATTGTTTTTACGGGGTGCCGAATTATCCTCCTCTCCTAAACAAACTAAAAACACTAAATAAAGCAATTTCACATTTAAAAATCAGTGTTTCTCCAAGGATGTTCGGCTGCCACTAACGTCTAAAGCATGCATCGTACAAATGTGGCTTAAAACTAGATATAAAGTCGATTTATGACGGCTTCTGGTAGACAACCACAACACTGACAAGTGGATACGTCGCCGCTACAGGCGACCAAATGAAACGGAGCGTTACTTTGATTCAAATTACAAGTTTCTCTCGGTTTAAAAGTGGAAACATTTAAGTTAATGTAAGTAATTCAACGAAACATAACGCATAGGTCGAGTGGTTCTTAGACATTTTAATGTGGGAATGTTCCATATTGAAACCTTTTTAAAGGTGGAAGCCCTGTAGCCATTCACATGCTGTCAGCTCATTATAACTCTGTCTTTGTCAGGAAGCTTTTGATCGATGTACAGCTGCTTAAGAAAAGGCTTAAGGTCAAGAATGGTGCAAAGCGATTTGCGCAATGTGTGAGAGAGGGAGAATCATCAGCCTGCTCCAGGCCGCACTCTTTCCTTGAGAGGTAACGCATCTTTACGCATAACATACGTCCTACGGTAACAAAGCATCAATAAGCTTGTTAACTTAAAAAATGACTTGAATGTGTGGTTGCGTTTCTGTGTCAGGAACCTTAGACGCCATGTCACAGGGCCAGTGAAAAGGGAGATGAAGAACAGGAGGAAGAGGACAAGAGATGGATCTCAGGGTCCTCGCGTCGCTAAGCAGCAGCGTCTCCACAGCAACAATCGCCTCCAAAACATCAGTATTAGCAGCATCGATGAGAGCGGCCTTCCCTCGCCCAGCTGTCCCAGTAGCAGTCCTGGTTTTGAGGATCAGCAAGATGAAGAAGATGACATACATCTGACTGAGTTGATCCCCACCACAGTCTCCCTGGAAATCACGAAGCCAAGAAAACTCCGACCCAATCAGAAAGCACCACAGAAGACGGGAGGATTCAGAGACTTGCTTGCCCAGCTGCGTGGAAACAGCAGCATGATCGTGAAAGAAACACGTTTGCGAGGCGACTGCGTTTAACAGCTGCGGTATTCAGAGAAGTCTTCCAGCTCTGCTTTTACTTGTGATGTTTGTTGTTTAGTCTGCTTATTATTCTGTTCTGAATTCCAGACTAAATACTTGTTCCTGTTGAATTTATTGGAAAAGTTTTGCTGCAGTTACACATACTTGTTGTTTTGTTTTTTTTCTTGAATTTCAAAATAGCATTTTATTTATCAGTACAACTGTGAATAAATGAGTGTTTTACTTTAATGCTGCTTTAACTGTACCCCTATGATGGATAGATGTAATATTTCCATCACATGTAGACCTACATGAGCACTTTCAGTAAGACGATCACATACTAATTCAATGCAGCTTTTGAGTGTGTGGTGGCTTCACTGAAAAGTGAAAAAATAAAGTAGTCTAAAAAAAAAGTCAATTTGTCTTGGTGTTGTAGCACATGCAAGTCGAGTTTGATGTCCTATTGCTTATTACACAAATCAAATCAAATTTATTTGTATAGCCCAATATCACAAATGATACATTTGTCTCAGTGTGCTTTACAGACTGTACAGGTTACGACACCCTCTGTCCTTAGACCCTCACATCGCACAAGGAAAAACTTCCTAAAAGAAACCCCAAAATTAAAGGGGAAAAAATGGAAGAAACCTCAGGGAGAGCAACTGAGGAGGGATCCCTCTCCCAGGACGGACAGACGTGCAATAGATGTCGTGTGTACAGGATAAACAACATAGTACAAATACAACATTTGACAGAAATTATGTTGGGTTGGAAAAAAAAGAAATAGAAAGTTTGGATGAATCCAGGAAAATGTCAATAAGGCTTCCCGGTGTCCAGCAGGACCAGGGCAGCAGGCGCTGTCACGATTCATGATCCTGACGTAAACTTTATCAGTGGCAACCTGCCACATGAGAGACAGACACTCCGGGGATGATACCCCGGATGATGAGTTAGTAACATACATTTACATAAATGCATACAGATAGAGAGGGAGAAGAAGAGAGGGAGAAGAAGAGAGAGGGAGAGAAGGAAGAGAGCAGGGAGGTGTCCCCCGGCAGTCTAAGCCTATAGCAGCATAACTAGGGGCTGATCCAGGGCAAACCTGAGCCAGCCCTAACTATAAGCTTTATCAAAAAGGAAAGTCTTTAGCCTACTCTTAAATGTGGAGAGTGTGTCTGCCTCCCGAACACAAACTGGAAGCTGGTTCCACTGGAGAGGAGCTTGATAGCTGAAGGCTCTGGCTCCCATTGTACTCTTAGAGACTCTAGGAACCAAAAGTAACCCTGCAGTCTGGGAGCGTAATGCTCTAGTTGGTTTATAAGGTACTATGAGATCTTTAAGATATGCTGGAGCCTGACCATTAATTGATTTGTAAGTCAGGAGAAGGATTTTGAATTCTATTCTGTATTTTACCGGGAGCCAGTGCAGAGCAGCTAATACAGGAGTAATATGATCCCATTTCCTTGTTCTAGTCAATACACGTGCCGCTGCATTTTGGATCAACTGAAGAGTCTTAACCGACTTTTTTGGACAACCTGATAACAATGAGTTGCAGTAATCCAGCTTTGAAGTAACAAATGCATGGACTAGTTTTTCTGCATCATTTTGAGACAGGATGTGTCTTATTTTTGCAAAGTTACGTAGATGAAAGAAGGCAGTCCTTGAGATTTGTTTTATGTGGGAGTTAAACGACAGATCTTGATCAAAGATGACGCCAAGATTCCTTACAGTGGTGCTGGAGGCCAAATTAATGCCATCCAGAGCTTCTATGTCATTAGAAAATGCGTTTCGGAGGCGTTTAGGGCCAAGTATAATAACTTCAGTTTTGTCTGTGTTTAACATCAAAAAGTTGCTAGACAGCCACGTTTTTATGTCCTTAAGGCATGCTTGAAGTTTAGCCAATTGATTGGTTTCATCTGGTTTAATTGATAGATATAATTGGGTATCATCCACATAACAATGAAAGTTTATAGAGTGGTTCCTTATAATATTGCCCTAAAGGAAGCATATATAAGGTGAATAGAATCGGTCCAAGTACAGAACCCTGCGGAACTCCAAGACTGACTTTGGCTGTCATGGAGGATTTATCGTTAACAAGAACAAATTGAGATCGCTCAGATAAATAGGACTTGAACCAGCTTAATGCGGTTCCTTTTATGCCAACACAATGTTCCAGTCTCTGTAGTAGAATGTCATGATCAACAGTGTCGAAAGCAGCACTGAGGTCTAACAAGACAAGAACAGAGACGAGTCCTTTGTCTGAAGCCAATAGAAGGTCATTGGTCACTTTCACCAGTGCCGTCTCTGTGCTATGATGAACTCTAAATCCAGATTGAAAAACCTCAAATAAACTATTATTATGTAAAAAGTCACACAACTGTTTTGCGACTGCTTTCTCAAGGATCTTAGCGAGAAAGGGAAGGTTAGATATCGGCCTATAGTTGGCTAAAACCTCTGGATCAAGACTAGGCTTTTTAAGAAGTGGTTTTATTACAGCTACTTTAAAGGATTGTGGTACGTAGCCAGATAATAGAGACAGGTTGATTATATTTAATAACGAGGTGTTAATTAAGGGTAAAACTTCTTTAAACAGTTTAGTTGGAATCGGGTCCAAAAGACAGGTTGATGGTTTAGACGATGAGATTGTTGAAGTTAGTTGGTTAAGGTTGATTGGAGTAAAACAGTCTAGATATATTTCAGGAGTTACAGATGTTTTTAAAATTCCAACAGTTGAAGTTAAGTCATTACCAATTGAGGTCAGGAGGAGATTAATTTTGTCTCTAATAATTATAATTTTATCGTTAAAGAAACTCATAAAGTCGTCACTACTGAGAGATATAGGAACAGAAGGCTCTGTAGAGCTGTGGCTCTCTGTCAGCCTGGCTACAGTGCTGAAAAGAAACCTGGGGTTGTTCTTATTTTCTTCTATTAAGGAAGAGTAATAAGCTGCTCTGGCATTACGGAGAGCCTTCTTATACGTTTTAAGATGATCTAACCAGACTAAACGAGATTCTTCCAATTTAGTGGAACGCCATTTACTTTCAAGATTTCTCGACTTTTGTTTTAGTTTGCGGATTTGTAAATTAAGCCATGGAGCTTTCTTTTTCTGTTTTATGATCTTCTTCTTTAGAGGAGCGACAGAGTCGAGTGTTATTCGCAGTGAGGTACACAGTACTATTTCTTTATTTACAATAATAACTGCAAAACGTTAACGATCATACTGTATATATTTAGTAGGCAGTATGGACACAGTGTATCCCTGCCCTTTCTGTATGAAGTAAAAAACAGTTTACCAAAAATATTAAATATTTCCGTGTTGTGGAGCAATGCTCTGTAAACATGAACTATTTCCAGGTGTTGGTCAGTGTTAGATCTTTCTTTGAAAGTCCTCATGGTGGCGCCACTTAATAACGGAATCAGCCCTGTGCCTTTTTTCTTTCTCTTTTTATTGAGAAAGACAAACAAAATCGAACATTTTATCATCCCTTATACAGTTCTTTCTCTTTTTAAACATGAAAGATGACACTAAAATTAATAATGAATTAATAACAAAATAAAATTGATGAGACTACATCAACCACAAATGCATACCCATCCATATGTCAATATTTCTCTCCATATATATGTAAATACATATATATCTATATATATATATAGATATATATATATATATGTATGTCATTTAGATTATATATATGTACATATATAAGTATATATATTACATTAAATCCCAGAGGATAGCACTTTTAAGCATTACTAACGACATTTATTTCCAAAGTGGTCTGTGATGGAAAAAACAAACAATACATGGAAACATACAAATCGATTTCTACGTTTGTACCACTGCTTGACATAATGTTTGCTCTTGTGTTGCAACTATGTTTCCTTCCAACTATGTCAATTTGACAGTTCGTATATTCTGGGGCCCTGTACTGAATTATATCAAACATGGTTTCAGTTGTTTTACTCGATCTTTAATGTGATAATCCAACTAGCTTCATTTCTACTGGTGGGAGGAGCGTGTATCTGATAACGTTATTTTGCACTAGCTGCATGTTGTGTTTAAGCTTTTGGATCAATAACATGCTGCGTAGTGGCACTATATCAATGAGGCAACTAAGAGTTTCTTCACTTTAATAAAAAAACAAACAGAATATAACCACAATTAATACAGTCAGTTCAAAACACAGGTTTATAAAGTTAACTGGATCACTTTGATGAGGATAAATAGTTCTTTTTTTACACAGAAATGTTATTTTAAAGATGTTTGTGCTGATACCAGTAAATGTGGAGGAAGGGTGGGGAAAAGTGCAGAAGATAAGGGACTGAGAGTTGGGTCTTGAAGGTTTGACAGAGTTTGTTTGGGAGTTGGCTGTTTACTTATGGGATTAATGTAATGACAGAGGATGGGGATTTAAAGTCAGAACTGCGAGTGACAATCCAGGAAATGTGTCTGCTGTCTGACTCGGCATCACACACATTGATGTAGAATAAAGAGTTTCATTTCATGTTGAAACATTATTGTTATTTTGCCCTCAGAAAGTTAACACAAAATCACAGTCACGCACTCATGGTTCAGTGATTGTGAAAGATCAGTCTTACATCTCTCATTCACTTCCCCCAGTCTCCCATGCTAGCATGCCTCACATAAGACAGTGACGCAAACACAAGAAGTATGTTCACACTGAGGAGTGAGAGCTGAAACTCCTGCTGCCTGTGCTGATCTAACAGAGCGTGCCGTTTGGAGAGACACTGTTACACACACATTCTGTATATAGGCTCTAATTATGACAAACCAGAGGTCTCAGGGCCAAAACAATTCAAGCAGTGCACACACACACAACACAGTATCCTGTGATAGAACCACTATCAGCACCTGACACCTCGAAAACAGGAAAAACGTTTCAGCAGGAACACAGATGTGTTGGAGTGTTTAGAGGAGGAGCATGAGCGCAACTATATATCCCCTGTAGACAGAAATCTCAACTTCACTCCGTCGAGAAAGGAGAGGGACTGCCTCCGTCATGTCGTACTATGAGGTAAGGTTGTCACTGAAGTGTAGTCAAACCAATTGTTGCTTTTTTCCTTTGCTTCCTGTCCTAAATCATGATCGTCTCTCCAGCATATCGTCTTCGACTTTGACTACAATGACACAGGCTCAGGTTCTGGTTCTGGCGACCTGGGAGGGGATCTGCAGGAGCCCTGTGACGTGGAGCAAGTGGTGACCGCTGACCTTCAGCAGGTCTTCTTGCCTGTGGTCTACGCCCTCATCTTCACCCTGGGCATCACTGGAAACGGCCTCGTCGTCATAGTGCTGGGCTGCCAACGCAGGTGAGAGGATGGTTGGTGGTTGATCTGATGAATATCTTTGTGTCCTTAAGAAGAACCAATAAGCTTAATGATTTGCTCTCCTGTGTTTGTCTACAGGTCAAAGTGCAGCCTCACTGACCGGTATCGCCTCCATCTCTCAGCCGCTGATCTCCTCTTTGTTCTGGCGCTTGCCGTTCTGGGCCGTGGACTCGGCCCTAGGCGACTGGCGCTTCGGAGAGGCCAGCTGCGTCGGTGTGCACGTTATCTACACAGTCAACTTGTACGGCAGCGTGCTCATCCTGGCATTCATCAGCCTGGACCGCTACCTGGCAGTGGTCCGAGCCACGGACACCAACACCGGTGGGCTGAGGCAGCTGCTGGCACACAGACTGGTGTATGTGGGTGAGTGTTGAAGGACCTTCTATTTATTTTTCTCTTTGCAACTCTCTTCTTCTTCTTCTTCTTTCTTACTCCCACAGTCGCTTACATCTTTGTATCTTCTCCTCTCCCTGCAGGTGCATGGTTGCCTGCTGGCCTCCTGGCAGTGCCTGACTTGGTTTTCGCCCGGACTCAGGAGGGAGGCGAGGGGGCCACTCTGTGCCAGCGATTCTACCCAGTACACACCGCTCCTCTCTGGGTTGCAATCTTCCACCTCCAGCTGGTCCTGGTGGGTCTGGTGATCCCAGGCCTGGTCCTCCTGGTGTGTTACTGTGTCATCGTCACCAGGCTGACCCGAGGCCCTCTCGGGGGCCAGAGGCAGAAGCGGCGAGCGGTCAGGACCACCATCGCGTTGGTTCTCTGCTTCTTCGTGTGCTGGCTGCCCTACGGAGTGGGCATCACCGTGGACGCTCTGCTGCGTCTGGAGGTCCTGCCCCGCGGCTGCAGCCTGGAGGCCGTCCTGGGCGTGTGGCTGGCGGTGGCTGAGCCCATGGCATTTGCACACTGCTGCCTGAACCCACTGCTGTATGCCTTCCTGGGGGCCGGGTTCAAGAATTCGGCTCGCAGAGCCCTCACTCTGAGCCGAGCTTCAAGTTTGAAGATATTACCACGAAGACGCCCAGGGGCCTCCACCACCACAGAGTCTGAGTCCTCCAGTTTACATTCCAGCTAGTGTTTGCTTGTTCTGTATATCTGTGTATATCTGTATATATCTGTATATATCTGTATATATCTGTATATATCTGTATAAATGTGTATATACTGTGTATATATGTGTGTGTGTTTATGGACAAAGGAGCAGTCTGCTGGCCCACGACTAGTCTTCTCCCTCACTGTGGGGGTTCTCCTGTACATACTGTTATTAGGTTTGTTTTTAGTGCTGCTGTGTTTATTGTATACTGTTGTTGATGTTTGTAATAAAATATACAGAATACCCATATTTGTGAAAATGTCTTCTCTTGTGAAATACATTGCTTGCTTCCTGAGTGAAACTGTGAATTCCTGGTACTTTAACCACTCAACCACAGCAGAGTCTCCTTCTCAGTGGGTGAGGTAGATATCATTAGGGCCAACATTACACAAACATTTTAGAGTTTACAAAACAAGCTAATGAGATAGAAGATGAAGGATTCTTCTCAGGTTAATCACAGAAAACTGCAAGAGGGCAGTAAAGGTGGAAACACAAGCCTGAATCCAATCTATTTGATCTCATACATGGTTTAAACGTCAGCTGCCATCACTGTCCAAAGCTGCAAAATATTATTGTTTTTTTGTTTTACTTTGTGTTCTTGGGGGCAGAGTTGGTGGTGTAGAGATACAGATTATTTGAAAAGGGTGTTGAAATGAGTTGGCATTGTGGCGTGTGTTCTTATCTTTATTATCATCAGCCCGTCTCTCTTTGTATTGATTCATGATCACTCAGCCGCCAGCTGCCATCTGAATCCACTGATCCGGAGCATGGGCACAGTGAAATCCTTTCGAAAAATGAAACAGTGCTTTTTAAAATGGGACGTGTGGTTGCCAGGTGTATCTGAGTCACATGCATGTGTGTGTGTGTGTGTGTTTGTGTGAAGGAGTGTGTGGATATGTTTGTATCACTCTTTTGGTTGTGCAGATATACATTCATGATATAAACAATTTGCTACTTCTGCGTGAGAGAGAAGGGAGCATGAAGGGGTCAGGAGGTCAATTTTTCCAGTACTTAAATATGCACACACACACACACACACACACACGCACACACACACACACACACACACACACACACGCACAAAGTGCTTCCCACATGCCTACTTCCACTTGGAAGTGAGAGAAACAGAAGCTGGAAGTTTACTGTGTCCTGTTTCCTGAAACAGAGAGGAGGAGGATGAAGAGGAGAGCTGTGAGAGAGACAAAAAGGAAGAATACAGTAAGTCAGCACCACAATGAAGGGTTGCCTGTTGCATCACTGTCACGTTATCCTATCATGGGCTTTGTATGTATAGAAATGTTTGTGGAATCACTTCATTCACAGTCTTTGTATAGAAGGAAAACGTACTTATTACCTCTTCATATATTTGCCCCCCCTCTCTCCCTCTCTCTCTCATTCACAAATACACACACAAAATACACACAATTCTCTTCTTCTATTCATAGTGTATTCAAAACAGGAAAGACTTCCTGCTGCAGCTCATTTTAGGAAAAACAAGCAGCTAAAACAATCAAACAGCCGCTCTGCACTCACCAACACAGAGAGCTGCTATTGTATAAATCAGTTTAACTTCAGGAGTGAGCAGGTATAATGTGGATGTGTAGACATACAGTAGATCTATAAAGTGTTTAAAGTCAGGTTGTTGTTAGCTCTTGTGAATTATACAAAGATAATAATATCATGACCCAATTATAGATGTTCCTTTTTTTCTCAAGTCTTTTGTCTTAATTATATGTGGTTTAAATCATACATGTCGTGGAATTCAGCCGATACAAACTAAACTAAAGGGCGGTGAGAAGTAAATCTATTATACTGACATAAAGACACTTGGTTAAAGAAGTGAGCTCTTTATTCCTGCAGGAATGGAACAACAAAACTGTTGTGACGTTCCACAGTCTGTCCTGAAGTTCAAAGAACAGAGAATACAATTAGACTATATAGGCACTGTAGTGGGTGGCCATGTTTACAGACAATCAGTTGTGCAACTACGCACATCCAGCTGATACAAGACATACAAGAATGTCAAGCTGACACGACCCACTTTGGTCTCAATCGCTGTAAGTAGGACAAATCCTAGATGAGCATATAGAAAATAAGACAGTATGAGATACAAAATGACCATTACATACACCCTCAGTCTTGTCCTTCTTAATATAAACACCAAAAATGAGAATATAAAAAGACGAGATCAAATTATTGACCTACTCATTAACTACATTCGTTTACTCATCCACTTCTTAGTGATTTTGAGCGATGCTAGTGGCATGACTCCAGGTAGGGCAATGTCGTAATAACTTTGGTAAGTTTTCTTAGCACCATCAAGTCAAAATTTCAATATGTCCAAAACTTTAGCTAGGGCAATTCCTTCAGCCTCAGCTGTAATTTGTATTTAGTTCTAATTGGCAAATGGCCAACATGGTAAAGATACCAGCATGGCATCAGCATGTTAGCATAGTCATTGTGAGTATGTTAGCATTCCCGTTAGCATTTAGCTCAAAGGAGGCACTCACAGCCTCACAGAGCTGCTAGCATACATTAACTGTTAGCTCATATCATCCAAGGTAGTTAATTCTGCACCTGTCTTATTAAATAAAAGCTTTTATGGCAAGTTGCAACTTATACAGCTAATTACATCAGCCCAGTAGCATGTTTGTGCAGTTAACAAAGCAGCTCATTAGTAGGCCTACTCACTAGCATGTTGTTTTTTTGCTTTCTACTCCAGCATATTAATACAATTTGGGAGTGCTTTCAATATTTGGTTCCAAACGTTTGCTAACAACACTGTCTGGAACCAATTTCACTTGCGGCTTGTTTTAGGGTTTTTTTCCATCTTCAGAAAGTGTTACACAAGCTAAACTTGACGTATTGGCTTTGCCAGTCAGGCAGGAGTATTAAAACATTCTGAAATGCTGCATTGTTCTAAAGTTGAGTATAAAAAGCGTTACAAGCCCTGCTCAGTTCTCCCAGTATGGATGTGAGCATCCATGAACTTGATTGGCAGCACTCAAACCTCAGACACTGATTCATTTCAAGTCCAGTGTGCTGAAGTAAACCACCAAAACATGAAAATGTGTCACCATGTGAATACAAATACACCAGGAAACTACTCATTTTAACCGTCTCTCCCTTCTCTGTCATATCCTGCTGCCCATCTTACAACTGTTTGTTCCCATCATCTCGTTTTTCACAAATCTGACACTATCAACATTTTCATCTCTGTGCACACGCTGGTTTGGTGCCTGCTGCATGATTACACCACAGTACACATGTGTTACTGCAGACTCAGACTATGTTTGATCTGATGCGTCTTCTACTGAGTGTGTGTGTGTGTGTTATTATTACTTGTAGCAGCAATAATGGCACTACTATTGATGGAATGTAACTGTACTTAAATACATGTTTGAGGCACGTTATATGCTGCTTAGAAATTACTTTATTATACGGAAGAAAATATTATATACCAAGTCCTCCCCACCGACCTACATTGATGCACTTGTGGCACGTGTGTGTGAGTGTTAGGGGTGTAGTGTATGTGTGCGTGTGCGTGTGTGTGTGTGTGTGTGTGTGTGTGTGTGTTTGCCTACAGATGGTCAGGTTCCCTCATATTCAGACAAGCTGAGCTTCCTGCTGCTGAACAATCGTGGGAAAACCAGAGGTCAAGACAAAAGGAGAAATAAAGAAGGAGAAAAAGACTGGGTTGCATCCAAATGGCCTGCAACAACTTCCTGCTTTGTTCCTGGTGGATTCATACAATGTGACAGGTGAAACCAATAGCCTGCCGGGAGTGTTTGTATTGGCCTCAGCAGGTGGAGACCTGAGAATGATGTGGGAGCAGAAATAGACATTAGTGGAATAATAAAGTAGGAATTAGTGTTTGGTTGGTCACAGATGGTCCTTGTACTAAACCATGCAGAGGGTGACTGCAGGCTTTTTGTACATAAAGTATATAAATACTTAATACGTTGTTGATAACACACAAACATGTAGTTATGAGCAGATACAAGGACATTTTTAAGTGTTTATTTATGTTTGTCAACAATTATAACTCGTCTTTTGAAGCATCCACAAACAGATAATGAATGATTGATACACAGTATAATGTAACACACACACACACACACACACACACACACACACACACACACACACACACACACACACACACACACACACAATCTTAATTCAAAATCCACTCCCTACATTTCTCCGGGAGCTTTCAGATGCATCTCATAGTGCTCTGTGCATAATATTTGTCAAATTATGCACAATATGCATTGTTTCCCAGTACATTGCAACATACTGAGCACTGATAGCAGAGACATTGAATGTGCTGCAGGAAGAAATAAGTATTTTGTTCCTAAAGTCAATACTTTTGACAGTTGAAATTCTGACATGACATGAACCCAAGGTAACTTCAGCTACTCTCACAAGCCTCCTGCTCTGGAGATTATTTTAACATGTAAAGAGATGGACATAACATGGTCAAGGCAGAAATAACAATATCATGCTGCGAACACAAACCGTGAATATCATTAGTGATCATGTTTATTGAAAACAAACCTCATACCTCATTCCTCTGTGGGAATGAAATATGTATTTAAACTGATTTTTACAGTTTTTAAAGTTTGTATTGGAAGTGTTTGTATGATAATGTTTCTCTCTTGAATTGACTGTTGATGAGTGTATTAAGAATCGTGAGTGCCCTGCAGTGGTCACAGTGGGGAGGTGCACCAGTACAGTGGTTTACACACATTTGAACAACACTGATGGTACTGGTATAATATGTAATAATCATGCTGATGATTTGTTCATGTTGATAAAAACAGTGATTATATCAACCCTACAGTGACGTGCGGTGAGGTTCATGGCTGGGGAGGCACTGACTCTTTCAGAGTCAGATTTACAAATATATGAACCCAACTGAGTATATTATTCACCATTTTCTTGGCAGCATGAACATTGACTACTGGTTATTTTATGTCTCATATCAGCGTTCTTTATACACACAGGTAAGGGACATATTTGGCCAAAAAAGAACGTTACACTCACAGGTATTTACTCTGCACCCTCCATCGTGTTTTCAGTCTGATGCTTTGATTAATTTTGATACAGACTGCACTATTAACAAAATAATTTCTATTTAAGGTCAACATTTAGTTTTTTATTTAAATATTGGATTGTTTTCTCTTAGTCAGCTAGCATTTTCAATAAAATTGTGGTCCTACCTTTACTTGTAAAATCATCCATCTTTGGCAAATCATCAGCATGATTATTACATATTATACCAGTAACATCAGTGTTGTTCAAATGTGTGTAAACCACTGTACTGGTGCACCTCCCCACTGTGACCATTGCAGGTGAGGCAGGTGAGGCAGACCTGGTGTCTTCTCACTGTGGCTTTATGTCACATCAGCAAGACTAAATATGTTACACACATACATTACATACATTAACTGGACTATGGAAAGTATGGACGCATAATAAAAGTGTCTGTAAACATATTGGCGACATAAAGAGAGATAGCAATCTGCACGCGCCAAATGCATGCGCTCAACCAAGTTTGCGAGGGATTGCGCAATCCGAGGTGAGGCTCAACTCGTCGCTGCCGCAGCTCTCCTGTGTCTGAACAGAGAATACGCAAATTCAGCAATTTTGACTATAAAAATGATTAAAAAAATTATCGGAATCATACAGAAAATGCATTTATAGCACAAACATAAACTTGAATTTTATTGTTATTTGTTTTTTTACTTTTCATGATGGATGCTATGCCTCCCCTCCTCTGACCGCACGTCCCTGATTAAACTATGTATTGTTAGGCTTAGAGAAAGGTATCTGGCTCGTGGCATTGTGGTCAGGGTTCATTTTGCATTTCCAGCAGCATTTTGCAAAAACTGGAAACGAAACAACTTATTTTTTCGAAGCTGGGACATTGTCTGTATAATTTCAAATTAATATAGTGCACAACTGTTCAACAAAGACAGAAAAAAAATGAATTTTCTTTGTCTTTACCATTTTTTTCGGCTGAACTTTATCGGCTTTGAAGCGGAAGCGTGCTGCGGCACTCCTGATTGGCTACAACACGGAGAACGTTTACATCGCATCACTGATTGGTCGAAAGTGGCGCGCCAAACGTCACGTGTCTCTCTTTTCGCGCGAAACCGTCGCTGTGTTGTCAGGACTGTAGCGTGTTGTGTGTGTCTGACCAGAGAGTAGCGACCCGGCTCTGTGTTATTCTGCAACCGTTTGAGTCTTTTATTCCAGTTTGACGGTGTTTCAGCATGGATGTTGCCACAACAACCGCGGAGAATGCCGGCGAGATAGTGAAAGACGAGTTGGCTGAAAAATGTCAGAAGTTATTCCAGGCTTTCTTGGAGGAGTAAGTCAGCCAGCAACAGGCCTTATTGTAATGTTGTCGGCCGAAACGGGTTGATTGCGTGATGCATTATGTTTTATAATATTATTTAGCTGAAACTAATAGGATAATGCTGCATTGATCGGCTGTTGATCATGTATTATATTTAATTATTTTCCCGTGTGCAGGTACCAGACCGGGGACGTGGAGGTGAAGTATGTCCGTGAGGCCGAGGAGCTCATCAGGCCGGAGAGGAACACGCTGCTGGTGAGCTTCACAGACCTGGAGGGCTTCAACCAGGAGCTGGCTACCACCATCCAGGAGGAGTACTACAGGTGAGCGGAAACCACATCATCATGAACACTTTGTTGTCTCGACACTCTCACCAGTGACGCTGCTGTTCAATCTGTAAATGCACATGCATCAGATACTGAATCTATATTGGTGAATACGATAGTGCTGCAACTAACGATTATTGTCATTATCGATTAATTTGAGGATTATTTTCTAGATTAATTGATCAAATGTTTGGTCTATATGAGAGTGAAACATTTCCATCCCAGTTTCTAAAGTCCAGAGTGATGTCTTAAAATGTCGAGACTTTGTCAATCCCAAACCCAAAGATATTCACTTTAATATGATATAAAAAGCAGGAAATCTCCACATTTGAGAGGCTGAAAAACACATTTTCTGCCGTTTTTACATAAAAAAAAAATGATGTTGACGATTAATCGATTATCCAAATAATTTATGTCACTACAGTATGGAGCGGCAGCTGTGGAATAACTTTCAATTCTGTTTTCAGAGTTTACCCCTTCCTTTGTCGGGCAGTGCGCAACTTTGCTCGGGATCATGGGAATGTTCCTCTCAACAAAGAGTTCTACGTAGCCCTTGAGGATCTGCCCACCAGACACAAGTAAGCACAACAAACCTAAATCAATTGAGTGAATCGCTGCACACGCACTGTGTTTTCAGTCCATTTCAGGTTGCTTTGTTGGCATATGACATGGCATGCAATACTTTGAATTCAAATACTGGAGTAATCTACGTGGTTGCTGTGATTTTTATCTTTCAAATTATATTTACTGTAAGACTTGATTGTTAAATAAGCAATCTACTGCATTATATTAACTCCTTTCGTGTGTGATCTAGGATCCGGGAGCTGTCATCCATGCGTATTGGCACCCTGGTGAGGATCAGTGGTCAGGTGGTGAGGACACACCCAGTACACCCTGAGCTGGTAAGATATCCTGACTAAAATAACTGACCTGCTTCAAGCTTAAAAAACAAATCAAAGTGGTGATCTGTGTTAATTAAGTAATGTTGAGCTTGTCAGTAATAGCTTTCTCTTTTCTAATGATTTTGCAGGTGAGTGGCACCTTCCTGTGTATGGACTGCCAGGCATTGATCAAAGATGTCCCTCAGCAGTTCAAATACTCCCCACCAACCATCTGCAGAAACCCTGTCTGCTACAACCGCAGCCGCTTCCACCTCGACACACACAAATCCAAGTTCATCGACTTCCAGAAGGTAACTATAGCCCCCTTCCCACTGGACAAAAACCCCACTAACATCTGGCTTTTGTCTTCAATGGGAAAGGTTGCAATCGGCTTCATTCCGGAGACAAATTGCTCTGCAGTCGTCACTACCAAGTCCGAGTTTGGAAAAAGAGAGACTGAAGTAACAGAATGACACAGTTTACTAACCCTGCTTTCGTGGGCCGGCCAGCGCATTTCATGACGGCAAACATGACAAATAAATGGTGTACTGATGAAAACGCAAGGTTTCTGATTGAGTCTAACTCTGTGTGTTCAGGTGCGTGTCCAGGAGACGCAGGCGGAGCTGCCTCGTGGTTCAATCCCACGCTCCCTGGAGATCGTCCTGAGGGCAGAGGCAGTGGAGACTGCTCAGGCCGGAGACCGCTGCGACTTCACCGGAACCCTCATTGTCGTGCCGGACGTCTCTCAGCTCAGCACTCCCGGTATGATTTTCATCACGCACTTTTGGCAATCAATTCACTTTAATTGTCCCAAATCCCAAATCACATTCGACACATCATGACGTCTGTCCGTATGGGCGTCTCATCTCCAGGTGTGCGAGCAGAGACCAGCACCCGGATAGCTGGAGGACCCCAGGGCTTTGACGCTGATGGCTTGAAAGGACTGAAAGCTCTGGGAGTCAGAGAGCTTTCATACAGACTGGCCTTCCTCGCCTGCAACGTGGCCCCGACCAACCCACGAGTAAGACACATAATTAAATTTATTGAAATGTCTTGCAAAAAATATAATTTTACAAGATTACATTTGAACACATTGTTATAATTGACCTTCGCCCAATACTAATTGTTACTAAATGCATTGAACCCATCATAATGTAACTCAATGCAACCTCAGTTAATGTCAGCTGTTAGCTCTGTGCTGCCCACCAGCTGCTAACAGCTGAGTAAACGAGCTCTCCTCGCAGATTTCCACACACATTTGATATTCACAATGTAGCGTTATCATGGGAGAAATAGGGTGGATGTGTTTTTTAATGTTCAGTTGTTTTCACTTGCTAAGCGATTTATACAAACATGCATACAAATATCTATTTTGGCCCGTAGGCGACCCGGGGAAGACTTACGTTCTTCCCAAACACATTTTCTATCGGCGTCGGGATGCCGTTAGTCTGGAGTCCTGATCCCCGGTACACCTGGTGTTTTAATTACAAGTGTGTTTTGTTATAGTTTGGTGGTAAGGAGCTGCGTGATGAGGAGCAGACGGCAGAAAGCATCAAGAGCCAGATGACGGAGAAGGAGTGGGAGAAAGTGTTTGAGATGAGCCAGGACAAGAACTTGTACCACAACCTGTGCACCAGCCTCTTCCCCACCATCCACGGTCAGTGCTCGAACCCGCCGTCCAACATAATCTCTGTTTAGGAAAGCCATGTCGTTGGGTATTTAAGAATTTTCAGTTAAATGGTGAGCGTGATTTGCAGGCAATGACGAGGTGAAGCGCGGCATCTTGCTGATGCTGTTTGGAGGCGTTCCCAAGACGACCATGGAGGGAATCTCGCTGAGAGGAGACGTCAACGTCTGCATCGTCGGAGACCCCAGTACTGCCAAGAGCCAGTTCCTCAAGTATGTGACACAACATGGACAAGTTCCCCGTCACTGCTTGTAATCCATCCAATGTAGGACTGAAAGACACTTTGCACAGATCTGAATGGTCATTTAAATGTGTGTGTGCAGGCACGTGGAGGAGTTCAGTCCCAGAGCAGTGTACACTAGCGGCAAGGGCAGCACCGCTGCAGGTCTGACGGCAGCTGTGGTCAGAGACGAGGAGTCCCACGAGTTTGTCATCGAGGCAGGAGCTCTGATGCTGGCTGACAACGTGAGTGTTACGGGTCAGGAAGCGAGCGGTGAAGGACATTATTAAGTGTATTCAGTGGAGTTAATGGCAGTGTTTTTCCTCCAGGGCGTGTGCTGCATTGATGAGTTTGACAAGATGGACATTAAGGACCAGGTGGCTATCCATGAAGCCATGGAACAGCAGACCATCAGCATCACCAAGGCTGGAGTCAAGGTACTGCAGCCGGATTTACCTGAACGCTGAAATAATGCAAAGTTGTGTCTCTTAAGGATCGGGATGTTTTGGGCTCTCAGACTATTTGGGAAATTCGTCCAACAGATTTTTATGTACTGGTGAAAGGGCATGAAGATCCAAAAAAGCTTTTGTAGTGAACTTCACACCTCATTTTGGTCAGGAGGAACATTTTAAGGCCTTTACACACCAAGAGCGAGACGAGTAAATGACAGAAATGTCAAAACTATTCATACTGGCAGCATGAGAATTAGCAGCAGTTACACATAAGAGGTTCAAATAGATCCATGCAGGCAGAGGACCAGCTACTGTCTGGCAGTCTGTTTGAAGTAATATATGGGATCAACCTAATCTCCAGAAGCTATTTTATTGAATGCTTTAAGTGAAATAGGGTTCCAGCTGGTAAAAGGTATAGTGTACATATAGGGTACAGTGTATGTGTCTTAACGCCCATTTCTATAGCATGACATGAAAATCCAATACAACCAAAACAGTTGACTCTCTTTTGAGATGCACTGTTGGAAGCCCAAATGAACAGGCAGCCTTTCAGTATGATAACCAGACTTTACCTCCGTCTCCTCCTCCAGGCCACCCTGAACGCTCGCACCTCCATCCTGGCTGCCGCCAACCCCGTCGGTGGGCGCTATGACCGCAGCAAGAGTCTGAAGCAGAACGTCAACATGACCGCCCCCATCATGAGCCGCTTCGACCTCTTCTTCATCCTGGTAGACGACTGTAATGAGGTACACGCCGTCGTCTGTGCATTTGTTCCTGCACTGATTTCAAAATGTTTCATTCTTGAATTTTATCTCAACTTCAGATTATTTGTTCTATTCTTAATTTCTTGCATCCTCTTAAATGCTAACAATCCAATTTCCCCACAGGGATTAAAAGGTTTTATCTGCCCCTGTTAATGTGTGTATCCCAGGTGACGGACTACGCCATCGCCAGACGCATCGTGGACCTGCACTCCCGCATTGAGGAATCTGTGGACAGACTGTACTGTCTGGATGAGATCCGCAGATACCTGCTCTTTGCCAGGCAGTTCAAACCCAAGGTGTGCTTCTGCCTGCACCCATTGTGCGTGTTAACGTCAGCTTTTGTACGTTTTGTGATTCGTATTAACCGTTGCATATTCCGCGTGCGCTTCTGTAGATCTCCAGCGAATCCGAAGAGTTCATCGTGGAGCAGTACAAGCGTCTCCGCCAGCGAGACTGCTCCGGAGGAGTGTCCAAGTCCGCCTGGAGAATAACGGTGCGACAGCTGGAGAGCATGATCCGCCTTTCGGAGGGCATGGCCCGCATGCACTGCTGTGACGAGGTGGGTGCCAACAATGATTTTATATTCAGCAAGCACAAAAGGTGCACAGATGACAACACAATCATTTTGAGACACTTGGATACAGGACAAAATGTAACTCGTAAAGTGACAGTTCTGTATGAAGCAAGTACGAGAGCCGCTGCGCTGGCTGTAATAACTTAGCACAATATGGTTAAATGCCCATATACTTTGCTTTTAAAGTGTGATCAAGTCTCGTATCACTGTAATAAACCCTTACATGATTATCTAACAACCCCAACCAAGGGCGTGGGGTTCAGGGGGGGGGGGGGCGTTTAAGCGTCAAACACTTAATTTACTGAATTCTGCAGAATTTTATGCACTAATTTGTGCCCTTTTTTGCATCAATTTAAGGCATACATATTTTTATTTAGGCTTTGTGAAGGAAAACAAAATTCAGGTGACTATTCAAAATATAAAAATCAAATGGAATATTATGCAGTAAGGCTCTCGGGCATTTTTCATGGCTTTCAAATATTTATGATATCCGTGTTGAGTCAGAACACCTGTAGGCACAATTTACTCTGCCCCCCTTTTGTGCCTCTTGTTTGAGGAAGAAACCTCATTAAATGTGAATGTGGCAATTATTCACGTTAATGATACAATAATTAATTTCATTATTTGGAGAAAAAAGTCATTAAGAGAATTGTCTTCATTTAATCCGAATAAAGTCACAATATTTCAAGGAGAATATTCCCAAACTACTCACAGAACGTTGACCTTTGCCTTTCTCTTAATGTCTTCAGGTGCAGCCCAAACACGTGAAGGAAGCCTTCCGTCTTCTGAACAAATCCATCATCAGAGTGGAGACGCCCGACATCAACCTGGGGCAGGACGACGACCTTGAGGAAGAGGAGCAGCAGGAGGATGGTACGGACTCACACAAACGTATAAATGCACAAAGACGCAACATGAATATATTAGACCTGTAGTTTGTATCTGGACTGAAAAGACATCCAGATTATTATCTCATTTTAAACTTTATCTTTTCAGAAAACGCCGTCCCTAACGGGGTGAATGCTGTAAACGGCCACGCCAATGGTGTTAACGGGCTCGCCAGCGGAGATAACGGCCATGTCAGCGGTGTGAACGGCCACGCTGAGCCTGGCAGCCAGTCCAAACCGGCTCTCCGCTTGTCCTTCCCCGAGTACAAACGCATCTCCAACCTGCTGGTCCTGCATTTGCGCCGGGCCGAGGAAGGTAAGAGACTCCTCTCTTTTAAACTTCTAATTTCCATCATTGTTGTTGTCTTTTCTTTGTATTATTCCGTCTAACCTTTCCCCTGCTATCTGTGCAGCTGAGGAAGAGGAGGAGCTGAAGAAAAGTGCGGTGGTGAACTGGTATCTGAAGGAGATCGAGTCGGAGATCGACTCCGAGGAGGAGCTCGTCAATAAGAAGGGTCTGATAGAGAAGGTCCTCCACAGGCTGGTGCACTATGTGAGTCCACCCGCTGCAGAAACACAGTCACTGTTTTCAAACCAGAAGGAAAGCCACTTTATGTTTGGACTTGACTTTACTTAACCGTGTGCGTCTCTGCTTCCCCAGGATCACATCCTCATCGAGCTGTCTCCGGCGGGGCTGAAGGGCTCAGCATCTGTGAGCACTGAAGAAGAAGTTGTTCTGGTCGTCAACCCCAACTACGCCCTGGAAGATTAAACTGCTCCCTTAATCTCTCCATTCCATGATTGTTGATATTAAGCCTCAACAATAAAGTTGATGTTCGAGGATGCGATTTTTTTAATGCTCGTATGTAACTCGTACATAAAAGGAGCATTGGCAATGTTATGACTTGTTTTGTACTGTACAGAAGGCTATTCCTAGTCAAACTGACTCTTGTAAATATGCTGCTCTCTGTCCTCCAGTTGTTTGCTGGCTTCTGTCTGTTTTGACTCAGTCAAGGGAACTACCCTGAAATTGTCTAATTGCTGATTATCCACAACTGTATATTCAAGGCATATGTTGAGGCTCCTTGGTTTCAATTTAGTGTGTTTTTGTAAAATGATATGAATTTAATGGAAGTCTTGGTTTAATAAATAAAATGTTCACATAAACACAGCTGCTTGGCGCTGTTCATGAGTTCCTTCAGTATTTCTTAGATGCGCAACATCGATTTGTCCACTAGGTGGCAGCACTCAGGTGATGTAAAGGCCACTGCGCATGACCGACTATTATTCAACAAACATGGCGGCACCCTACGTGACAGCAGTCAGGACAGCACTGAAAGGTAAAATACTGACATTACACACTCTGTAAAAAGTTGCCCTCAAAAGTGTATTTAAATAGACGTCAAAGCGTCCTGCTGCAGGGCTGCGGTCGTCATTTGTGTCAATACCGTCATGTAGCGTCACTTAGTAATAACTACGACACAGGTGCGTTTTCATTGTTTTTACATGTCGAAACCAGACTCAAACCTCTCAATAACCTTGCTGCAGAGGGAACGGAAGTCGTATCATTGAAGAATAAATGTATTTCTTTCCTGTTAGGTTTACACTTTGTTCCCGGCCGGTGGCTCCTTGCGCAAAGGAGCCAAACCCCGGCGGTGTGTCAGTTTTTGCGGCTACATGCTGCTCAGAGTCGGTCGCTACATGGCTCCTCTGCTGCTTCCCTGTGCAGCTCCAGGACAGGGCAACACAGCAAAACCGGCACCGACACAGACGACAGGAGGGCCGGGGAGGAAAAGGACGACGAGGAGGAGGGTCCTGAATACATCCCCAAGAGGAAGGCGAGGAACCACCCCATGAGATGGGTTGGCTATGCCTGGTGAGTCTCCTCTCTTCCTGTCATTTTAAACCATACAAAACAACAACTCAAGTTATCAGATGGACATTTTCCTAAAAATACAAATGTAGCCCCTAAATCATCCTAATGAGCAATAAAATATGAAATGAACTTCAATGTCAGTCTGACCTCTAAATATACCAGATATGAATGTTAGTGTTTTAGTTAAATTCTGCATCACTTAAGGCTTAAATGTGAGATTGCTTTAGTTTTAAATTGTTTTTCTAATTTAACCATTCAGATGATGTCTTGACTCCTGTTGTCTGCATCGACAGCTGTTATTCAAAAACTGACTATTTGTTCTTTTACCAGAAATAGATGTTTAAAGGGATAATAGAATTAGAAATAGAATACTATATTGTGGATTTATTATGTACACATTTCTAATACAGCAGTCCTGCAAATTAAACAGTCCTACCTTCATGAAGATAATAGAATCTACATTATAATCCCTACACCAGTTTAACACAATACAACCTCAAACATGCAGTTGTATTGTAACGCCTCTGGTTATTCCCTATTTGCTCCCTCCGTACTACAATATGCGGACAGTTTCTCTATACTCGGCATCAATAATGGATACTGTATGTATTGCCCACTGAGTAAAATAATCAATCTCCCCTCCAGGATGATCGGCCTCCCCACAGGTGTCATCGGCTTCATCCTGACCAAGAGAGAAGTGGACAAGAACCGTCTGAAGCAGCTGAAGGTTCGACAGCGGATGAGATTGTCAAACGATGGAGAATATGACGGGAGTCGCTACCGCCAGCATGCAGAGGATGTCAAACTTGACCAATGAGGTTCATGTATGGCTGCAATGATTTGCACTGTATCCTGAATGTCACCTCTGAGACGGTGACTCCACTGCACCGCAGCCCAAAGACTGATTACAGAAGAGAAGTTCATGAGCTTGAATTTAAAGTATTTCTTAGACGCAGGAGTTCTGGGAAGGAACATGCTTGTGCCCGAGACAGCCTTTTGTTTGCAGATTAGATTTCTCTTGTTCATGAACAAAGACGTTAAGCTTGACCACTCCATTGAATCTGGAGAATGATCACATATTAGCATTGATGCTGATGCTCTATAAATATAATAAAGAAAATAAATGTATATTTATAAATGTGAGCACAAACAGGAATCGCCGGTTAAACTGCACATGAACCACATCAAAACTCACAGATACAAAAGTTTATTTGATATGAAAAGGTAAACACATTTTCCTCATCATTGATATGTATATTTACAAACACATACCACATTGTTTAGAGTCATGGGTTGTATGTGACCAGGGGGGGGGTGTCTATACCTGTGCAGAGGAGCAGCTGGGTGGGGTTGATCATTTAGGAGCTTTTGAACGAGGCTGCATTAGATGGCACATCAATGTTCCAATAGTTTAACACCACGGCATGGATTGTGTAATCCTGCTAGCACTCAAGTATCTGACCGAGCCCTGACTAACAGGAGAATATATAAAACAGACACATATGTAACAATACTATTAAGAGCCTGTACTTCTTAAAGTAAAAAACTAATCCCAGAAACATTGTCATTGTGAAGGCACTGTAGTGATGTAGAATGTATAAAGTTACAACATGTATTAAACCATCAGCTGAGGCTTGTTAATATGAAGCCATGGATGAGCTGAAGTTCAGTGAGTTTGAGTCCCCATCCTGGTGTCATTAGGGTCAATGCCAAATGTGACATCACGTTGTGTGCACATAAACACTTAGTGCAGCACTATTAGCTTTTCATCTGCTGTTGTGTGCATTTTTTTCTCCTTCTGACGCGTATATAATTAAATTAATAGTTCAATATTTTGAGGAATATGCTAATTCACTTTCTCGCTGAGAGATGAGTCGCTGGATGCCACTCGTGTCTGTACGCTAAACATGAAGCTCCAGCGAGCTGGCAGCCGCTTAGCATAAAGACTAGAAAAGGGGGGAAGTTGACTTTGTTCAAAGGTTCTTTGTTCTGCCTTCCAGCACATATAAAGTTCAATAATTATAATATATGTTTAATCTGTACAAAAGCAAACCGTATAATATGAATGACAGGTTCAGGAAGTTGAGGCCAAGACAAAGTCCAGTTTATCAGGACAAGACTAAAAGCACAACCTGAAGATTGTACTCCTCTTTCTGTGGATTGAACTAACGAGATGTGACTGTGGCTTTGACTGCTGGTCGCAGATTTTATTTAACCTTCAGACGGAGCCGGGCAATTCCAATCCTTCATGCTACGCAAAACTAAACGTCTGCTGGCTGCAGTTTGACATTAACCGGACAGACATGATCATGCGACTCAGCAGAACAGAAAAGAAGTAGCTCCCAAAATGTGGAACTATTATTTTAAATAATTAAAAGCAAATATCAAAAATAAATGCCTGACGTTTGAAAAACAGTCAGTTGGTAATTCAAATGTATTTAGAAGTGACCTATTAATGATTAATTTACTTCATGAATAATTAAACATTTCTCTCCTTTACATTAAAGTCCATTAGCTGCTTTAAATATTATATAGATATATAGATATACTTTTACAATATCCTGGCCCTGGTATTACTTGTTATCCAAAAGCAAACTTTGTGGTATTAACACCTCCACCTACTGTACTTTAACGCCAACCAGAGAGGTGGGCCTCTGTTTGAACAAACTAAATGTTCATGTATAGCAGAACATCTACATGCAGAGAACATGTTGAGACAGTCGGCCTCAACATGCAGCAGGAGTGAATCAATGTTGCAGCATTCCAGTGTCTGCATTTATATTGTAGAATTAACATTCATTTGAAACCACGGATAAGTTGCTTAATGCAGATATAGACAAATATTCATTTCAGAAAAAGTGCATGTTTTTGCTCATGGATTAACCCATGGCAAAATCTCAAACTCAGCCCGTAGACAGTTTCACCGGAGCGTGTCATGATTTTATGAATGTATTCTACATCAGACTGTAAACTAAAGCGAAAGGTTTGTCAAAAGCACGTAATGGTTTTGCAGGGGGCTCGTCTGCACCCTGCTGGTCATGTACCCTTGGGTGCACTTATTTGGTCGTAGCACCGATAATTTGCAGCAGGAAAAGGAAGATCTGGACGATGTCGACGTAGATGGAGAGCGCGGCGAACACGTACTCCTCTGGGCTGATGGAGTGCTTCCTGTTGCCTAACAGCAGCTGCGTGTGGTACGCTAGGAACTAACGAGACAAGCAAGAAACATTCAGAACAACAATTGACACAAAGTAATACTCACAGGGCTTCAAAAGAAAGACCGTTTAAAAAGGGAAATTGCAGAATACTCACCAGAGTGAAAGCTATGGCTCCTATAGCGGCATAAAGCATGTGAAGCCACAGCATCTGCAACAACACGCAGTCATTACAATGATGGAAACTTGAAAAGCTGTTATGGAGGAAATTGTGTTTTCAGCCAGAACTCACATATTTGAATGACAGCACAATCGTAGAAATGATGCCAGTCACAAATACTACAATCCCCATGACGCAGAAAAGGCCCTGGCACTTGGTGAAGTCAACCTAGAAAAGGAAACCACCAACAGCCCTGTTAATACACGTGTGACCGCCCAAATACACTGCGGCCATTTGAAGATGATGAGCGCACGCACACGCACACACACACACACACACACACACACGCTACCTTTGTCTGGAAGCAGAAGACGGTGACGGCGATGCAGACGACGGCAGTGATCCCCAGAGCCAGAAACACTACTTTTGTATCATAGTAACTGAAAACAAAGAGCCACAGTTACTTCTGAGGCAAACGGACACAGAAAGGAATGGACAGGAATGTCCATGCAAATACACAAGTGCATGGATTGTACATGTTCTTTTATACCTGGAAATAGATCCAGTCATGAAGGACAAAGCCAGGGTCTGTAAAACAATGACGAAAAAAGGTCCATTTGTCAAATACAGTCACAGCACAAACAACAGAAACTGACCCAGACACTGATTAGAAGCTGTTAAAGGGCTACACTAGTGATGGGACGATATAGGATTGTAAGCATGGATCGCAATAAAAGACACAATAAGTCGATCCTGGTGAATTTACATTATCGGGATAATCGTGAATATCCTCACATGGGTGACTTGAAAAAGCTGCTTAGCTCGCTATCGTGGTAGAGGCGTAAAAGAGAGCCCGATTTAAATATCTATTTTTTAGTTAACCTTTGTTCATGCAGGGGGCCCTTATGGTTTATAAATACTATGTTTGATTGTCTCTAAAAAAGGACGTTCACAAAGACAAGACATAACTGCAACATATTAACAAACATTCTTGTGCTAATATTAAATTCAGTGTAGAAATGACCACAAAGCTGAATAATAACAGTAAACAGTTCATAAAGTGCTCCATGATGTAATACACGGAGCCATTTTGAGCAGAGAGCTGATAAAACAACATCTCAAGAGGCATTATGCAAACGCAGCCTGAACCTGCGGTGACTCACGGTGACTCCCTTTGAGATAACAGACAGACACTAGCCTCGTCTGATGGAATTCTTCTCTGAGAAAGTTACAGAGTTTCAGTCTAAGAATAGACTTGATCCAAGTCCAGGAAACTGACAGCAATTATGAGTCTCAATTTCCTGACTCACAAGTTATCTGACTTACAAAGATGGACAGCAGAATGACGTTCCATGGGAACTTCCTCCTACAAAGAGAGTGTGATTTGAAGATTAAATGCAGTTTTATGAATATTCTTTGTACAAATATTCTTTGTAAAACGTTGTCACACTCACCGGGGGCCCTTACAGCAGACCAGCACCATGTGGGTGACGAAGTACACGGCACTAAAACAACAAGAGATGAATATATTAACATTCACAAACTTTCATTTGGATTCCCACAAAAAACATAAAAGGCGCTGATGTCATCCGAGAGTGAGACTTACTACGATGCCCAGTACACAGATTGGTTTCTCCGTACGAAATATTTGACAGGTTCGCTGTGAGAGAAAAAAGGGAAAGTTACCAGCGTGACACACGCAGAGACAAATGCAAACAGACGCACAAAACACACTTTATACTCACACAAATGTAAATATGGCCACAAGGGCTGTGGTGACGAGGAGCTGAACAGCCAAAATCAAATACACCTGAAAATCACATGCAGACAAAAGGGACATTACACCCCGTCGTTTCACTTCGCTCTGCGACTCAAATGTCATAATATTAATACATGATTCCATCGTGGTTCGTGTGACAATTGTGTTTTACCTTTCTGATGAAGGCATGCCGAATGCTCATAGTGTCCCAACCGCTGCCGCTCGCCGCAAACTCATCACCTGTGTCATCAGCAGAACAGAAATATGAGCAGTGACCACAAGAGAACAGAAAACAGGTCATACCACAGCGATGAAGAGTCATGGGGCATGGTACTTAAAATGTTATCTTTAAAGTCATGCTTTAACATTTGGGGAAATACGCTTATTTGCCTCCTTGCTGAGAGTTAGATATAAGCTCGATAGCACTCCTGTGTGTACTCTAAATATGACGCAACAGCCAGGCGATGGTTAGCTTAGCATAAAGACAGAAAGCTGCTAGCTTGGCTCTGTCCAAAGGTTCTTTGATCTGCCTACTAGCACTTCTACAGCTCACCAACATTGTGTTATAGTTTGTATAATCTGGAACAGAAGCTGAACTGTTTCCAGTCTTTATGCTAAGCTAACCGTCTCCTCTCCTTAGCTTCATATTTACTGTACAGATGTGAGTAGTATCGATCTTCAAATCAAATCTCACACCTCCCTCGTTTGGTGCAGACTATTCAGTTTGATCTGAACCAAAGTTTCAGGTGTGAAACACCCCCGGACCAAACCGTGGTGACCTCTGTCCGGATCAAATTAAACCATGGTTTAGTCCGTTTCTAGGGTGGGTCTTTTCTTTGGTTTTGGATGTTTCTGAGTTTCAGACCAATAACAGGAAGTTCTGACAGGGTACGATCAGAACCAGAAAAAGGAAAAACAACGCAACAAAACAAAACGAGCCAAGGGAGCCCACCGTGAGAGGAGCACACCAAATGAGAGAGGATCTGAGAGGGTGGGAGAGTCCGTCTACAAACTAATCCATGTCAAGTACAGGGAGATGCAGCTCACGTATGCGATGACGACAGGACGTAGACACGGCATGCATAGTTCTTTAGTGCGCTTGCATAGTTGCAATGTGAAACCAAAACAATGTAACAAAAACATGAACCGTGCTTCTGGAGTGATCAGGCCCCAACTCTGGGCAAGAAAGTGTGTGAGCATTTCTTCCCAAAATGTTTTACTCTTAATACCGAGTGTACATTTGTGAGTGCTATGATGCATTCAAGTAAACTATTTCCCCTTTAATTATAGCGTCACATTTTTAAATGTCAGGACAACGTACCAAAATGCATCATCCTTCCAAATCTAAAAGTTCACATATTTCACAATTGTTTTAAAAAACCCATAGAAGACACGCTGGCTGCTGAACAGTCCCCGTCGTACCAGAGCTCAGGATATCTGATGGCATGGTGGGTGGCATGATAGGGGGCATGGGAGGGGGACTGGGGTAGCCAGCCCCGGGGTAGCCAGCCCCTGGAGGCCCGCCAGGGTGAGGCTGTCCTTGGTACGGGCCGGAAGGATAGCCCCCTGGTTGGCCCGGGATCAGAGAGGTGTTTGGACCAGTGGGGTAGGGAGCAGAGGGCTGGCCTGGCTGGGGACCACCAAATCCAGGGAAGCCATACGCAGGGGGTGGTGGGTAATTCCCGCCCTGAGGTGCGTACAGCGGGCCCCGGCAGTCGTCGTATCCTGGAGGGTAGTCTGACCTGGACATTTCACCTGTGAGGAAGGAAGGTGGAGAAAACACAGGTTAGATCCTATTTCTATGTGCACAGGCTGATAACAGAGGGAGGGAACAAACACATTGCAGTGCCCAATATTATCTGCCGAGTTCAGCTTATCTGAGATACTCTCCATCAGTATCACCGTATATTCGGGACTTAAATATTGCTCTAATCTAATATTTTATGTGAAAGCAGTTTTGGTGATGAACCTGACTCTAGAGTTCCTCATTTTTAGCATCTTTCAGCTCATTGTTTTGGTTTTAAGGTCGCAACTTTAAGGTTTTGATCGTCTCACTGTGTAAAAAACAACAACTGTTTGCTAACACGTTATATCAACTTTATACGGTGATAATATGGCAACGCTGTGTTTAGATTTCCTTGCGCTGCATTAGAGTGACCAAAAAAGATCAATTGATCAGTGAATTGCCTTACGAACAGTACTTTGTCCACCAGAGAGCAACTTACCAGTTTATTCTCTCAAATGTGAAACGTCTTTCTCGTACATATCTCTGCCAAAACTCTTTAATAACCAAATTAAGGGCTCCATATCTAACTATTTATGCGCTTAGGTGACAAACAAATCTATATCATCTGACATCTATCAGATATTTTTTAAACTATCACATATCAATATTAGTATTGTAGGGATGGAGATACAAATAAAATGTGTTCTCCTGTAAATTTATATTGAGATTAATATAAATTATGCAGTTTATCACAATATACATATTGTGATAAACTGTTAAGTCATTTCATCACATTGGCGTAAAACAATGTTGTAACTCAATTACTAAATGAATTAAGCGGTCCTGTTTATTGATATTCAACATCACAATGATCTAGAGTTACAGATCCAAATATATCAAAAGGATATAGAGGCTGCCCTCTTTATACAGAGTATAGAAAACATATTTAGCAAATTTTATTTATTTATATATATATATATATATATATATATATATATATATATATATATATATATATATATATATATATATATATATATATATATATATATATATATATATATATAGTAATTTCAGCCAAACCTACCATAGCCCCCAAACATGTAGACATACACACACGTAAATGCACAAACTTGGTTTCTGCAACTGAGAGCACAGACTGGCTTTAGGGCTGTGTTTATAGCAGTTGTTTGTGTGTGAGCAAATATTCATCCATATAATCATACTCGAGATTGGGTTTGTATCAGGTTAAAGTTAACATATGATAAACCACACACCCAATCGAACACACAACACACACACACTTCCCCGTTCCTACAATGAGTATTGACAGAGCTGTGGTACTTTTACAGGATACTTTTAAAGTGGTTTAGCAACAACATTGAACCTCTTTTATATTTGAAAACACATTTCTCCCAAAATGAATTGAAACAATTTGCATTATCTCTAACTTGTTTCAATATAAGCCATCATATTAAAAAGACTGATCCGTGTCTCTCAGTAGGTTCCTTTTTGGTCACTTATTTATTGACTAGGGCTTTTTAGGGGAATACGCATAGTAAAGGAATTCCAGAGCTGGCTCCACCTCATGCTGCCATTACATCACTTGCAGAGCACCAAGCAACGGCACAGAAAACACTAAAGTGGAAAAAGTGCCTCAGAGTAAGTGCAGTCAAACATTCACAGAAGGAGCCAAAGAGCTGCTCACTTCTTTGGTCATTGAGACACAGTTAGCAGACGACAGGGCGAAAGGTGGGGAGTGAGAGACCAGTTGTGGTGAGAAATAAGTTCAAGCTGATGTCTTATGTTGATTTCCCAAAACTTGATTATTATACTTCATCACCACCAACATCAAGCCACCATCAGCATCATCAGGGTTATGAGTCAGTGTTGTAAAGTCTACAACCTTTGACAACACTGCAACAATTGTGTTTAAGTCCATGTAGCCGGACACAAACTACAATTCCTCATATCTTTACACATCACCTCAAAAGTCTGCTGTCATTTGTGGCGGACAATATAACAAGCTTTGGAAGAACTCAATAATAACTGCTTCGACGAGGCTTGTAGTTTTTGCCTTTTGTTGAACTGAACATCAAATTAAAACCAATGTGGAAACATACACATGTAATTAATTAAATAATTGTTTATTTATTATTGCAGGGCCATTTTTGTAAAGTGTGCCTGTTATTCTGACATAAAGTAAAGTTATTGTCTGCGAATTTTCTTTAGGGACTGTACACAAAGGATTAGGGTGGGAGAGGGAGTCAGAAGAGGGGGGGGGGGGGGGGGTATTGTCATTTTTCTTTTGGTCGTTGGTCAGTTTTCTGGACAAAACGATTCATTGAGTAAATCAAGAAAATAATTGACAGATTAATCACTCGATGTTTTTAAAGTGAAACAAGGTTCAGCCTCCCTCACCACCCCAATATCCTTCACACAGTCATCAGCGATGTCAGCAGTGTCTATGGTGGGACTGACAACTGAATAAATGAACCAGGAGGAATATGCCCATCACTGGACTACAAGTCATTACAACTGAGGACATCAATTTGTTTAAATAAATCAGTATTAGTAATGGCTACATTCTCGTGTTTCGGGTGTAGGGCCATTGAACTATGCATGGTGGCTCGCTAGGCCATCATTACTGTTGTCGGTTACACCTGCCATGTTCCTTGTATGAGTCAAAATGTCTGTCCTAAATAAATATCTATTCCCGGGTTGAAACATGCACTGAGCAAAGCGGTGAGACAAACAGCCCAGTGTGTGTGAAAGAAAACGAGAAGTTTGTAGTTTCAGGAAAACTGCACCGTCACAGTTCCCCATTTCAGTTTATGACCAAAGTTTTAAAACAGCAGTCGGTAACATATTCACCAGTTTTTGCTAAATTAAACTTTTAACTTTGAAAGTGTACTTGGCTGAGATGACTAACAGGACTACACCCTCCCCCTCCTGCTCTCTGAGGAACAAACCTCAGCTCACAAAAAGCCTTTTCAGGTGCGCGACGTTAGCACGAGGACACAGTTACACAAAAAAAATACAAGGTTACACAACTAACAACCGATTAAATTCAATGTCAAATGTTTTTCGGGGTCATTAAACCGCTCTGAACACATGATGAACATCTTAAAATGAGCTCCACTTACCAAGTAAGAGATGCCAACGAAAGAAACAGCCTGCTCGTAACAAACCCCAGCAGATAGCTGGAAGTGTTTCCGCTGCCGGCCACGCCCTCTCTGTTTACACAAACACACCAAAGGAGGTCTGCTGAAAAGATCCTGTGTCCGAGTTCATATGAAGCTGGCCTGCCGGTCTGTGTTCAGGTCTGTGTTCAGGTCTGTCGGCTGTATGTTGAGCAGCAGCAGTGAAGAACAGTTCCTGGAACGGAAGAGCAGCAGGGTGGAGTCCACAGGGCGTGTGTGTTTGTGTACAACAAGGATCGCCTGGTTCAGCTGAGTCATGTTCACCAGGAACTCCTCATGTTACTGAATAACGGCGCATTACATCTACATACTCACTACATTAACTGTAGACGTTATATTCCAAACTAGACCAGCCTGACATGAAGTGACATGGACGAGCGTCAACATTAAAATAGGATACGTGTCAATTTGACATAATCAACTTATCAATTATTTTCGTTCTCTTATGTCCATATAGCTTTATTTTCATTAAACTGTAAATACAAGTTCATGATCCTGCAAAGGATAAGAGGGCTAGATAATTAATCATTTGTATTTTAAGGGAAGACTTGCATACATTTTTCCTTAACCCTTTCATGCATAGAGGTCACTACAGTGGACAGCTATGCAAAAGATGTTTTCTTGTATATGTAGGGTTTTGATGGTATAGTTGCACATCAGCCACTAAAGTGAAGGCTATTGTATCATCCCATACACTGCTACTCAGTGACGAGCTGTTGTAAGTACAAGATACATTTCTCAAAACCAAGATGGCAGACAGACAGCCAGAAACTTGCAGTCGCTCATCAATACCTTGCCAATCCTTCTATGGAAAGAGTTATACAAAATTTGGTGACATCAAGTAACAACTAAATTGTCAAAGTATTGATTTTATATTTGGGAGGAAATTACAATTATTATTCTGTCCACTAAAGTGGACGTCATGCATCACTGGCTATATTACTACAATATTGTCACTTTTGTTGTTGAAAAAACTTCATCTGCAGGAACTGTTTTGGCTGTAATTCCATTTATTTATGTTATTAAATCTTGTTATTAGTGTTACACTACCCTCAGTTCTTAAAAGTTCAATATAAGAACAGTTACTGTAACAGCGACTCTAACGGACAGTCTAACTTTATGCCAGTGGTGTGTGTAGGCTGCTCTTTCCAGGAGTGAACTAGAGAGTATTCCTAAATGGTGTTTTGGATATGTATACACATTTTCTTTATATACATATATAATTTTATAGTTTTCACATCTTTATATATCATTTTATTAAATACATATTTCTTCAGTTGAACACATAAACGAATGCTGTCCACCTGAGTGGACATATACAAATCTCTTTGCTTTTTATTTTATAAAGAGCAATAAAAACACTTGGTAAACAGATCATGCATGAAAGGGTTAAATGACCAGTACATAACATTAAGAACTATTATGTTGACTGTAAATTGATTTCAGTGTGTTAACATAGTTTAAAAGACAACTGGCTGCTTTTCTGTGATCTGTAATACTGTGACACAAAGAAACTTAACAAATCACATCTTATTGTTTATTTTTCCTAGATCACATGCGAATCATCAAACATTCCAAAAATACTTTTCATATGACATAAGGCTTTTTTGTTCTCAAGATAGACATCAGATTCTCGAGGTAACTACACACATTTAAATTCATCCAACAAGCTGTACTGCGAGATTAAAAACACACAAAACCACAGACACAACACAGTCATACACACTGTAAACCCGTCGGCTATATGAAAGCTTGGCACATCTTTAGCGTTGCACTTGGTCCCGGTCCGCTTACACACATTTGAGGACAAGCTTCTTGGTGAGGGTGTACTTGGGCTCTGGCATTTGTTTGTAGTATAAATATACTCCTTTGCCGACTTCCCTGTTCACACGTGTCAGCACAGCGAGTATATCATCATTCTCCACGCTGCGAAGAAAGCAGAGGAAACAAGTCACATATGATAAATGTTGCTCAAATTGTGGGAATATTTCATTCCAACATCATGCCCTCGGACATATCCCACCACCAGCACAGCCGATACATTTGAAAACACCAAAAGCAGAGCTACAGAAACAGCGATAGGATTACGACCCCTAATAAAGTTTTTCTCCATCAAAAAGTGCATTTTATAACAGTGATCTCCGTGGTTATGGATCAGGACAGACCGTGAGGCCTGCTTAAACACAGCTGATGCATGCATCAACATATATCACTCTCCCTGAATCTTATGTCCTACTTTTTTAACTTTGAATTAGGACTAGTTAAAGTGTCCAACAGTTTACAACACATTTTCTTTTTTAACTTAAATCAGACAGTTTCTTCGAGCTTAAGATCTCTTTTCTAAGAGTGACCTCAGGTTACATCAGATCTGTGTGTAGCGATGAGATTGTTTTGTTGCTTCAGTGGACGTTAAAGTCACATGCTTCATGTATGTCATCATTTACTAGCTAAACCTATTTCCATTGTACTTTTTATTACTCCAACTTTTCCATGAGTGAAACATTCTTTTTGTAATATTTCAAGATTTGTTCAAGTTATTTTTAAGTGCATAAAAAGATGTGGACGGACCTACTCAGTGCTTATCCAGTCTGTGCTCCAGCCTGGTTTTAAAGACTGACTTAGTTGGTCATAGCTTTGCCTAAACTTTAGCTGGTGGACAAAAAGCTCAACAAGCATCGTCTTAAACTGGGTGGAGGCGACTCCTACCTATTTGCGTAGCGCATCAGCTGCAAGCACAGCTGCTGGATGTAGATGGAGCCTGTGGAAGTGTTTCGGAATGACTTGCACTCTTGCACAGTGGCCATGCCCAACAGGAAGTCGGCGTCCCAAGGCACCGTCTCGACGTGCAAAGGGCCGGCGTCTTCCTCTAGGCGGCTCTGTCTGTCCCCCATCTCATGTTTTGGCTTCGGGGCACACGGCATGGATCCTTTCTGGTAGCCGCTTCCCTGACACGCCTGGATGAACAACAGTTTGGGCTTCCCTGCCAAGGTGGGAGCTCTCCCGCTGCTGAAGGGCCGAGACAGTTCTTGCAAGGACACCTGCTCCGCGTCAGTCCCATAGACACATCCCTTTTCTCCATGGGAAAGCACGCACACCACCTGAGAGGCAGACATGCCAAAGTATGAAGGAAAACCATTACGAACAATATGGTCTAGAATTATTTGTTATTGTATGGCACATTTGGATTAACTAATTTAACTAACTAACTAACGGGAAACAGCGAGACTGGCTCCGTCCAAAGGACCTCTGAAGCTCACCGATTAATATGTTACATCTTGGATGTTTAATCCGTATAAAAATGACAAGTTGTGGTTTGTGTACCACAACTACTTCATATTTTCTGAGTAGTATTGATTTCACTCTCTAATACAAAAAGGGGAAAAAGTGTGTGACACTGCTCACCAAGGCATCGTCATTCGAAAAATTCCTTGAGCCCAGATTCTTTAGTTCAAGTCGCATGTCCTCTGCAGTCAAGTTGTTGTGTATCACCACAGTAAAGCCAAGCTTGGTGAACACTGTGTGCAGAGACTCTGTGGATCAGCAAAGAGAAACAAAAAGAAGTAGATTGCTTTTATTATACATCATCATATCATATGTGAGAAGTATTAACTGAATGGTGTAGCGAATAGATAAACAGAACATAAACATACTCTCATCTTCCTTAGTCCCACTTCTTTTTCTCAGCTCTGTTCCCAGGAAGTCCTCATTACTGATGACCACACACAAACCACGTGGGTTGTGAATCAGGGCGTAGTACTCTGTCTAAAGGGCACATCCACATGGACAAACCATGAACATTAATGTTCTAATGAATGAACGAGAGGTATTTGAGTTTGTGTGAATGTTTACGTCAGGAAGAGAGGAGGACTCCGTGCTTGATTCTGCATCGGGGCAAAGACTCGGTCCTTCATCTGAAGAACAAACACAGTGGACTCTTGTATGCGTGCGACAAAAATAAAAGCATGAGAGTGAAAGTCTACAGCAGTGAGGGGGGTGGAAGGCTCGTCATTAAGGGGTTATTATTCAATGGCTGCGAGTAATACAGTGAAAAAGAAAGACTCACAGCTGGGCTGAGTCTCAGATATCGACACATCAGTAGGTGGTGTTGGCTGAGAGGGGTTGTTGACGCTCTGTAGGAAGAAAACAGAGTTCCAGCCCTCATTAAACCGACTCGTTATAGGATTTACTACATAAAAACACACACGTATTCACACACCTGGTAATCCATGCTGAAATGAGAAGGTTGTGCAGTGTGATGAGGCTGGTCTATTCCTGAAAGAGTAAAATCGTGTCATGATTTTCATAGTAATACAACATTTATATGTGTGTAAATGCCTGTGTGCGTGTCTCATACCTTCCATGTACCGCGCTATAGTCGATGCCAGTTGTTGGTCCAACTCCAGCATTACTGTATGCAGCTCATTCAGATTTGTATTTGAGATTAAGTTAGTCCTTTCCATTTCAGCAAACACATCCAGTGAGGTCTGTGATTAACAGAGAAGAAATCAAGAAATGACCTCTGGTGCAGTAACAGAGTTGTTGCTGTGTGTTTCTGTGTTGCACTGGCTGTGAAAACAAACTCAACTTTTTACACACACACACACACACACACACACACACAGAACTTTTAGCAGGATTTTTGATTGGTCAGCCACATTCAAACATTCACAATGACATCTAAAATGCAACTTTGTGCAAATGATTGAATCTGAGTATTTAGAATAACAAAGGAATTATAACTCCAGTGTAAATACAGGATACAACTCAACACTCAAGCCTACATCTCAATGACAGTTGTTGAAGGACAGTTACGCTAATGGATTGTATCGGATTATACTTTCTTTTCTCCGAGCAAATAGTAGATAAAACTGAATAAAATAATTATGCGAGAAACAATTGTTGTGGCAAGATTAGTGTAGGTCATGTCAGTAATAAAATGTGTAAAGCTAATTCGCCAAGCCACTAGCATAGCACAGCACATGATATTAACAGCTAACTAGCAGTCCAGAGGGGCCGTTGCTGATCAAAGCTGAGGAGGTCAAAATGGCCACCAGAGGGTGTGTGCATCATGAGAGTGGCTTGTACCGTCTATGGAACTGAAGTCATTCCTGCTCATGTAATCAAACTACAACCCAATAGAATATCCTTCAGCCTTATTGCCATTACATCAACAGTGCATGTTTAGTTTATCTTGGCAAAACCTGGTTTTGAATTTACCAATTATGTTAACATTCCTCACGGGAAGATGAGTAGTGATTGTTACGAATTTTGGTTAGCGCATTGTTCACAAAAAACGGTGCAATCACTTTGGTATGCTGATTACAGAGACTATTTACTGTTAACTATACATTTAGAACCTCATGTTGTAGATTAGAATTTTTACCCAGAAGTAAAACGTGAAGTCGACATGTCATCATTTCTTATATAACTGTGGGTGTGGCGAGGTGGATGGGTGTGTTCTCACTTTGCATGTCTCGATGTGTCTTCTGCCCAGTTTGCTGCTCAAAAGAAACTTCAACTTTTCGAGATTCTCATCAGTCATGTCCTCGTAGACTTTGTACAGCATCACCCTGACAGAGAGATAGGTATAGTGGAAACAAAAACAGGAGAAACAAAAGACTACAAACTATGGGAATAAAGCTGGATTGTAATTTTGTTATCTCCTCCAATTACTGCGAGTTTATTTCTGTCTTCCTGGGTACCTGTATTCTGACAGCACGGGATAAGCATCGCATTCTTCTGCTCTTCTGCTGTCCGTCTCCAGGAGATTGAGGAGATCCGCTCGACGGATAGTTTGGAGCAGCTGATGAAGGAAGAAATAGTTCTCCAGCAGACCTTTTTCTTCTAATCTCAAGAACAGCTTTTTTGCATCCACGATCTGCACGAGAACAACCCAGAAACACACAAACAAACCTTTGAGAAGACAAACAAGATGGGAGAGAAATGCTGACCCTTCACAAAAACTGTACTTTAAGTTAAAAGCAAGGGAGCAAAGTTTGGAGGTAGAAAATAGTCACAACTACAAAATAAGTCAAGTTTAACTAATAAAGATCACTCGGGGCCTATTTCTGTGTTGTGTGTTTTTCTACTTTTGCAGATGCCGCCTTGTTTCCTTTAATTACTTTGTTTCCATTTCTTTAGTTTGTCTTGACTACGAAGCACTTGGTGAATTGTGCTTGGTAAAGCTGTGGTATGGTATTTACCATACATAACTTTTATTTTGGTGAAAGTAGGAAATCTGTTGGGTATCAATGACTTCAACAAACAAAAATCAACAAAAACTCTCCATAGTTACAGGTCAATGAGTCATTTTTTACAACAGTATGAGATGGGTGGTGCTCACCCCCTCCAGGCGCTTCTTGTTGACAACATCCCGACACAAGAAGCAGAGAGCTGCGACCTCAGAGGAATCCAGCCCCTCATCTATGCGAGACAGCTTCTGCCTATCCATCACGGAGCCACCACCACCTGCACAGGCCCGGTGCTCAGATCACTGCTCTCTACAGGTTGTTGCTATCAGAGAAGCAGACACAATAGAGACAAGTAGAGTGTAAAAAGGAAAAGTGGACAATAACAATAACATGAGCTTGAATGACTGGCCAAACACCACCTCTATACTTGATGTGGCTGAATATTATAGACATATTCATTTACACCATAAGTGATAAACATATCAGAAAGTACAGTAAGATCACTGTAGACATATTGTACTTTATTCTCAACCTGTATACAGTCTGAGGTCCTGAGGAGCCAGGAACCTGTGGGATGATCCCATGGCTCGGTTTTAGATGTAAATGTATTTCAAATGGTTAACAACATATTTGTATTTGTATTTGTGTGATTTGTTGGTATAATATGAATCCCCTTTCTTTGTCCTTATTTTGTTCTAGATTTTTTTTGAAAGGCACTTTACAAATAAAATATATTATCATTATTTATTTTCTTGTAGTTTTATATTTGCCTTTCAAGAAACACTTAGTAATGTAGTACTGTATAAATAACACGAACCATTATTATATTATAGTAATCCTACAGAATTAGTGTGATGAGGTGTCAGGTGTTTTTATTTATTTATACGAATGTATATCAGTCATAACATTTCAATAATGTTTCTGCATTAAATCTATTTTTTTTGTGTGTAATAAAGTTATTACAAACAAGTGAATACAAGTACAGGGAGGAACATTTAAATACACAAAGAAAGAGTAGCTACATCAACAGGTTATGTACAAAAAAATCATCCTAATTATAGGAAATAAAATAAATAAGAACAAAATAAGAATCATTTTGGTGACAGACTTCAACCACCTCTGAGTACATTGTAGCTACTGACATGTATTTATTTGTTACAAATAACATTACATTTCTAATAAAAACAAATTAAAAGATGGGGTTGAATTAAGAAATGTAGCTTTATGAATATAAAATTCCCCGAGGAGGAATCCAAGTGACCATAAGACGCATACGTTTGACGTAGTGACGTCACGGAAAACACCAGCCCTGATGTTGGTTTGAAAACTAAATAAAATAATAAATAAAATAAAGTTTTGACTCAAGCCTTAGCTGGACAACAACAATAACGTCAAGTCAAATCAGTGTAACGTTAACATGACAGTCAAACTTTTAGTTTACTCGATACTTTACATAATACAGCAGCTAACTGTGTACATTAGCTAACCACACACAGCTGAGACAACTCACGGCGTTAAAACTTACCGCTGTCACTTTACGTCCCAGAAACGAAAAGGCGTAAAACTAAATACTTTTTGAGAGCGAAACAAATCACAAATTAGGCCTTAAGTTGTAGAAGTTATTTTCTTGTATGTAGTTACGCCCGCCACTTGCTGGTTTCACTTTCAGAGGAAATTTGTTTTTTTTAAAGATCTTGTCAAG
Source organism: Cottoperca gobio (assembly GCF_900634415.1). Taxonomy (NCBI): domain Eukaryota; kingdom Metazoa; phylum Chordata; class Actinopteri; order Perciformes; family Bovichtidae; genus Cottoperca; species Cottoperca gobio. Next base: position 19,011,669 of record NC_041371.1, read on the forward strand.
AATAGTCGTTTCCGCTTAACCTTCAAAATAAAAGCTATGTTTATAGTCAATAAAGACACACAGACATCCGATTAGCCTACGTGAAGTGGTCCAAAACCAGTCTATACAATTGTCCTACAGTTCTAGTTTTTTTCTATTTAATTATGTAACTTTTCTTTTGTTGTTTTACACTTTTATTTTGAAGAAATGTTTTTAGTCTCCTCTTATTTTGTCTATGCACTTGACAAACCATTGCTCAGACATGCCTTAACTGCTTTGACAAAACTCAAAAATGAATCTACACAAACTGTTTGAAACAAACTTTATTCAGATCACTAAATTCCATTTAAGCATTAACACACATCTCAGGTGAAGGATCAGGTTTTAAAGGTAATAGTTCATCTCCACCATGTTTCCTTCTATAATACTAGTCACCTGTCGCTCAAGAAAAAAGACACAACTGCAATTTTTTAATCAATTCAATCTCCAGTTAAAAGGATACATGAACAGGAAGCTCTAGAAAGGCTGTTTATAGCTCATGAGACCTGGTGTGTGCTTTCAGAGGGAGGGGGCTTTTAGGATTGGTTCTGGAGGACGGCGGGAAGCAAAAGGGAGGAAGAACTCTCTGGCAAACTGGAAGATGTCATCTGGTTTCCTCAGTAGCAAAAACTGCAGGAAGTCAGATATAAGAGCACGGATCTCTGGATGCTGTCTCAGGTACGAGGCATGGTCCGCCTTCAGCTCCTCCTGCCCCAACGAGACATGAACACACATTCATATTATGTTCTGGTCAAAGGATAAAAGGGTAAGATGATGATGGGATATAGGAGGAAACCGTATTATTCAGGTACAGTCAGTCTATCATACGAGAATATTATTGGTTACCTTTCTGTCCAAGAACTTGGAGCGCATCTGCATGTCTTCTTCCCAAACCAGAGGGATCTTCTCAAAACCTAACAAACACACACACGACATATTAGAAAAACAGTCTTTACGTGTGTGTGTATGTGTGTGTGTGTGTGTGAGTGTGTGTGTGTGTGTGTGTGTGTGTGTGTGTGTGTGTGTGTGTGTGCGAGTGCTCAGTGTGTGGTTACCTTTCTCTAGCTGTGATGGCAGCTGCAGAAGCCTCATGGTGACCGGTGATCCCACCTGCACTCTGCTGGCCAAGTGCCTGATCAAAGAACATAAACCGCTCAAAAGAAAACATTTATCAAGTCATGTTAACTCCGAGCTACATGCAAACCACACTACAGCACAAAAACTCACCAAAATGTTTAATTTAATGAATCATGCCCTCAGTCCTTTAAGGAGCTACAAACATTAAAGGAACCGTAACAGTCAACAGACGTACAGATAGTAAGACTGTCCAACAAGAACCTGAAGACGTGTCGTCTTTGAGCTTACCCGTCAGCCAGGAAGTGGCACTGCCAGGTAGTGGGGCTTTCCTCCACAGAGTGAACAATCCTCTCCACCCCAAATACCTCCACGGTCTCACCCCCAACCTCCAGCTGCTTCAGACCCAGCTCGCTCTGACCACAGAGAAGCAGATAACTAGAGTTCACTATTCAGACACAGATTTAGAGTTCTACAGTGTGATGACGCAGCCGGTGTCAAGTGAGAGAAAGGTGAACTACGCTGAATGAAACCGTATGTAATTTAATGTTATACGTGCAGACCAGGGCTCTGGACTCACTTTTCAATAAAGGTGCACATAAATTATGTGGCAAAAGCTTTTGGTGGCGCAATAATACATATTAAGCGCTACTTTTTTGTCAGCTACCATACAAACTGGTCATTTCTGAAGACATTATGTAAATGATTTACAGATAGGAATAAAGGTGCAGAGGAATGTTTTTTTATTCAGATTCCATTTCCGGAAAGGTATAAAACACACACACGCACAGTATAAATATGTATGTAATACATTGTTTGTTAATAAATTCTGTGTTACATTTTTCACTGTGTTTTCAATTTCAAATTTCTTCTGCTACAAATGTTTTACATTCAGGAGGATCTAAAAAGTTAGCATAGAGCAATGAGAATGACCAAAAGGTCTTGCTGGCATAATTCCTTACAAAGGTGGTGTGGATGATGTGTAATCCCTGGTCGAAGGAGATGAAGGTCATGTGTTCTGGCACCTTCTTCCTAAGAGCGGTCAGGCGCATTAGCAGAAAGCTGGACCCCTCGGTAACCAGCCCTCTTAGCAAAGACATTGGATAAGAAACACTCTCTTTCGTCGTCTCCTGTTCACACACACACACACACACACACACACACACACACACACACACACACACACACACACACACACACACACACACAGCAAGTTTGTTGACTTCTCTACGGGTATACAACTGTTTTGAACTGTTATCAGAAAGACATTTAACTTTTAACCATGGCAAAGGTCAGCATTTTAGCAATATATTTTACATAAAGAAGAGGGCCTGGGGATGATTTAACTGTAATGTTGCTTTATCAGGGTTATGGACAGATGATGCCTACTCTATAGTTTCTTCTCTCACCTCTCCTACAGTGGTAACTTTATTGATCACCATCTGCCCGCCATGCTGCACCATGTGACACCTCCTGTCCAAACTGTGGCCCTCCAGCTTAAAAAAGAGTTTCAATGTGTTTAGAAATACAAAATAAAAACAGACAGATGTGGCATAAGAATGAAAGGCAGGCACAACGTTTTCACTCCCACGTGTGTTAAAGTGAGACTTATGGGAAGTGTACAATGACCCACCTTGACATACTCATGGAAATCTTCCTCCAGCACCTCCAGGTCCGTGGTTAGGTAGGCTTACAGTGAAGGCAGGACAAAGGACATGAAGAGAAGGTATACTGACACAGATGAAAAAGACAAAACAATGGAGGTCTACCAGTCTTGGCCTCCCCTCACCTGTCACTGTAGTTCCACAGGGGGAGTCATCGATGGCTCCCTGGCTCTGAGCATGCAGCAGCATACAGGTCTGCTGGTCTCTCCGGGCAAACTCCGCCGTCACACTGAACTTCCCCAGGTCTCGGCCGCCCTCCGACACAGTCACCAGAGAGTCTGGAAACACACACTTCAGCAGCCCTGCGGGCTCTAAGAGAAGTGGAGATTTAACTTTGAACTTAAGTCACAACAGACAGTTTGAAATACGAAATAGAGCTTATTTTCTATTTGTACCTCATTGCTCCAATGAAATAATTGACAATTCTTTATCTGCGGGAACTCAAGATGTGCCAAAACCAGGTGGCGCTAACAGGCGTACGCAGCTGACGCTCCCGACTAGCATACAACTCACCAATGCCGGACATGAACGCCACAGCTTCTTCAGAGGCGCTCAGCTCCTCTCCGGGTTTGGCTCCCTGGATCCCCGCTAAGGCTCCGCCAGGAGGCTCGTCTTCCAGCAGCACTTCCATAATTAACGCTGTTTTTATTTAACGGCAGATACTCGCGGTAGTTAAATAAGTTCAAACCTAGTTGAATCAGATTTGTCAGACAGACGTTTGTTGCAACGAATAGGTTGTTTTTGTAGTTTTTATGGCCTTTTGATGTCACTTCGCTGCCTCTTTTCCAATATACGGAAGAGGACGAACACAATGAGTTGTCAGGGCAACGACGCTGCAGTACCGTAAAGACGGATGTATGTGCGCACCCTAATCCTCACCAAAGCAAACAAATGTGTGCCTACAAACACATCCCCTTCATTGATCCATAATGTTTGTTGGTTGAATCCATGTGTTTGAGCTATTGTTAAGAATAAAAAGAAAATTGTATAATAATAATAGCTGAATTAAAATAGCAGATAAATATGATATGGCTTCCCCAATTGTTAGAGTTGTGTTAAACTTTTAGACTTCTCTGGTCGATACTTTACTTCCCTTTGTCCCCGTTGTACAAAGTAAGTTAAAACACAATCGTCACTGTGAGTCCCAGATTTCGGTTATGGTAAAATCCAGATAAAACCGTTATAATGGCAAATGGCATTTCTCTTTATCAGGTTTTCACATTTTTCATAGCCATAAAAAATAATTGGTTAAGAAATATATTGCTTAAGTAACACTTCCAGGTACTAAATATGCATAGATACGTCTAGGAGAGAATAAAAAAGACTTTTGACATTAGCAACTTATTTTTTAGATATGCAAATGTCACTAGCATTCTGCCTGTAGGGCTTCTGTTGGTAGAAAGTTCCGGTGAAATAGTATAACTCCATAAATCTTATGTAAATCCCACTCATTAAAACCTGGACCCATCAGCAATCAACATACTTTGAGAATAAACACAGCTTTATTTTACGACACAATATAAAAGACAATGATTCAATGTGATGATTAAAAGAATGTAAAAGAATTGGACTGATAGTAAATATATTGGTGATGAAGCTTCAGTTGCGACGTGGAGACAGCACAAGGCTCTTCCTCAGGGTTAACCTAACTTCAGGCATCTGCTTCACTGCACCAGGTTGAAAGCCGCCCTCCTTCTGGCTGACTTCATTGTTTACCTTGTAGAGGAGTGTGGTAATGTCTTTGCTCCTAAAACAATATGCAGTATACAAAAACATATTACTATCCCTATCAGGGCACGTTATGATTAAGTCAAGTGTACAGTATACATGGTAACGGTCATATCATCAGATTCAGATCTACAAAATATTGGAAATATTTCAAGCCACAAACTATATGTTTAATATTGAGTTTATATTTACCACGGGCAGCCCTCCTTTAGCTGCTGACAGACAGATTGGACGAACCAGCTCCCATGTATTTTGTGTCTGATCGATATACAATCTTCAACAGTGGCCATGGCAATCAGAAAATCGGCTTCCTCAGGGAGGAATGACGAGGGATCTGCGTCATCAGCCTGCAGACCTTTGGACAGCACTCCAAGCTGTTTCTTGCTTCCCTGGCAGGCCTGGATCAGGAACACTTTGGGTTTGCCGGTGAGGCTTGATTGATCGGTCGCCTTGAAAGTTGTAGTTATTTGTTTAATGGAGAGGGGCTGCCAATCAATCCCGAAGACGACACCCTTGTTTCCGTGACTCAGAACACAGCAGATGAAGGCATCGCCGTGCATAGGAGCCTCTTGAAGATCGGTGAATCCACTGCCAGACCACTCCTTCACATTGAACTCCTGCAGCTGAGCGAAGTCGCTCAGAGAAGCAAAGCATTTCAGTGCTCGTTCCATCTGGTCCTTGGTTTGGTCTTTACACATCAGGACTCTGAACCCCAGCCAGCTGAACACCTCTGCCAGATCTTCTGCAGGGGAAAACAAACCAGGTTAAGCTTCAACAGGCAACAAACAAGAAAATAGTATAAATCTGTCTACTATGTAACATACGAGCATCTTTGTTGGTTCCACTTCTCAATTCTTCATCGAAATTCTCGTTGTTTATGATCACGCAGAGGCTGGCAGGCTGGCTGTTAATCTCATAGGTCTCGTCCTGAAAACAATAAAAACAGTTTGACACAAACACATAATGAAGAAATCTAACTGGAGTGGACACTTTTTGCCATTTCAATATTTTATGCTTGAAGACATTTACTTTGTAACAGTAAACTTTACGGGTTTAAATCGTATTAGGTATGACGATATTACAAAACTAATATTCTAGATGTTAATACAGGATAATAAGCATGTGTCTTGTGTCTCTTTAAAAAGCCTAACTAAAAACACTGACTCAAACATTGCAACATAAATTGTGCTATTTCAATATTAGGTAAAAACCTCACCTCCTTTTGCCTCTTGCTCTCTTGTGGCAGAACATCTGTGGGAATCAGAGGGAAACAGAATTATACCTCCAAATATAAAAGCCTCAACTTCCAGGAAACACACATTTGTCTGGCATATGAATCATTTCTATACCAAAACTATATATGTTAACGTACCACTCTTGTCATCTGAACAAGCTTGGACAGGCTTAGGTAAAAGGCAGGCCTCATTCAACTGTATGTTTTTCAGCTCAGGGTAAGTCCTTTTAATTTCCTCATCAGTTTGCAGGAGGTTCAGGAAGGCTTGGCAGCTCTCCTCTCCTTTGTTCATGATCTTATCCACGAGATCCACGACGTGGCCCTCTACATTTTCTTTGTTGATGCTTTTAAGGTTGTTGTACTCACGCAGAGTTATGCCTATCTCTTTCTCCTCAAAAGCTTTGTTGAGGATTATCTTGTAGTCTCCACTCAAAATCCTCTGAATGGATGTCTTGTTACGTCTCATCGTGTCTTTGGCTGACATGTTGAATCTGACATTGAAAAATAGATACAAAAACAACACGTATAGTAAAGTACTCTAGTAAATACTAGATTTCCGGAGTCAAACTTTGAAAGATGGAAGATTGTTGTAACATATTGGAGTGACTGCTCACCATTATCTGCCAAATAACATTACAATTCATCCTTTAGTAATTCACTCATGAGTGAGGTTAAAGCTACAATATACAGCAGCAAGTGCTACTTTGAAAACGTACGTCTTCAAAACGAGTCAACGTTAAATTCTAGGTAACTAGCGAGTTGGAAGTCATGCTAACATGCTATATTTTGACATTAGGTAGGCTAACCTTTAAAACCATTTTCTACGATAATTGCATAAGTAACGTTACTACAAGCTAACTACTGTATGTCGAGCATAACTACAAAAATAACGTAGTGGTAATACAAAGTTTAAATTACTTACTTTCAGGAAGTCTTCCGGTTGCTTTCGTTTTCAAAACTCGGAAATCTCGCCTCTGCAGACTTTACACTATAGGCTATTCAAGGGGTTTAATGCCTTGTCTGCAAGCAGTATTAAGTAAGTAACGTTAGGCTAGACAGGGTAGACAGGCACTTTCATCAGCACTTTCCTACAGTCGGCTGTGGTGGAGTAGTAGTGACAGGAGAAAGTAGTAAATCCGACCGACAGCAACCGTCAGTGGGGTTTTACTACCATTGGCCACATGGGGCAACAACGAACCTTCCTTAGCAAAGAAGTGGCGCAATTTCAAATGTATTCAAAAAAGGTTCCCATGAGAGCAATCATAAAAGAAGAACAGTTACATGGCTGAGGATCCAGGTACAATAAATGTTCTTGCAGACATGACAGACATCCTTCCCTGGTGGTCTAGTGGTTAGGATTCGGCGCTCTCACCGCCGCGGCCCGGGTTCGATTCCCGGTCAGGGAACTACTTTTTCTTTGTTCGGTGTACAACACAGAAGCAAATAATTTTTAGGATAAGTAGTTGATCAGAATTGTTTTTCATTTAGTTGTAATTGTTTCAGTTGCTATAAAGTAGCAACCAAGTAAGAGCTGGTAGTGGTTATATGTTGCCAAGGCAAGACGTTCAGAGAAACACTACAGGTATAGCTGAATGAAAGGTATCCTGACAGTGTGACAGAGAACATTTTAACAACATACCAAATAGAAAAACCCCATATATGTTTAACTGTGTGGGTTTGACTGTCACATTTTATTTTCTGTTAATTGTATTTCATAAAATGTCTAAATACTTTTTCAAGGCCTTTAGAAGATGAATACAATAATTTATTTATAGTTGGTAACATTTTCTTAAAGTTACCAAATATATTAAAAAGATTATGTATTCTGTAACTTAATTGTATTAAAGAATGTATTTACAAGTTGGCAAATGTAATAAAATATTACTAATATCATGAATTTATATGTAAAAAACAGTTTTTTTTCAATTTTCAAAAGTTATTGACTGATTCTCCTAGATTTGAGTGTTTTTACCATCAACACATTGCTTTAGAAAAGCAAAGAACAGGGTGCTCATTCGTTTGATCTTGCAGTGTATTCATGAGAAAATACATGTTAAGTTACAGGAAGAAACAAATTGTTTCCTGAAGCTTCGTACAGTATGTGACGTCATGCTTCTTCTTTCCCCAGAAATGTGTCATTGTCATTGAGAGCACTGACAGTCATCGACAGAGTGGAGGGACAGCAGGAGGTAATAACTTCTTAGTAATGCTATTTACAATAATAGTACTGTTGGAGGATTTTGTGTTAGATTGTATTCAAGAAAGCTTTCACCTAGATTAGGTAATCGGGGATTTATCCATTTATCACCTTTGAGAGAGATTATTACAGTTGAGTGTGTAAACAAAACAAAGCATTGGTAGATTTTTCTTTTTTTGTTGAAAATTTAAAAGCTTTTGGAAGGCTGTAGAAATGTTTATGTTGTTAAAACTCACAATTAAATGTAACTGAGACAAAAATTAAGACTCATATGAAGATAGCCGTTGTTTGTATTTGATTATATGCCCACTGAGATGTCTTACTAGATGTCAGTCACTAAACTTAAGCATTTAAAAAGGGGAAGTATGAGCAGGCAGGAAATCAGACTGATATTAGAGTTTCTCTATGTAGTGGGGTCGGACACTGTACGCTCAGGAGTATTTGGATATGCATATGTTTTTATATATGTGTGTGTGTGTGTGTGTGTGTGTGTGTGTGTGTGTGTGTGTGTGTGTGTGTGTGTGTGTGTGTGTGTGTGTGTGTGTGTGTGTGTGTAAAACCCTTAGGTCGGTTATGAAGCTGTTTCCTGTCCATCCAATACTATGGTCCTGTTTTCTTTTTTTGTGTGCATCACGAAGTGGTAACTTTATTTGTTACACACACACACATACACACACACGCACGCACACACGCACGCACACACACACCCACACACACACACACACACACACACACATACACACACACACACATTTTTGGCTATCTTGCATTAATCTGGGTGGTGTTGCAATTTCCGCTTTCTTTGTATTCAAGGAAATTGCTTCCTCTACCAACTGGATTAAGGGAAAATACCCCAAAAGTGTAAATTAATTAATTGTGGTGTACTGCAGTTGAGAGAGTGTTAGTGTGTTTAAAATTTTATTTTAGACTTGCATTGATGCTCATATTGAAAACATTTGCGTTGACTTACTTTGAAAACTTACAAACGCAACGCAAATGTAAATAAGAACTTGACGATCCATAGCTTTTAATTGTGTTGTGCTACAAATATAAATGTCCTCTTTTAACAGAGACGAAGGCCAACAGTCCAGATGTCTGTCAGGAAGAAGAAGATTCTGGCAGCGTGAGAATCTAAATGTCCTTTTAATTTCCAAAGGCCACACAGGCTCAATAATTTCTATATTCTGTTCTTACGTTTGTGGAACTGTTTCAGATCACTGTACATAGTTGTTCGGTGGAGGAGCATTATGTAGAGGAGGAAGAGGTGGATGAGAACTTTCACTGCCGCCTTTACCCAACAAATATACTCAACTGCTCCTGGTCATTCCCCACCTTACACAAGGATGCTCAGTTCTTTGTCAATATCAGGTATTCCTTTTTTTAAATGGCACATGTAGCATAGAGTGTTTATGAATATATGAATGCATATTTACATTACAAATGTATCTCTTTCTCTATTTACGCAGTATCTGTGATGATAAGAGAACAGTTCAGGCTCCGAACCTTTCGTCTGAGGAGAGAGTCGGATCAATGTCTTTGATTCTGCACGTGCATGAGATGTTACATTTAATCCTCCGCTTTAACATAACCCTGCACGACAGGTGGACAGTCTACACCATCACATACAACATCGACATGCTAGGTAATACAAATCAAACTGTCATTGAGTTGTTGTTGAGGAGGGGAGAACAGGGCTGGTTGTCACATCTCGCTCGCTTGTTGGTTCTGATTGGGGTCAGAGGTCACCTACAGGGTCATTTGTAGGAGTAAGACACTTGACATCAGGGTGAAAGGACTTTTAGTGTTTTGCATGTCAAAATGTAAATGACCAGCTCTTCTGTGTTTCTCTTATAGGCTTTTACACAATGGGTTTATAATTAAACACGTATTGCCATTAAAAAGTGTGAGGATAAAGTTATAGTTGAGGTTTTTTTCTTAGTTAGTAACATGTTAGTGTAGTAGCTAGAAAAACATCCTGGGTGGGGATGCTTGTCGTATTGACGTTTTTGATGGTCCATATCTTTTGAAATGAATAAGCTTAAGGAGAGTAAGGCCCCTCCATTCCTACCGGACACCTTAGACTTACATTACACATTGAAAGGGAAACTATTAAGCATACAATGTTTGAGGAATTCAAATAAAAGCCAAAAAAAAATATTTCAGAAAGATATTTCACGGAATTAGTGAAAACTGTGATCTGCTGAAAGCACTACAAGACGAGTCAGCAGATTAGCAAAGTCATTAGAATTCCTCCTCCGGGCACCCTGAAGGTCTGTACAAAGTTTTGTGGCAACCCATTTATTAGTTGTTAAGATATTTCAACCAAAGTGGTGGATCGACTGAGCGACTGACATAGTGACATCCAAAGAGCCGCACCGCTTCCAAAAACAAAAAACATATATAATCTGTGTATTTCGTTTTGTGTTTGATGATTAAAAACCCAAATTAGATTTCTGTTAAACTCAAATTTCCACTATTATATTGTATAAGGCAGAGGCCCTTAAAGGAAGTCTTCTTGTTGCCATGAGGAACACATCTTAACTTTACAAACGAGTATGTAACGAGTAGTATCCCCTATTGGGGAAAATGCCATAAATGATTTTATTCTCATACTATTTAAAACGATCCCTTCCTGTGTTCCCATTTCCCCCATCAATAATTCAGTTTTTCTTTTATTCGACCCCAGAGGTGACTGATGGCACTTAGTTGGTTAGTTGGGGTTAAGTTTGGGCGCATGCCCTCTATAGTTATGTACATAAATGAACTTGATCAGCTGAATGTTCAGGTTATGTTTACACTTAAAGTCCACAGCAGACCTTCCAACTGAATTGTTATGAATTATTTGACTAATGCTGTGGTTGTGTGTGCCACAGAGGTCCTGTCTCCGCCCCCAAACATCTCTGCATCAGTCAAAGATGGAGACCTGGTGGTGACATGGGGTCTGCCCCACAGTCGCGCTGACACCAACCCAGAATGCTTTGAATACCAGCTGGCCATGGCTGACCAGGTGCAGTATGCCTGTGTGTGGATGTGGATGTTAATTATTAATAATGTAGGTAACACATGACACCAATGTCTATAATGTATTGTAAACATACATACTTACAATCTACTCATTGCACTGTGTAATTATAGTTAGAAGCACTTATACATATTCACATCACAGAGAGTTTTATAATGACTTCTAAGGTCAAGTATCATAATATTTTATAATTGTTGGAATTTTGCAATTATCATTGTGTATTATAATTCCCATTGTAATACATATACATAATACATAGTTATAATATGTTATAATCTTTTTAGAATGAATTATAATATGATTACTTTAAGTGGTCATTGTTTGCTTGAACTGAAGTAAAATATAATTTTACAACGTTCTGTGTGTTGTTCTTTCATACATTTTACTATATATTTGTATCACATTACTTAAGTGAACAATGACCACTTAGAGTAACTCATAATCACATTATAATGCTTATAGGAATTATAATACACTATGATCCTTGCAAAAGAAAGTCAGTGAGTGACCAGCATTTATGAAGTATAATGATGCTCAACCTTATAAGTCATTATAAAATGCTTTATAATGTGTTAAGTTATGTTATAGAGCATTACGAATAGTGCTTATAACTATAATCATAATGTGTTATAAGCAGATTATAATGCATTATAAGTGTGTTTATACCGCATTATAGACATGGGCTTCATAGAAAGTGTTAATATGTGTCGTAGCATTTAGTGCATTATTTTCTGGTGCACATAAACAAGAACAATCCAAATGAGGTAAAGCTAGTGTTTCCTTTCAAATCTTCATCTTTTAAAAACAGGAACGCCCCAAAAGCTTGACCAACCAGTCTTATACAGAGCCCAATGTAGATCCCACCTGCACCCACAGCGTGAAGATTAGGACAAGAAAGAAGAACGACTGCCAAGAACATTCTCAATGGAGTGACTGGAGTCCCATCGTCAGTGAGTGCTGCTTGTTGTCAACCCTTGTTATCGTCTCCATCCAGCTACACACTATGTTGTTATTGATCATCTTTGTGTGTGTCTGTTTGTAGCGGTGCAACAGTCAATTTACAAACTCAACACTCTGGTGATCATCTCCATTTCACTTGGAATACCCATGATCCTCCTGGCTGTGCTGCTGCTGGTGCGCCAACAGAGGTACTGTTTCTGCCTCTAACTGAGTGACTGAACATCCGCACAGCTTCTCACATACTTTCCACCTCTCTTCACACCTGCTTCATCTGTTATTCGCCTCGGTGAGCCGTTTCTAATCTGATAACATAAACTCTGTTCTCTCTTTTAAATGTGAAACAGTGTCAGACAGACACAAATATGACCCCGACGTCAGCAGAATGGGTGAACTAGAGTGAGATAACAGAGAGAGGAGAAGTAAAAGGAGTGTACCAGTGGTGGTGTCTTTTCTTTCTTTCTGAAAAGCCCCAAGCAACCACCCACACTTCCTTAAGGTTGAGACAGAAACACCCTTGTATGAGTTCAAAAATAGACAAACAGGGGAAAGAATGAAATGCTAAAGACCATAAAAGAAAGGATGTGCTTCTTTCATACTTTCTCTTGTGGTTTCTTTTTTTTCTGGTCAACTGTTTGTTTTAAAACAAAGGTTAAAAAATATAATTGTATCCAATGCAAATGCAGAATGTGCTACAATGTGGGTAAAACTGACCATCTCTATAATGCAATATTAACACACTTGTAATGAATTATAATCTGCTTATAGCACTGTATACTTATTGTTATAAGCACTCATACATATTCATAATGCTTCATAACGACTTAAAAGTATCACAATACTTCATAATTGTCCCTCACTGACATTTAAGGATTAGTGTATTCTAATTTCAATATTTGTAATACATTATAATCGTTTTATAATGTTATAATGTATTATAGTGTGATTATAAGTTATTCAAAGTGGTTAGTGTTAAGGTTAAAGTGAAAAAATAACATTAGATCTAAAACGTCAGTGAGTGACCAGCAGTTAAGAAGTATTATGATACTTGACCTTATAAGTCGTTATACAATACTTTCAATACTATTATACAATACTGCTTATAACTATAATATACAGTGCTATAAGCAGATTATAATGCATTATAGACATGGGCGTTGTAGCAAGTGTTACCAAATGTGTGTATTGACATTGTGTGTGTGTGTGTGTGTGTGTGTGTGTTTGTGTGTGTGTTTCAGGTTGTACGATGTTCTGTTCCCTCCAATTCCTCACCCCCCGCCAAAGTACAAATATTTTTTGGAAAAGAATGACACTTTTAATGTAAGTACATAGTGTACACACACACACACACACACACACACACACACACACACACACACACACACACACACACACACACACACACACACACACACACACACACACTTGTGTAAAAATGTGTTGTTGTTGTGTTGTCAGCTCTTCCACCCCGCCCCGTCAGCTGAGGCTGCGGAGGAAATCACACAGGTGGAGGACATGGAGCAAAAGCGAACACCAACCTGACTCGGAAAGGAGAACCACTGCTTTAATACATCTTAAGACATGTAAAAGTATAACAATATGACTGTAAAACACGCTAAGTATATTATATAAATGAAGATTTTGCTTTGCCTGGTCATCGACTTGACCATTATTACGTCATTAATTTAAACATGGACGTGTCGGTTGATGAGTGTTGATGAAATACACTTGCTCTGCCTGAACTAGCTGGTTAGCTGAAGCTGAAATGTAGATCTAGTGCTTTTACAAAATGTTTTTGAGTGTGAAACAAAGTTGAGTGATACTCATCTAAAGCCTACGCAGGACAATAACTCAACATTTAGACACAAAGAAGTACACAGAGAGGTGTTTTGAGGGGTTAGGAAGAAGAGCATCAAACCAGCATTAAATAAAAATGTGAACACAACTATATTGGAGGTAACTATAAAAGTCCCATATCGTGAAAATGGGTTTAGATTGTGTTTGATACAAAGTCGGGGTTGTAAAATAAAAGCGGTGAATAAGTGAAGTCGCTCACCACCGCATTCCTCTCCCTCACAACTAGACCATCTCCCAGCATTACGAGCCAGGGAGAATTTGATGGGGTTGCTAAATCTAAACCGGACAACCAATAGTCAACTAGCATAAACAATTGCATAACCCCGCCTCTTCCCCAGCCAGGTGCAAAAGTTTGACATTTTGAGAAGATTTGATAGCACTCATATGTGTCCGTTAAAGCTAAAGCAAGGCCACCGTAGAGCCTCACAAACTGAAGCAGGTTTCATAAAGCAGACTGGGAGCTGATCACCTCAGACTAAACCAGGTCTGGTTTAAGAACGGACTTTCAAACATAGACGGGAGATATCGATTCACAATGGAATAGATTGACATGTTAAGACAAAGTCCAATCTTCGTAAAATACATATTACCAAAACTAAGAATAAAATATTGAACAGAAACTTTTCAAGCAATTGACAAAGTAAAAGAGAACTTTAACAGCAGCGAAGAGCTCAGACTGAGTTACTGCAGCGCTCTGATAGTTACCACATCACCAACATGTTGACTGGAATAGTTTGCAGATACTTTAGACTGGAAATATACAAGCTCAGATTTCAAGTATACAATAAGTGAACAAATGGAATAAATCTGACATGTACTACCAAGTAATTTCTGTTAATAGTTGAGGAACTGTTAGGGACCGACTTCGGACAGTCTAGCAGATTGACTGTAACGCTGGTTAAGCCTAAAGTGAGCCGTCCAAGACATATAACACATTCTTTGATACGAGATTGAGTTCAGTAAGAGACCTGAAAGTGAGCTTGATATCACAGTTTAAACCTTGTGTTTCAAATAAAATATAAATGCATTTTGAGAAAAAAACAAATTCTGTTCTTTGTATGTTGTATGAATTTGTATTCTATTGTTTCTGTATGTTGCACTTTTGTTTGGCTTATTTGAAGCTATTGTTCTGCACTTAAAATGATTTCACCTATTTGAAGTTAATGTACTTACAAGATTCTTGCTGTTGGAAGGTGTATCCTCATGAGTGTTTGCACTTATTGTAAGTGGCTTTGAACAAAAGCGTCAGATAAAGTTAAAAATAAATAAAGTCATATGGGGAGAGGCCCACTTTAGACTTTATGATCTGTCTTTCTTGCATTGTTACATTTCCTGTATCGTTACACTCTGCTACAGTTGCTTCAGATAAGATCAAATATGTACAGACAAACCACACAGATCACTGTGTGACTTCCCCAAGCAGACATAAAGCATGAAACCCATCAACACTGTGCCTGTGTGTGTGTGTGTGTGTGTGTGTGTGTGTGTGTGTGTGTGTAGACAAAAAACATTACGATTTAGGACCACGACTACAATATCTTCCTTTTATAACACAAGACTCATAATACACACAGATGAACAGAGACTTATCACTGAGGCCATTACTGTGGAACACATGTCTGGCAAAATGAAAACACAGCAACAGAGATCGTGTGCGATAAACAGTATTGGCATCTTTTACAAAAAACGATGTTCCCACACTCACTCGGACACCAATTCAAAAACATGTCAATGACTTTGGAGGCCTCTTGAGTACTTGTATTTGAAACTGACAAGGTTTATAGTAGCTTCTTTTTCATAATATATAAGTAATATACACAATGTGAAGTTTATTTTACACAAAAACGAAATAAAAAAATCTGAAACAATGTGGCAGCCAGTACACAGCTCCTTGATGCCACCTGCGGCAGGTTTGTGCCATCATGTTTGTCCCCCGGATTAATGGCGTCGGTCTGTCAGGCTAAAGGCACGACTTCAAAGGACCGAGCTGCTGCTGCTGCTGCTACACGTTTCCATGTACAGACACTCTGTGGAGGACACCATTGAAAATGTGTTACAGTTGAGGGAGTATGTCATGAGCCACGCCGAACATTTCCCCGCTGATAGAAACTCTGTTTACGCCATATGCTTATGAAGTGGAAGTAGGAAGCCTCTCCCACTGGGCTGGATGTTCTGGTTACGAGGTTTTTACACAAAGAGTATGCTGGGTGGCTCTACAGGTACACTTTATAGGACATGGCAACCGTTTGTGTGAAAAGGCTGAAAATGTGCACTCTTCCATAATTGGTTCAGATGTACAGATGTATGTCTATTTGTTTGTATAATTGTATGTCCATTTATGTTTACATTTTGAATTATATACACACACTTCATTTTTATTTTAAACAGGTCGTTTTGTTTTTCTTGGGGTATAAAAAGGGACAACATGCAAACTTTTGAAATTGAATGTATTACAAAGTCTTATGTTGTTAAAAAAAATGAAAATAAAAAAAAATAAATTACTTAAATAAAAGTAAAAGTAGCCGGTTAACATATTTATTTTTCAAGTTGGGGTATAGAATATAAGTCAATATTTTGGGTCTTTCAAAATGTTGTATATAGATTATGTAAATATGTCTCAAACAGCAAACAAGTCAAAACGTGTGTATCTGTGTGTTTGTGCGTGTGTGAGTGCATTGACCAGACTTTGCTGTAGTGCAACACGTGTATGTGTGTGTGTGTTTGTGTGTGTGTGTGTCATACCCTGTCCAAAGCTGATGTATTGTAGCTGTGTTTTGTCCAGTGGTTCTGTGAGGGGGGCAATACTGATGTCAGAGGCTGCACCCGTTCTGTAGCTCTCTATCAGTGTTTCCAGAGTCCTAAATCTCTGCAGTCTGACTCCTGAATCCTGCTAATCACGCACGCACACACACACACACACACACACACCACACACACACACACACACACCATGAATAACTTCCTGTCTGGTGCATTGACCAGACTTTGCTGTAGTGCAACACGTGTGTGTGTGTGTGTGTGTGTGTGTGTGTGTGTGTGTGTGTGTGTGTGTGTGTGTGTGTGTGTGTGTGTGTGTGTGTGTGTGTGTGTGTGTGTGTGTGCGATCTGTATGCAGATGTTCACCCACCTGAAGACACCAGCCGTCACTGGAGCATACAAGCCTGTAGGTGTGCACCAAAGGGGCTTTTCTGCAAAAAACAAAATTTTAATTATTTGCTGTGAATGTGTAAAACCTGAAACAGCTAAAGTGTATTCACATGTTGTAATGTGACGATTAAATGTGAAAGAGATGCGTGTGGGTCTGATGCAGAGGATGACTGATTTCAGTTTTGTGTTCAACACACTCGAGTAAAGATACATTTTGGTTGCTTTTCAGATCAAGATTTTATATATATATTATTATTTATATAATAAACGCTGCCTCAGCAGAGCCCAGAACATTAAAAAAGACCCCACTCGCCTGTTCTCCCTGCTGCCCTCTGGCAAGAGGTGCCGCAACATAAAGAGCAGAACAACCAGTCACACTGTTGAACCAACAATAACTTTTCTCCTGAGCAATGTGAACTCCACTCTAACACTCTTAAATGTATACATTTTATACAGTGTATATATCTTATTCTACATTTATATTTTAAAGTACACATTTTATATTTCTGCATCAGCACCACGACACTTTTAAAATATGTATGACCACTTATTCAGTCACTTTTACAGTAAGCCAGTACAAACAACATTTCATTTGAATTGTACATGTATAGCTCAAAATGACAATAAAGTTTTTTGATTGATTGATATAACAGTTAGAAAATATGCATTATTACAGATGAAACTATATACAGTTTTTAAAATGACATTGACAACATTCAGATGCTGCCGAGAAGGAATGAATCAGGAGTAAAATTACACAGATAATATAATTATATAAATATAATATATCACTACCTCTAGACTAGTACAGCCTAAGTATTAGGATTAGATTTTGAATGCAGGACTTTGACTGGTAACAGATAACTTTTAATAGTCGTATTTCTACTTTTACTTAGTAAAACATCCGATTACTTCCTCCACCAGTCAGTATATTATTGTGCATGTGTTTAACTCTTTAGTAAAGTGAACATACTGTAGGTTTCCAGTTATTCCTGCTTCAAATTGTTTTATTCTTCATGTTGTATTTTTACGTCTGCGGCGCCAAGTGTTTTAAACTCTTTCTACATGTGCATTAGGATCAAAGACTTTATATAGTCTACGGTTGAGATGTAAAGGTTTATGTCATTTATAATCTAGAGTAATGTAGTTCCCAGTGTGACTCCTCCCAAAACAAATGAGGGCCGATACTATATTTTCATTCCTATTTGGAGCTAATCATTTAATATGTAATTGGATATGTTTTTGTTCCCTTACATTGCAAATATAGAGTGAAAGGAGATCATGTTTAGAGATAAATATCCCTTTTAATGTTTTTAAAACCGTAATGCAAAAAACTAAAGAAATACTGTGATATACATTTGAGGTCATATCCTCCACCCCTATACATGCGTACAAACTAATAATAATCATTATAGAACAATTCAGCGTTGTAAAAAATACCGTTTCACTATTTATACACACAAATACAGTTGGAATATGTAAGAAATAAAACTATAAAAAAGTCTATGTATGCATGTCAATCACTAAAAGTATTAATAATTCAGTTTTATAAAAAGAATTTCATGAGATATTGTGTAAAAGTGCCAAATCAGCACTTTGAACTTTTCTCAGCTTGACCGCTCATGATATATAAGTAGTTATGTTACTACAGATTAAACATGCTCAGTGTCTATTCTGGTGTTCACACTCATAAAGGTGCAACATAACTACATGAGAAAATGTCACTTTTGGCAACATTAGTACAGCCCCCCCCACAGCTCACCTCACACACAGACAGTAGGCCCCCTGCACCGTCTCGCTGTCTCTCAGCAGAAAGCTGCCATCATGTCCAAACCTCTCCAGCAGCCTCTCCGTGGCCTCGTATCCTATTCTCCCGTAGTACATAGACCGAACCAGCATCCCCTCCCTCTCCATGTTGCCTCTGAGACAAGCACCCCGTGTGTGCTGAAGGTGTGAAGGTGCGGCTAGCTGTAGCAGCAGAGAAGCGTGAGAAGAAATGTAAGAAAGGAAAAGCTTTTCTGGTTTTCACACCTTGCTGTCATGCAGCTTCACCTGACATGTCGAGCACTTTGTTACACGTTATTAGACCATCAGATTGTGGTGCAGACAATCACTGTTGGGATTTAAAATTTGTATGAACGTGGTTTGTGAGAAACTCAGATGACAGACGGATATGTGCATATAGCAATGTCGCCCACATTAACCACACATGCACGAAAGCATCCAACCTTTCTGTAGTTTTAATTGGTGCAGTCGCCAGAGCAGATACTTCCTTAAAGTAGTAACGTGAAGTCCTTATTCAGTCTTAGCTTCTATAACAAGATAAAACCAACAATAATTAATGCAGAATACAACATCATCTAACAAGTTGTTGAAACTGAGACGATGAAGTTGGAAATCTTATTAAAATACTTTTTTAAAGATGCTTTTCTGTAGAACACTTTCTAAAAGCTGTAGGAATAAACATCATTCCTCACATCCAGCTGCTTTGGTTTTCATGTTGAGTTCTGTGCATGTTCTGGGTTCAGTAAGCAGACTGGTCCTCGAAATTGTTTTACAAATATAAATTGTAAATAGGGAATGTGATTCGCCCTGAAAAAACATTTCAGTCAGAATATTATTAATTTAGCTATAATCCCTGGGTATGTGTTAAAGGTATAACAACATTTCTGCATTAAAACGTCTAAAAACAACTAGACATAGTTATATATTTAGTTGAGTTGTGTACTCACATTATCCCAAATGTTTCCCACAATTTTCAAACCCAGAGAAATCAGTCATTTTAATCAAGTCATTATAATGGCGCTACATGTATATCTGTGTATGTATATACACATACATACACATATATGTATATACACATATATGTGTATGTATATACACATACATACACATATATGTATATACACATATATGTACATACAGATATACAGACAGACATATATACATATGAAAAGCCGGAAAAGTAGTGATAGGGTGTTGGGCTTTAGTGAAAGCCTCACAAGCTTCCTCTACTGAGAAATGTATATTTACATGATGAACATCTAGTTATTATGAGACTGTAGCTTTCTGTTTTGTATTGAGAGAAGGTTGGGGGGGTAAGGTGATAAGGGATGCTCATTTATTTATTTATTTTCATTATTTTGTGGCTGTATGAGCAGCTGGGTAGATTTTATTATGATTATTATAAGTTAATGACATAAATAAAAATATATCATCCAGTCAATCAGGAACAAGTCAATGGATTTGTTCACATTTTTTAATTTACATTCTCATTATTTTCATGCACATACTATCTGTCACAAATCCTTTGATCTGCTTTGACCTTGACCTATTTCGGTCAAGGTCTATGTAAATATAAAGACATAACGCACAATATGCTCCTCGTTCTCTTGTTCATCCCTCACTCCTTATTCTCTGGACTCCAGTGAGTTGATGGCTTGGAGCTCTGAAGAAAACCTCTCGCTCAGATCTCTGTTGGCCTGCAGGAAGCTGCGCAGCCTCTTCAGCTGCTCGGTGTCCTAAAGAAGAGACAGTCAGTCGAAGTCATGTGACATCTTTCTTTAAATGTATTATGTCTAAGTATGCAAGTGCACGTGGACATATTTGTTCTTTGAACCTGTGCATCAGCAGCAGCATGCAGTAACTCTTGCAGCCTCTCCTGTAGCAACTCAGCCTCCCATTGGCTAATTAAGTCTGCGCTGGTCTCCCATTGGCTGACAGAATCACAGTGTAATCCCTCATGGACAGCAGAATCCATGCGGTCCAAACCAGAGACAAATATTGACAAATCAACGGTCAGCATCTGGACAAAAAGAAATGCACAGGCACACAAACTGAAACAAAAATACACGGACGCAGCTGTAACTTAAACAGTGTTCATTTAGTTATAATAAATTGTATTTGTAAATCGCCTTTCAAAGCTAAAAGCAATCTCAAGGCGCTAAGTAGTTATAAGAACTGTGATGAAATGTGCAGCGGCTCGAGGGGACACAGTCAAAATCTGTGTCTTCTTCAGTCTTGCCAATTGTGCTGCCATCATCTAAAGTTTGTGGGTCGGGTCCGGATGGTTTATTAACGCATATTTTTCCATGTTGGACGAGACTAAAGAATAAATAAAAAAATAGCTGATATATGGAGAGAAACCATTTTGGCTTAAAACAATGACTGTTTGAGTAAAATGTAACGTCTTTTCGTCATCTAACACTAATCAGCATTTTAGTCTAAAGAGTAAGACTAAGACTAAATCTCCAATAGCTTCCAAAATGAACACCGATCCACACCCTGGACCAGCTTCAGCAGCAGCGGTGCACGCGCAGACAGACGCGCTCACCTCCTCGATCTGTTGTCCAACTGTTGCCATCTGTGGTACGTTGCTGAACTGCCGCATGACCTTTTTCAAAGCCATCTGGTAGCGTCTCATCCATTCATCCTTCACACGGAACTCACAGGAATGCATCAACTCGTTTCTGTAACGGATCACCTGGAACCCCACACACAGTGTTGTGGATATAATAAAGAGGAACGCTAAATCCAATGTGCACCTTATCATTTTGTTGGTTTGTCAAATACTGAGTGCACATGAGTATCTGAGCTCTACACACCCAGCTGTTGCAATGATGGTAGTCAAATCATTAACATGCATCACTAACTTTATTTTATTGACTGATCATGTTTACATGCTTTAATGTTCAACAAACACATTATATTTCTATTATTACACGGCTTAATTGAATACTCGATTCTGATTGGTCAATTTCGACATTCTGCAGTCTGTTTTTTCAGATCGTTGCCAAGGACGCTCTGATCAGGAGGACCACGCTTGATCATATCAAGCCACATAGGAAACATAGGAAGGGCTTGTTGAATCTCATGTTTTTTGACCGAGGCAGCTCACAAACAACTGAGATGTTTTAATTCTTAGTTCGAGGCACTTCAGACACCCACATGCATGTGCATTTTTCATAATTTACACAATGACTAACCAAAAGTAGCACAGCATGCTCATTTTAAACAATATGACTGTTTACCTCTCTCACAAATGTTGGATCCACAGACTGGAAACTATCACAGTAGTTGATAAGGTTGAGTAGAGCAGACGCATCACATTGATCTGCCCCCTTCACTTTCCTCTGACCCCGTGGCATGTAGGCCTACAGACAGACAATTCTGATATTGTTCAAAATGTATATGTAAAGATGTTTGTTGTAATTAGTCAAGAAATTCTTCCATTGGTGATATAATGTTGCACATTTGTCTTTACTTGACCACGTGACAGAAGATAATTTGACCAAATGGAGCTTCACTTGTTCCAACATACTAAGGTCTGCAAGCAACTTATGATTATTTTCATTATCGATTAATCAGCATATTATGTCCTCTATTAATGGATCAATTGTTTAGTTATTTAGTGTTTGAAATATCAAAAATTCCTAAAAGATGTTTTTTTTCAGCTCTACATATAGTTTTACAGCACATTTCATATGTGATAGATCACAAATCAGACCGTGTGTTAAAACTACAGAACATAACCAATGCAAGGTGACATTTCTAAAATCTTTTTTCCCAAGAAAATATGTTAAATAGTTGACGGCTCTAGCTTTCCAAAAGCCTGGATGTGATACTTTTTATTGTCATATGACAGTACATTGGTTTTCTTTGGTATTACAGACTGGACGGAGCGCAGCTAGCTGTTAGCATGCTAACTTCAGTAGATGCAACACAATACATACACTCTTTGACATAACGTCATTGCACCTTTAAGTTAAGTGAGTGTGGAGAGGTGTGTAGCATACCTTGGCCAGTTCCCAGTGGTCTGTTCTGCAGTTGGGAAGGAAACAGTTTTCCCAGTTCACTGTGACATCTGGCTGTCTGTGGTGTCTCAGGATCACTGTCTGCCACTCTGAACACACACTGCATGTTGAGGACAGCTACACACACACACACACAAACACATGCTTACAATGTATACGGCAAGTTGCTGTGAGAAGTGGGACATACAAGGATATAATAATCATAATAATAACATGACGACATTATCACATCGCTCTCTGAGCACCTCTACCCTACAAGGATTCCACGGGGGATTCACTGCCACATCTACATTGTTGAGTTTACAGACTAATCTGACCTTATTCCCTCTGGGTTTGCACGAAGAAGTCTCACACGGTTTCCGCAGCAGAGTGTTTTGATTGAGCAGATCTCCGTGGAAAGCCTTCATGCGTTGGGTGATGAAGGGATGCAGTCCATCCTTCAGTATGAGCAGACACCGGCCGGCTTTCAGCCAGTTTTTATATCCTCTGTCGTTGAGACGGACCGCCAGCTCCTCACGAACCATGTCGGCCTTACTTCCCGATATAAAAACATACCAAAGTTGTGCAAGTTCAGGCTTGTTCAGGCTTGTCCTGTTGTTTAGCTCCACCCTCTGCGTGCTAGCAGCAGAGCGGCCACGAGATGGCGCCATCTACTTTAGAAGCACGAGGCTGTTGTGCTCCTGCTTGTCCATGCGTGGTGTCAGGCTTGTTGGACCTATAGTCTCTGTATAAGGTTTGACCAGAGAGCAGCTCCGACCAGCAAGCACCTGCTGTAAGGTACCAACGTCTTCAGCATGGCCAGTGTTGTGAAGTAATAAAAAAAGCTAATTAATGCAGTTTCCTTAGTTTTCAATGCTTTCTGTAGAGCGGGTGTGTTAGAGCAGTGTTTCTCAAACTTTTTCAGACCAAGACAAAACACTCACGGACCACCTGACCCCAAATATTCAAAAATAGGCCTGCTTACCACTCCAACAATATAGTACAAATGAGAGCCTAATAATGAGCTTTATGTGACCTCTATATCGCTGGTTGACACATTAAAGCAACTACGGATTCTACAAGCATTTCGTTCATATGCGATTTAACTTCAGATAAGATGACCATCTGGCTCTCCTGCAAACCACCATGTTGTGTAAACAAAAGAGGGACTGACCTGAACTACCTCCTGACTTTTTAATTTAGTATAAATACCACAGCAGAGGATTCTGTCACGGTGTGGTAAAGGTGAGGACCCAAAAGCAGAATGCAGGACGAGGGTTTAACAAAAAGCGAGCTTTATTAAAACAAAGCCAAATCTAGAATACAACAATACAAAGTAACCAAACCACAAACCAATCAGGGGTAGCACAGAAAACGACTTAACATCAATGACAATCGCACAAAACACCCTGGGGCAGACAGGGCTAAATACACAGACACCAAACGAGGGAACAAGACACAGCTGGGGAGAAAGGCAGAAACACAAGGGCAGAGTAAATGGACACAGCAGGAACACATTAACAATCAGAAGGAGAGGGTAAAGACAGAGACAGGAAGTACCACTAGACATATAACAAGGGTGAGTGAACACTTCAAAATAAAACAGGAAACAGTAGTGCAAGAACTGTGACAGGATTCACTCCTCTGAGAAATAATGTTATATCACTGAGGTATATCGGCGGCCAAGAAGTCATTCTTTAAAGTAGTAGGTTTGTTCACAACACGCTTGAAGAATAAGCTAAATACAATGTAAACACGTAGAGAAGAAATCCAATATGGCGGCCCTTGTAGAGTTGATGCTCACTTTTTAGGCTTGCCATACCAGCATGCATTGCGATTCCACCGGAAGCCCGAAACTCCGATTCCGTCTATAACTCTGCTCCTTCTTGCAAGAATATTGATTAAATCTCTTATTTGATTTTGATACTGACTTTGTGGGTTTATTTAAGTATATTTTTCCAACAACGGTAAATGCTGATAGATTGTACACATCAAATGAAACGTAGACTAAATTTATTACTGAGTTTATTACTGAGTGTCAGAGTGAACTTACTCTCAGCAAGATACACAAAATGCACCACATTTAGTACGACACAAACTTCCGCTGGGGATTTTCAAAAATAAAATACAGTAACACTATCGTTGCAGGTCCAAGTTTAACAGGAATTTAACAATAAACACAAGTTAATTATTAAATATAGCTGTTAACCTGTTAATTTCATCGCTTGCTTTCTCCCCAAACAATAAATTAGTCATGATCTTGGCAGCTGGTTTGACTAAATTCTCACCTATCGAATGAGGTTTACCTGTTTTTGCGATGAGAAGGGATACCCTGTATGATACCTCTGTAGCGTTCGCATTTTCCCCCGGTGAAAAAAACTGTGATGTCATTTGTCATTTGTTTTGTCATTTGTTTCTTGGGTTCATCACGCTTTCTCTCAAAAACACTTAAAGGTTTCCCAATGTAATCTTTGTGTTTGCTCTCAAAATGTCGCTTGAGCTTGGCTGGTTTCATAGCCTCGTTCGCCAACGACTGGTAGCACAAAACAAGCCGAGTTTCACAGCTTTCAGGCGGGTGGTGGTTGGACGGCAAACCGCTCTCCTGGGACTCAGTAACGCACACAAAATGACTTGTTGCTGAGGCTGAAGCACTTGATGCTGCTGATGCTACATATATGTTAAGCTTGGCTAACTTTGTCTGACGGCTGTTTGGTTCTGAGAAGCAGGTAGTGTACAGAGAGCGGAGAACCAAAACTGAAAAGTTAATCAAAACATTGAGCATATTTTCTGCATGTATTTTCTACATGTGTGTTCATATACTGCTCAGGTTTGAAACAGGAAGTTAGTCTAGTCTCCCTCCTCCTGCCAGTCCATAGTCTCAGTATATACAGCGAATCTGTCAGAAACTCCATCTCTCTTCCCTGATGAACACCTCCAGCGGCAGCCTCGGGGACATCGGTGCATGCAGCTGTTCTTCTGGGTTTTTCAACCCTCCTCTTCAAAGCAGAAGTAGCAGCTTGGTGATGCCACCTCGCATAAGGGCCTCACGGTGGCACAATGCACAGACTCCAGTGGGTTAATGTTTGTCATCCAGAAATCTATCCAACAGTTTTTAACCAAAGTGGTAGTCCAACTGACCAACACCGCAGAATCCCAAATAGAGACACTAACGTGACTAAAAAGTAATTTCTTGTAAGAAACTGCTCTTCTCACCCAGTATGCCTACTGCCAGCCTTTTTTAAAACTGTAACATATCTTCACTTTATGACATTTTAATTTGTATATCCCGTCAGTTGTTGAACATTTTGAACTATTTTCAGGTAATCTGAGTTGTTTACTCCTATTTCAGTCACTGATTTCCTACAAAGTGAGCTTGGGTGAACCCCAGCTGTTAGCTGCTAACTAGGCTTTATGT
Source organism: Cottoperca gobio (assembly GCF_900634415.1). Taxonomy (NCBI): domain Eukaryota; kingdom Metazoa; phylum Chordata; class Actinopteri; order Perciformes; family Bovichtidae; genus Cottoperca; species Cottoperca gobio. The sequence goes on from NC_041371.1 coordinate 19,037,774, forward strand.
ATGTACAGTATGTGTGTACATACTGTATTTACTGTATAAGCACGATTTGTACGTGATAAACTTGTATCAGTCTCTTCTATAATAAATTATTATATATTTACAATTCAATAGAAAGAAAATAAGCTGTTTTTCAATTGATTCTGTGTAAGGGGTACAGCGGGGTACGATTTTATTTTTCTTGTGATCACCTCCGGTCTCTCTGCTTTCTCCTTGGTCTGCCTGTCGAGATGTTTATTTGGAGTAAATACAATACAAGTCCGCTTCTCAAAGACTGTCCGTATTTCCAGTCTTGAGTTCCAGATCGATCTATCCTATTGCAGTCCTGCGTAATATTCAGATTGGATTGTGGGATACTGAGTTTGTTGTGCTTGTGAAACTGTAAATTGGGGATATTAATTAGCTCTTGAGGAGCCGGTGTCTTGATTCACTACCAGCCCAGCATACTATGGGACACGCTATGAAAGCATTTGAAACTACTGAAGGTGTTTAAAAAAAGCCTTGGACACAAAAAGGATGAAGTAAATCTGACCGTTTATTAAATATGAACGTTGAATAAGGTAATAATTTATTTTTTTGCCATGCTAGCTGGATGCCCTTAGGGTTGACACAGACTGATATCTCAACACCTATGAGAAGTTTCTACACACATACATGATCCCCAGAGGAAGTATGACTTAGGTGATCCCGACCTTTCCAATAGCGCCACCATGAGGTTGACATTTGGAGTTTTAAGTGAAATGTCTTGGATGAATTGTAACTTGGTTATCTTCCGTCATGTAGCTCCATCAACAGTTCAGAATTGTATTTTTTACAATACCTGCTAAACTAAAAACATTCCCATCAACTTCAGCTGTATTTAATGTTTAGTGCTAATTAGCCAATGTTAGCATGCTTGCACGCTAAATGAAGATGGTGAACATGGTAGGCTAAACGTCATACCTGCAAAACATCAGCATGTTAGCATAGTTATTGTAACGTTAGCATTTAGCTCAAAGCACTGCTGTGCTAAAGTACGGCCTCACGGAGCTGCTAGAATGGCTGTAAACTCTGTGTTTAGTGGTCAACAGACCTGCAATGGAGGGTAGTAGAATGTTTACATGTATGAATACATATTAATTTGTATTACTTTGCCTAGTCACACTCTCCTATTGTAACCCTATCTGAAACAGCATCTGATATTTATATAGTTATGTAATGCACTTTCTTCTCTGTTTTTCAGGGTAAGGAGACACATACAAGATAAAACAACTGAGGAGGTCTGAAAAATCTCCATATGAGAATTTGTTTGCCTGTGTTAGCTCTTTGAATGACTGCGTTCACCCAGTGCATTCTGGGATACGCTCTAGCCCCCATGACCCCGACTTTGAATAATGATGAAATGATACAAGAAGGAAAAGTAAGTAGAGTACATCACCACTCTGGGTTTCTTTTTGTGTCTGGTTTAGTCGTTGTACAGGATAATAGGCCTAGAAATGCAGCTGAGGTAGGCAGAAACAGTCACAGGATCCCCAATTAAAGCATATTACGTTACAATTATGAAAATGAAAAGATGTTTGTGTTGTATCAAATAATTTCATCTTTACATGAAAATTTAATTAGTCTTTTAGGATGCATAGAGAAAAACAAATATCCCTCTATCTTTGTAATTGGATCTCTGTGGATTTGACGATAGTTAAAGTAGATTAGACGCCCTGGAGTATGTGTGTGTGTGTGACTGAACGTGCAAGTGTGTGTGCATAAATGAGTCCTGCTCAGCAGTCAGTCGAGGGGACACAACAATAATAA